>NW_025335268.1:13643340-13687395 GCF_004798865.1 Varanus komodoensis | reverse complement strand
TTTTTTTGAGCAAGCCACCCTGAGAACCCAAGAGCTGTTCTAGGGGTTGTTCAACTTACAGTGGGTTGTCTTACTGTCCAAATAACATTGTGGGTTGAGTGAAAGTGTGAGCAAAGCATTTAGCAAGATCAGCAAAACAAAAACAAACAGAAAAACTATACTTATTTTGGGAATCTTGCTTGTGACCCCAAGCAGCCCAATGGAAGGGCTGTGACTGGCTGGGCTCCTCTCTCCTCCTCTCCTCCACACACGCACATGCATGCACAAACACACACGAGCGAGCGTGCATGCACATGCATCACATTTTGCCCCAAAGGGAGCTTATGCACTTTTCCACCATCCCAAGAATCACCTGGAGCTGGGTGTAGGGGAGGACTCAACGCTCTCAAGTTCTTACCACGAAAGGGGGGAAATAAAGCCTATCCCCTTGCCTAAGGAAAACTTCACTGGAACATTTGCTTTGATTTGATAGTTCGCCCTTGCAAAGGCTGTCATTTCAAAGCAAAGTGAAAAGAAAAATAGTGTGGAGCTTCTGTGGGTGGCATCTGCTGCACTTTGACAATACTATAACCACCAGCGATGACAACAGCAATGACAATGAGCACATCTGGGAAGCATTTTTTTCTTTTTTAAGAGGTGGCCAACCAGTGACATCCTATCTAGTGTGCCCTTTGGGTACTTCAGAGGGGCTGAAATTGGCTGACAATTCAGAGATCACTGTTTGTAATCTTAAATAAAAGGCAAGGCAAGGTGAACAAACTACAATGAGTCAAATAAAGAGGAGAGAAGATAAGGTGGCTTCAGCCACCAAGTCCCCTTAGATACCAGCTCAAGTTCCAAGAGAGAAGGAGGGGAGAAACAAACCATGGTAGGACTGATAATCTGTTGGTGCAACATGTGTTGTTTTCTGAAACAGCTAACTCATTGTGGCTTATTGCCAGAGTGGGTTAGTATGATGTGAGAACCTTATATGCTAATCCTGTGAGACAATCTTAAGATTGCTTTAACCAAGATCCATTCAGAAATATACAGAATGGCTATGCAAAATCTCAATGGATAAAGCATGACTTTCACAAATGATTTAAAATACATTATTTAAAGAGGTGCAGTGAATATGTGATGTAAATGTGTTCTAATCATCCTGCAAGGGGAAGTATAGATAAAGATTCCCCTCTGTTCTACCAGATTTAATCACATGGGGAGTCCCACCCAGCTGGGGATTGCATAATGAATGGAAAAGATGCCATGAGACTACATAGCCAATCGGATTAGTTTATATGCTGATGTTACTGAAGGCAAGCAATGCAAATTTAGAAAGCGTTGTCCTCACTCTCCATGCTTGTTAGTAGCACATTTCAAAACAATCTCTCAAAATGTTACCAGGTTTTTTGGAGGGTGGGGTGTCTTTTTAGCATAGCCAAAAATGTTTGCAAAAATTGGAAACATTCATTAGCCCAAGCATTTGTCCTGAATATGCATATCGCAAGTATCTTCATTTAGCAATACCTGTGTTAAAATAAGATTTTACCTGTCACAGGTTTGCCAAGACACTTTGTCCCCTGATGCTCAGCAGCAAATCATTGCAGGTGCAACGTAAGTAGGTAAGTCAAGTTATTTTTATACCAGAGGCAGAAAATCTCCCAGGTGCCTCTCTGACTTCCTGGCAGTAAAAATGCAATCATAGAACATTTAGCATATAACGATTAGCTGTCCTTTTATGACACCTCAAAACCTGCTGCCTGAGACAGTCACCCCACTCTGCCTAATGGCTGGGCCAGGCATGTTACCTGACAGTGAGGACTTGCTTTCGCATGGACCATAATTTTAACAGTTCCATGACATCAGCTAATTCTAATTAAGGATATGTATATTTAGTTAAATCTGTTATTTGCAGATTGTCAGGTATCTTTCATTGCATCTACATTAGGTTTTACTGCAGAAATGTACAAGATTTTGTTCATTTGTGCAAGTGTGCATCAGTGTGAAAGTGTATTAGCATGAATGCACACTTGCACTAATACAAACAGTGCAAGTCTGTTTGTGCAAATCCCCTAAAAAGGGAGAGAAGCTCTGTGGAATCTGTAGCTTAGATTCACAGACATCCATGCTTATTTTTGGCAGATATTTTTGACATCCCCAGTACTAATATTTCTATTGTTATTTCAAGACAAATTGTCTTCCCAAATGACAAGCTGTTATGTCACAGTACTTCCTATGGTCAACTCTAATGTTTACAAGAAAATATTTGGGCAAATTATATAAACTGGAGATGGTGGGTGTTAATTTATGAGCAGACGGAAGGAGTTATAAGTCAAACAACCTAAAGATGAAAAGTTTCTATAGAAACCATTTCTTTCAGGTTTCTGCGAAGCAATTGAAGTTTGAGTGATATTTCCCCATTTACAGAGCCCAAATTGACTTCTGGTATTTGGTTTGCTTTAGTATCAGAATCTCCAAAACAACAACAAAAAGTCTGGTTAATTGTTTCACATGGAAAAAGTTTCCATCCTTTGAAGATAAACAGGTTAACAAGCTTTTCTTTAAAAGAAAATAAAGTTAATGAAGTAAGGCTTGAGGAATATATCCCTCCATCCAGCATAAACAATGATTATGCTAATATTTCAGGCAGTTACAGAATAGAGATCATGTGCAGACCTCAGCCAAGATGCTGTGGGAAAAAAATGGAAGACAACAACAGCTGGAAACATTTGGCTCCTACAATTAAGATTTTAAACCCTTGGATGATGGGTTTCAAAGCTGATGCTTCCTGGAAATCCAGTTGCGTGGGAATCTGAAAACTTGTCCCAAGGTAAGCAACAAATATTCTCCGTGTGTGTGTGTGTGTGTGTGTGTGTGTGTAGGATAATTGTACCATCTTGGCTGGATAACAATGTGCAGAATGTATATATATTTATTTTAATCTATATTCAGGGGTGAAGCTTATCAATAGAAAATACATTATCATTATGCAATCTGGAGTGACTTTCATATCCTAGGTTCACATCTTGTTGCATAATTTACATATGAGTAGACCTCCTTCTGCTCCTTTACAACATTGTCAAGTGCATGGTAGTAAACAATGCCCCCAGTTTAAGCCATTGTTTTTTACAATTTTCTTTCCATAAACCATGCCTGTGTGTGCACATTTCCACTGTGCAGTTCTGTTGATCTTAGGTTTAGACTAATGTATTCTTCAGTGACTAACTTGATAACTCTTCTTTCTAACCAGTAATGTCCATTTTTGTAAGCAACCAGTTCTAGTTTATCAGACATAAAAACCTTGGATTAAGTTTGGTCTTGTCTTGTTTATAGTGAATCCAATTCTTTGATGTCAGTGAAGCCACAACTCATTTGGAGTCCTCATAAAATTTTCCCATTGCTTGTATCAGCATGCTCTTTGTGTACTTTCTTCCCCAAATACAGCTTCAGCTGTTCTGCTCTTGCACTAAGGAAACAGGAGCATGCTTAAGTGAAACAGCAATATCAGATATGGGCTTTGTCCAGACACTAAAGATATTACTTCAGATAGCAATATTAGAAAAAAAATTGATTATTTCTGTTGCAGTATTTTAACAAAATCTTTCTTTCAACTTGGTCTTGGGTTTGTTCCTGGGCTTCCTTTGACACTCCTTCCTTCTGTTGTCCCCCATGTGACGAACTTTAGGTTACAAATTTCTTGAGGTTGGAATCTGCCTGTTGGCTTCTTTTGAGGTACCATGTACAATGGCTGGGTTTACATTCACGACAACCTACTCTCAAGTTGATCATGGGTTGCGCATAGGCTGTTGTTGCTGAGCCATAGGTGGCTGTCTCGTGTGAATCCCACCATACTAACAAAGTATGGTCTGTTAACCACAATCAACCCATGATTCAAAACGCAACAACAAACCATGGGCCTGTTCACAGTTAATACTAAGTTACCAGGGCTGCATTTCTTTAAGGGGTAGGCAACCCTCCTAGAATCCATATATTGTTTTAGGGTTATTTGAAGGTTGTTCCGCTCCTTGAACAACCCATGATGCTGGGTTTGCATGACATGGCAAACTATGGCCTGTGGCCACCATGCAAAAAGGGCACGCATGGGCCCAGGCATGACATGACAGCCTCTGCGGAAGGAAGATGCCATAGTGGGCTGTTGTGTCATGTAATCCAGGTCCTTGGGTTCTCTTTGTGGGTTGTTCATGATTAACAAACCATGGTGGTTGTGGATTGTTAAGTAGAATGTCTTCGCAATGCATGCTGATGGAATTATCTAAGCAATCAGTGATCAAGTTTCATAAGGTGATGTGGAGAAGCAGGAGATAAAATGAAACAAGGGGGAAAAGCTCCTTAGAGTGGCTTCTCTTCACTGTGTTTTCTGTCAGACCATCAGCATCTTCCTAAGCACTGCAATTACCTAGGAACTGGGTGTCTTCACAGTTGTGTATGCCAAGAAACTATTGATTCGTTTTATATTTTTAGTGTATTATATTTTAATTGATGTTTTGTGAGCCGCCCCGAGGGTTCGGCGAATGGGGCGGCATAGAAATTTTCTAAATCAATCAATAAATAAATATGTAAGGAATCCTGACAATTTCCTTCTCCCATGATATCATCTGCTGATGAAGCTTTTTCATAGACCATGGGAGGGGGAAAATGAGATGGAACAGCTATTTAGATGCATTTAGTACAATATTTAAGTGGATAACTCATGCCCCAGACCTCTGTTTGAATAAACTGTGATGTGTCTTAAGAAATGTTCCAAGCTAAAAAAATAAATAGTCTTTCAAGAAACAAATTCTCTATATAAACATGGGATACAGGGAGCTTTGTCTATTTGCCAATTGTCTTCCAGAGATAAGTAGAAGGAAACACAGGACAAGAAGATGACTTGCTCACTTGTTCCCTTGCAAAGGGACAAGTACTAAATTGAAGATCTCAGATACTAGTTTTTTTTAGATGCTTCCCTCATCAGAGAAAAATGGCAGCAACACACTGTCCAGCATTCTGTGGGATGCTCTGATCTTCTTTTCATCTGAAGATGCTGCCATAGTGATCTTGACTGGAATGAGTGGAGATGACCTTGGCATGCTGCTTGCATGAGATCAGCTGCTGCCATGGTCCCACTCAAAGCTCAAGATGAGGCTAAAAGTTTCAAAACACATTGAGGATTGCTCCAGGAAAGACTATGCTCTCTTGCTCTGGGAGAGTCACTCTAGTTCTTGGGTTGCTTCCAGAATGAGTGGTCATAGCAATCAATCAAACACCAGTTCATCCTTTACTCCTGAATGGGTTTTCCCTAACTTGCCTTTTCTCCTTAACCAATTGTCTCTGATGAATATAATGGTGGAGAACTTTCATCCAGATCCTTCAAGATGCCAGCAGAAAGGCAACTCTGATGGAATAGGACTCCTGCAGCCTGTCCTGTCTCCAGTTGCTCCCCTTGAACCTCCCAAATATTCTCCAGATGGTCTTCCAACCTCTTGGAGTACACTGGTTACAGAGGCTGCAGAGTGGAGAAAAACAAGGGAGGGCTATAAATGGAAGTTGATTCAAACTGGGTTAACCAAAAAATTCTGTGCTTGAGGCAGAATATAAGTCTCATCTGGAAGCATTTTTACTCTTGGTTCTATTTCAGTGGAAGTACTTGGGGCTTTTCCTTCAGCTATTTCCTGAAAAGACAAATGGAACAAATATGGCAAAATAGTGTTGTCTGGCCCATTGGACCATATGGAAGTATGAAATAGGGTAAGGGCACCATTCCTTCTGCTCTGAAATATGCCTGACAGATTTTGTGAAAGCATCCAAAGATTTCAGAAGCTCCCAACACTAAGGTTCCTCTTCTCTTCCCTCTCTAGAGACTTAGATGAGATCTTAGAAGCATATTTCTTGGAGCTTCATGGGTTGCAAAACAGCATAAATGAGAGTAGCATTCTCTTTGAGCTGTGGAAGAAGTATTTGCCTCTGGGAAAAATTGAAACCAAATGGGAACTACTTCTCCTTTTCAACAAAGCCTTTCACCTCTGGCCTTGCCATACCTTGCCTGTATATGACCTGTTCTTCTACCTACCTTTACCTCTGGTCGTACATTTTCCCAAGACCTCCACCCCCCAATCCTGATGCTGTAGTCACAAATGCCTGCTGTTTAAGTTCAGGAGTTGAGATGCAGCATCTAGACAATGCTCACACAGGCAAGAACTTTTCCTGGTGCCCTGCATCACATCTTTTACTGTCCTTACGCCATCAGTGAACAATACCAAAATAGGAAAGAGTGCTTACAGTGAGACTGTATGGATTTATTTATTTCATTTTTATACCACCCAGTAGAATGCCACTGTTCTAGCAAGACTCAGGGATTAAATGGGGCTTTTACTGGTTCATTAGAGCTGCTCACATCATCACTACCTCTTTTTTTTTTTCTTTAAACACCCTGCCCTAAATGATTTCCTGAGTTGTTATTGTTTCATGGTGCCTGTCGACAGGTCATGTAGCAGAAAAATAGCGAAAATGCAGGCTCCGTGGGCTTAAGAAACTGATACTTCCTTGTCTAGACTAAACAGATCACATGCACTTTTATTATTTTGACTGCTATGGAATGTCTTCAAAGATAAAGAAAAAAAGAAACTTGTTCAGTGTAGACTTCAAAATGTGCAAGATGGTAGCTTATTAGTACAACCACACAAATTGCTGAAATATTTGCTGGGAAATTTCAGACCCATCAGTGGAGGAATTGCATCACAATCATTACCTGGTCTCATTGGATAATATATCCCACCCCAAACCCACTCAACAAAACCTACTGTACCAGGCAACATAACCAAAAAGGAAAAGAAAAAAAGAAAAAGATGGGGCACTGGATATGGTGTGATGTTGGTACTGAAGCTCATGATTAGAAATTTCCAAACACATTTTAAGAAACATCTAAATTCTGTTAAATTCTAACATCTTCATGTTAAAGGCATTAAAAATATTCTTGGTGAATCTGCACTCATTTTGCTGAGCAAGTAGCAAATGATAACCCCATTTGCTAAGGCTTTAACAAGATTGTTTTTTCTGCAACAGAAGCCCTCCTCCGGGAACCCTCTGTGAAAGATGTTAGGAGACAGAGTACCCCGAGGAGGGTCTTCTCTGTGGTGGCGCCCTGTCTATGGAATGCGCTCCCCAGAGAGGTCCGTCTGGCACCGTCATTATATGTTTTTCGGCGCCAGGTTAAGAACTTTTTATTTAATCAATATTTTAATATGTTTTAATATTGAATTTTACTGTTGTATTTTTATTAACTTGCAGCCAGAGTGGGTTGTCAATTTATTTAATTAGTAATTGGACAGCATACAAATTTTATAAATAAATAAATAAATAAATAAATATTCCAACAAAATTGAGAGCTCTAATACCATCCATGTTATCAGAACACTGAAGGGAGAAACATTGCAGAGACATTAGTAGGAATGTAGAAGAAATCTGCAGTAGATTCAAATGTGTTTGGGTTTCTAGGACTCCACCTGTGGGTTCTGCACCAGACTGTCTGTTTCCAAGTCACATGGTCTTGCAGACTTGTTACTTTTTGTGGGGATTTGCATGATTTCAACTTTTGTTTTTGTTAGTTGCGAAGTCACGTCCAACCCTTCGCAACCCCATGGACAACACTCCTCCAGGACTTCCTATCTTCCACCATCTACCAGAGTCCACTTAAACTCACACCGACTGCCCCAGTGACTCCATCTAGCCACCTCATCCTCTGCCGTCCTCTTTTCCTTTTGCCGTCAATCGTTCCCAGCATCAACGTCTTCTCCAGCGAGTTCCTTCTCATTAGGTGGCCAAACTATTTGAGTTTCATCTTCAGCATCTGGTCTTCTAAAGAGCAGTCAGGGTCGATCTCCTCTAAGACTGACTGGTTTCAACTTTACATTAGTACTAGTATGCATTAGCACTGATGCAAATTCACACAAGTGGATCAAAATTCTTGTACATCCTTTTAAAAGAATCTGATTCTCATTTCATTCCAATGAGAGGACAATGGAATGAAAAAAGCCTGATAATCCACAAAACACAGATGGAAAGGATGTGACCAAAATCTGTACTTCTTTAGGTGATAGTATCAGTAATGAAGCCCCTTCCTTTTCTCACTGCTTGGCTGAAGCATTCCTCTTGAAGAAATGAAGCCAAGTGGCACTTTCCCTGCCAGCTGCCACCTCTTTCTCAAGTCCTGAGCAGGGCTTGAGAAAGAGGAGGCATGGTGAAGCCAAAGTCCCTTGACCAGAGCAACAACACTTCTTCGCCACTTTTGCAAGGGGACTCTCCTATTTTTCAGTGTCACCATGGTTGAGTACGTTGTCCAGGTTTGAATGACATACTAAGCCATGATGGGTTCTCTTAACCTCAACACAAGCCATGGCTACCTGGGGTGATGTATAAGCCAGCCCAGGGTGGTGTAGAAACTACCCCAATGAAGTGTTCACACAACATGCAAAACTGCCCCTCTAGTAGTTTAGCATGTTGTGCAAATCCAGACGGTGTCTCTTCCTCATACTGGAGGCCTCTTAATATCTTGCAGTGTAGTTGGTTTTGTTCCCTTCCCCTCAAAGCTGTATGAAATGACCCAAGACATATGGAATGTCGGTGAGCAGCCATCCGGGCCCCATTTTTCACCAGGATCTAAAGCAGATTCCAAATAGCATCTGGAACATGCCTGCCTATTTCTGTTCACTGTCATTTCAGTCCATGGAAAGTTTTCCATGTACTGCACAACAAGGACAGAGAACAAAGAATTTATCACCGCACCAAGTGAACTTGCACAAAAAAACAAACAAACTGGAAAATGATGCGGAGCAAAACCTTGAGGGCAACATGTTGGCATTCAGTGAGCTGGCCAGGGGCTCTAGTTTGAAAACAGAGTCTTTGCATCTGGAGGGGTAAAGCCCAATTTTTCTTGGACTGATTTAAAAACAAAGAAGAACGGGCAGGGTCCATGCTGGAGGGGACGAGGGCACACAGGAGAGGCTGCCTACGCCTTCCCCTCCTAGTTCTTTTCCAGCTCAGTAGCAGCCTCCTACAAGCATCCTACCCTCCCCCAATAGCAGCCTTGCATCCCTGCATCCCCAAACAGAGCAACAGCCACATATTTCCCACAAGAGAGCTGAAATCTTCCTGTATTTCACCTTTTATACACACACACACACACACACACACACACAGATTATCTTATATACATATGCCTTTATTACTTTCCATGTACCTTGTATTCACATCTACAGCCTGGAAAACCCACAGGCAAACATATATAAATGGACATTGAGCGTCACATGATTGCAGGCAAATATACAGGCTGCCACTCAACCAGGCAACTGGCAGTTTCCTTGCAGCAGCTGCATTTGCTGGCAGGGGTCCTTTGCAGACGCTGCCCTGAGCACACTTGGTGCATCCCACTGCGCGGCAGGCGTGGCGGCTCTTTTTGCACAGCTTGCACATGCAGGTGCAAGCCCCGCCACTCGGGCAAGGGCAGTCCTGGGAATCCATTGCTGGCTGGCTCACTCTCCTGGGACATGTGCAGTGCGGTCCACCTGTGTTTCACCTTGCAGCATCCAGCAGCCCATCCCTGGACAGGTAAGACTGGGTGCAGAAGAGCCCCAACTTTTTGCGACTGGTCCTCAGTGCTGTGGGGTGCCTGAACCAACAGTGTGGTGTGCACGTAGCAGGGGAAGGAAGCCCATCTGGAGCTTCTCCATACCTGTGCTTAGAGAGGGAAGAATCTTGTTCACTGATAATGGTGGGCCCCTTTTCATATTGTCATCGCAGTATGAGGGCTCTGCTAGTATAGTCACCAGACTGCATTATCTGCAACAACTGCCCAGATTTAAGAATGCAAATATATCCAGCAATCCTACTCCAGTTGGAGGCCTTTAGAAGTGCTGAATTACAGCTCCCATCATCTCCAGCTCACAGAACCAGTGCTTATGCTGGGTGGGGAAGATGGTTCCTCTAAGGCTGCACATTTGGATGATACCGTCTTGGGGAAGGCAGCCCTGGAACATGCTATAAAATTCCCTGAAATGTGCAGGGTTTTTGTGGAAGATGAGCAAGTGTTACTTAGCAGCCAGGTTTGTGTATAAACAGTTCCCGGAAGGTAAAAGGTTTGGAAACTACAGGCTTAAAACAAAGTCTCTGCCTTGTAAAAACTTACAAGCCAGGAGCGATGGGTGGAGTTAAAGCAATCTGCTTTGATTGCTCCAGTAGACACACTCCATCTTCACTGTTTCCATTGGATTATGTTACTCGATTATGTCTTTGCAATCAAGTTCTACATTTGTTAAGGCTTCCTTGACAGGGGCCATGAGAAACAGGACATAAACCGATGCGATTCTGAGGCTCCTCTTTTATCAGCATCTGGATGACGGTCTTGTGCAAAGTCCCAGAATAAAGGCGGTGCAAAGGTCTCAGACTCCCAGGCCTTCATTGGTCCTGGCTTGGACACGCAGAGGAGAGGAGCAGCACAGCCCGTAAGCCTAAGCAGCTGAAACGTACATATGGCATTAAGAATGTTTCCATGCATTCTTGTGGAGTTTGGTCATCACCCCCTCTCTCAAATATCCATATTTTAGTCTCATCATAAACATTATCGGACACTGAAGAGTTCTTCAAAGAAGCAGGCGCACTGGAACAAACTGGAGCTATCCCACCCAATAGTGGCGCCTCTAACCCCTGTGGAAAGCAGGCCAGCAGAATGTTTACTGTTGCTGGGATTCTGGAGATCTTTCGCTGCCCTCCAGTCATGAGGAGCTGTTTTATAAACTCTGGGTGTGTTTTTGAAGCCTCCTTCTCCATGAGGAGCAGCCTGGATAGTAAAAAAACATGAGGAATAAAATCCACACATCACTGCACTTCCAGACTGGATCCCTGGAATACCAGAAATCTTGCTGCAGTGCTGGCAGCGTACGGAATGCTGCCAAGGCTTTTGTGCACGGCTTAACAACTCTCAGTGGCACCTTTAATTACAGCAACTAATAGAGCTGTCTCTGCATGCTTGACAGAAGATAGATACGTTCAGAGAGAGGCAAATAAAAAGGGATGGAAATGGCTGGGTTGTGGAGCTTACACCAAACCGCAGCTCGCTCAGGCAAAGCCCTGGAATCTGTTTTCATTTCACTGCCAGATTCCCATCTGAAACATTTGAAGACGTAACCAGTGATGGTGCTGAGGCACCATTCCTTAGTCAAAACCAAACCTTCCCTGTCTAGAATTAGGGGGAAGGACAGGGTTTGCAGGAACGCAGGCAGCAACCTGCAACCAGCATTTTGGAAATTAAGTGCTGTTGAGTAGAAGGATTGTGCATTGGTAGCAACAAGAGAGACTCTCTGAACCAGAAGATGAAGAGTGAAACAAGCAAAGCCTTCAGAAAAGCAATGCATTCCAGTGAAATCCATAATTATTTAATTATTATTTTATAAATTTATATGTTGCTGTAATAGTTCATATCTGGGCTCTCTGCGTGGCTCACAATGGCCTTGTTTCTAGGGAATGTTTCACATAGTCCTTTGCTCCCATGAGTTAGTGGTAGGTAAAGATTACACACAATTATCTTGGCTTTGTACTTGTAGTGGCTGATTGATGCAGTTGCATTTTCTCCATGTAATGGATTAGAATTGTTTCCTTTCAGGAGGTTGACAGAGTACCAGAGGTTGAAGGCTACCACATCTGTCTATCATGGCTAGAGATGACCAGCAGAAATGAGTTTTGTGGACTGGCTGGGCCTGTCAGTGCTTCTTGGGAGGCGAGTAGGAATTTTAAAGAAAGTGGGTTATCCACCCATACCTTAAAAAACAAACGAAAAACAAAACAGATGGCTAAGTCAATTTTAGATACAGGGCTATTTTTCCATTTGGGGGAAAAATATTGAGCATGTCATAGAAGCACATCCCCAGGAGCACAACACATTCCTTTTGGATGGATGCCTCTTTCCCCGAGTCCCTGCTAATCTGGGCTTCAATCTTGCTAGGGCCAGCACTGGTGGCCCTGGTAGATAATCAAGGTAGATAATCTACATTCACGTGTTGAGACTCTTGGACCTCTCAGAATTTTTGGCATAGAAGATGAAGGAACAGATAACTGGGTGCCTTTTAGATGTCTTGGATCTGATATATATATAGTATAATTTATATGATGTTATTCTGTTGTTGGGGACTATTGAGTGCAGTTTATAAATCCAATAAATAAATTGCAACTCCCAGACCAGCCGGCATACCAATGGTTAGGGATTATGGGGACTGTAGCCAAAAATGTTTGGGGGCTACCCTACCCCTCTTATTACATTAGCTTGAATATATGGTCAGGTTATTTGACTTGTATTTCAATGGTTTGAAATAATTTCAATCTGGCCACATTCAGAATGTCATCATTCTAACATTCCCACAGGGAAGTGACCTGGTTTAATTTCATCAGACTGGGTTTGATTTACACTCAGTGGCATACAGTTTTTTTCCTCCAATCAAAGAGGGAAAAATGAATATGTATAAGAGCATAATGCAGGTGCCTGGGTGGAAAAAAGTAGTATAACTGGGAATCAAATTGTCAAGTGAAACACAGACATTCTTAGAAACACAGATAATTGCTTCCAACTGCGTCCTGACGTAGATGGTTAAAATGACTCCACTCTCTGTTTACTTTTACAATAACTTAATTTATTTTATTTTCAGCAGGTTTCCAGAGGATATCCCCTAGTGACTTCATATAGGTATTTCAATGTATTTTATCATGTTGTAAGCCGCCCCGAGGTTTCGGCAAGGGGCGGCATAGAAATGTTATAATAATAATAATAATAATAATAATAATAATAATAATAATAATAATAATTTCAGTGTTACAATTGTTGTTTTACATGCCATAAAGTTGTTTCCAGCTTATGATGACCCTGTGAATGAATGACCCTCTCCTTTACAGCCCTGTCCAGCTCCTGCAAACTCAAGGCTAAGGTTTCCTTTATGGAATTGGCCCATAATTGTCCCCCTCCTCCCCTCCCACTTGACTTTCCCTAGCATAATTGTCTTCTCCAGTGAGTCTTGCCTTCTCATGATGTGTCTGACATATAGCAACCTCAGTTTTGTCATTCTTGTTTCCATGGAACTTTCTGGTTTGACTTGATTTAGGATCCATTTGTTCATTTTTCTGTCTTCCAGGGTATTTACAAAGGTCCTCCAGCTCCATGTTCGGCATGCATCAATCTCCTTCCAGTCATCTTTCCTTCACAAGTAAATGCTACATTTTCCCTGCTCTAAGAGAACTCATGGAATATACTATTTAAAAACACATGCAAAACCGGAGGATCACATATTGTTGTAAGCCGCCCCGAGGCTTCGGCGAATGGGGCAGCATAAAAATGTTTTAATAAAAAATAAATAATTGTCTAAAGAACCTATAAACAGTCATGAGTAGGAATGAGAAGCACATAATAAATTCCTCATGTAGGATGACTCATACCAAAAAGAAGTCCTACAACTCCCAGAATGCCCCAGGCATCACAGAGAATGCCAGGAATCATAGGATTATTATTATTATTTGTCTAAACATGCCTATTTTTGTGTTCTAATCTTTCTTTCTTAAGGATCACTTTTTTAAACTAAGTGTCCACTGAAGTGAATTGGACCTTCCATTTCTCTACCCACTGACAGATCATAGGTGGATGCACACCAAATGTTTCTTCAGCTACCATTACTTAATTCATTCTTTTCATCTTGGATCTCTCCCAGGCCTCATCACAGAGAGGACTGCTTCTGACTGCCTTGACATGCTGTTTAGATGAATGACTCGGTCACAGGACTGTCTGTCCAGCTGATGAAAACCGATGCAAGAATGGGAGTGTTTGTGATGAAGATGCTCCCAGTTAGGTGTGCGCGCGTGATGCTTCCAACTCATTTGGAAAGCAGGATCATGGTGCCTCCAGGATTTCAGAAGCCCATTTAATTCAAAGGCAAACAACAAACATCCCAAACTGTTATGCATTTTTCTGTACTGCTGCTGAACGCATCAAGACTATTTGGCTAAAAAGGCTGATTATAGCTACCCCAAATAATAGAAACATAACTTCAGGTCATATATACCTATACTGTAATATTGATTTAATTCCTATGTTACTTTATTGAACAGACATTGTAGGCATAGTCCTTCAGAAGGAAGGAAGGAAGGAAGGAATCACCAATACCCACAGGTATTTCTTAAGTAGGCAACAAACTAAATGGTTTAAATTTCAGAAGTGAAGTGCAATACAGCTGAAAAGATAATGCCAGCCTTGACAACATGTATTCTCACTTTGGAATGACTAAATCTACTCAAAGTTTCAGTAAATCTGGATCGAATCCCCCATAAAATAACGTTCAGTGAAAAGAAGGTTGCCACCTGAATGCAGAAATGTTATGTATGTAACCTTATGAGTGCTACTTGATTAATCAGTTAATCATCCAACACTCTTATATTTAGACCAGCCCCACCATTAGGTGGACATCTCAGGTAGCAACTGCTTGGTGTTGTAGAGAGAACAGGAACAATAGTTCCCTAACCAGTTTCCTTTTGGGGGGCCCAGAACTGTGTGCTCCAAGTAGACTGTCCTCCACCCACAAAGCTCATCTCCTGCTGTCAGATGTGGTGGAAGATAGAAGATACTGTCTCATCAGCAGCATTGATGTAAGATTCAGCTAAGAGTCTGGTCAACTTCTGCAGGGGGCATGGGAAAGGGGTGGCATCCTGTCCTTTGCCTCAGGCAGCAAAATGCCTTGGGCTGACCCTGATTTTACTGACTGCAAATCTACTCATTTTGGACAGGGGGAGAAAACAAAGATCTCAAGTGCAGGGGGAAGCACATGTGATTTGGGATAATACATTCATGTCACGACAGGCATCATATTAGAGACAAACTATACTTTTTAGTATTCAGGCTTTTTCAAAAGCATGCTTAAGCTGCCCAGTTTTATCCTGATGGGGAAAACAACAACAAACAGCTGTGGTGCTCCAGTCAGAAATGTGCTGCTGTTCTGGTTTGGGCCACCACACCTATTTGCTGCTGAAAATCACCTCCTCTGAACTGTTCACTTACTCTTTGGCTGTACAAGTATTGGCTTAACCGAGAAAGTGCTGGCAAGTACCAATGAAAAGCCATGATATTTTAATCACAGGCATGACTGAGTGAGCTGGTACAGTAAATGGTACTGTAAAAAGAAGTAATCCCCAGTTAAAAGCTACCAGTTTTTTCCTTAAGATCAGCATCATAGATAATGATTTTAATTAATTATGTGAAATTAATGTTCATATAATTTCATATAATTGCAGTTAATTATATGAAATTAATTTTCATTTAATTGTATGACATTCAATTAATTTCAATAATATAAGAACTATTATTGCTAGACTTGGCTGTAAAACTGACCTAAACTGTGAAGCAAAAAACCCAGCTTTGTTTCTCTCTTCTGTGGTTATCTTTTGCACAAGCCACCCAACTCCCACCTCACCCTCAGATACTATCCAATACGGGGATAATAATACATGATCTATCATGTTGTTTCATTTCGGATTGCTTCATCACAGTGTTTTCAAGGGAGGAAATATTCCAAAGTGGTTTCCCATTGCCTTCTTTCATGCAGTCCTAACCAGAGTTAGCTTGAGTGTCACTTCCATTGTCTGTAAAAGATCCTCCACTAGTATTGCCTTCAGCTACTGCCACTGCCCAGTAGCTGCCCTTCAAGAGGTTCTCTGTCCCCACCACCATTAGAGAGAGCCATCATCTTCTGCTGATATGGCTGTAAGGCCCGAAGAGGGTAGATGCATCCGGTCTGGTGGCTCCAACCATTCCACCTTGGGTGACCTCGCTAGGAGACCAGGCTAGTGAGAGTCTGGCCTCCTGGCAGCATTGCTCTCAGTTTCTTTGACACTTTCAAACCCCACATCAAGGTGCATTCCCAAGAGGGGCATTTATCTCAGAGGGCTGTTTTAATGATTCCTGAGGAAACCTATGTAAAGCAGTTGAATGTTCAGAAAGTGTTACACAAATGCTAAATATGACTATTTGTTGCATTTTTAACCAGGGACTTTCTGGCTCATAACTCATTTCTTCTTTTAACTTCATAACTTTGCATACTACTCAAGGAGTAGGTGAGGCCTATTTCAGTCATCACAAAGAAGTGCAAAAACAGGAAGTATGAGTCACTTCAGCCCAAGCCAGGTCTGGACTGAAGGAGATCCCCCCCGCCCCCCGACTACTTCTGCTTTACAGCTTGTAAAAATACTTTGGTATATCTTTGAACAGTACGTTGCAATACACACAACACAGAATGAAGTCACTTTACTATAGAATGAGGGGCTTATGAATCATCTACCCCCAGTGATTCTATCTTTTGGATGTCTTAAAAGGCCTGGGAGAACAGACAGCAATGCAGGTACCAGGCAAACCTCCTTAGGGAAGGCATTCAGTAAGATGAGGGGAAGAAGACCCTGTCTATCTCATGGACACCTTCTGAGCTTCTGATTGAGGGGACACTTGGAGGAGAGCCCCTGAGATATGTTAAAGAAATGGGGTGACCATGTCTTCATTTACAGATTGTAGTCCATTATTCCGAGGGCTGCCAGAAGACTGCCTTCTATTTTAAAGGAATAGTCTGAAAGGCTGTCCAGTCCAAGAAAAGGAACCATTTGAAAGAATTGATCCTGAAGTTGCCCACCAACAGCACCTGGACAGCACTCTGAGCAAGGAACACCAGTCATATTTCTGTTTAAATTATAGACATGTGAGATGTGCTGTATCTCAATCTAAGTTATAGCAATTATTTCTTAATTTGCTTCTATACATACAAACGGGCACACTAGCTTTACAAACCTGAAATGTGAATTGGGCCTAAACAAATCAGAAGTCAGAGGAAGAAAGAAAGGGGCAGCTTAAGGTAGGTATGATGTCTGGTCCCAGTTATAACTTTTGCTGTCATGTTTTGCCGCTGCTGAACTTTCTTAACTCTCTTCAAAGGCCATGCTTCATACATTACAGGCACATGGAAACCTCTTAAACTAGTTTTAGTTTCTAGACCAAGGGAAATGTATATCCCTTCAGCATTTGTCTATCTGTTTAATGATTGTTCTCTGTGTTGGAAGTATGCTATTAAAAAAACCTGGACAAAACCACAAACCTCTTGATTAATCCAATTTGTTTTCTTATTTGGCCCTCATCCCACATAAATATACCTACATCTAGCATTAGCTGCATTTGGGGTCATTTTACTGCTCTAGGCAAAAGTACCTCAGGCAAAGCAAATGCTACATGTGAAAGGCCTATTGGCTGAATGTCCCAAGGTGGTTTGAGTCAGCATAAGAATGGTTTTCAGCAAGCTTTCCTGAGACGATGCATAACAATAAAAATCTGCAAGTTGGTTCTGTGATTTCTCAGATAATAAAAGGTATGCTTGTGTTGCCTGCAGGTGCCAGGTCACCACACCTGGTCAGTCTTCTCCACTGTTGCAATATAGATAGTGGGTATTATTTCTAAATGTACACCAATAGATATGGAGAGCCCATGTGGTATAATGGTTAAAACTGTAGGACTGTGACTCAGGCGATCTAGAGGTGCAATTATAAGCTATTTTTCTGCCATTCAGCTTTCCTCAGAGCGTTATTGCATACTCTATATCAAACAGCCCAAACATGTATGTGGTGGTACAGTAGGATTCTGTTCACCCAGTTGTCCTCACACTTGCCCAGTTCTGTGGGCACACAGAGATTGCCCAGACACGGACCTGGAAGTGCATTTGTGCACAACTGTGTAGGACAGAAGGTATTTTCACAAGTGCTCAGTGGAGCTTGTGAAGCACGAATATGTCAGGAGATGACTGCATGAAGGAATTCGGTGGTGTGCAAATGAGCAAGTGTTCAGAAAGAACACTATGTTTAAGCATAGTGTACCCATGTCCATTTAGCAGTATCAATTGTAAAAGACAGTGGCCCAAGATGGATGAAGGCTGTTAAATCCATTGTCTCTTCTAGATCATTTTCAAAGATACACTACTGAAAAACTTTCAGTGCGTAACTTTTGTCAGGATCTGTCCATTATTGACTTTTTGATTCTCTTTTCCCTTAGATGAAAGACCCTATTTTTTTTCTTTGCAGTATGGCTGTTACTGCAAAGTGGTACCTCAGCGGTAGTCCAGTTGCACTGATAAAGTATAAAGCCCCTATCCTGTGGATTTGGCAGGCTACATATATTTCCAAAGCTAATGCCATGCCTCCACTTGGACTGATGCCACTGGCTGCGGAAGTAACCACATGATCTGGGGGAGCTGTTTGACCTGCTTAGTTTCTATTATATTTTAAACTGCTCAATAACCAATAATCCCTGGCTGGATTACGAATAGTTGCCATGTATTTACATACTACTGAAGCTCTATAGCAGTTGGTTTACAATTAAAGCAATAAATATATGGATAAATGCATTATAAGATACAAATTAAACACAAACGTTTAAAATAAAATAAGGCCAAGCAGGAGTGAATTTCCCAAGCCCAGAGAAACCCTTTCTTTTTTAACTTTTCCATGAGAAACTGGGAGGCAACTGTTCAGATTCTGCCTAGAACAGTTTTGAGGCCGTTCCAGTGAAATTGGCCTCAGAAATATAGATTGCCTCAGCAGGCATCCAGCGTTCCAAATGCAATGTGGCACTTCGTACCTTGTCCTCCTGCAGATGAAAGGGACTCAACAAGCTGCTGCAAAATAATTCTGCCCTTATTTCAACAAAGGAAGAAAGGGGTAGGGGTGGGGAAACCACCAACAGAACCAGAGAGGCCTGCACAATATCAGGAAATAATATTCAAGCAATTGAATCCTCAGTGGGGCTGGACCTGTTGATAGACTGCAAGCCATTTTGTTCCAAAGCATTCTGCTTGCACATACAAAGCATGCAAGAGGAGAGATGGCTGCTTGTGTGGGACAATGTCTCATAATATCGAATGGATTCACACTAAGTCAGCCTCTCCAAGGCAGTAAAGAGGAAAAGCTCCTTTTTGCAAAAATGCATTGGTTGGGATAGAAGGGGGATGAACTGTGTTAGAATTTCTTGCCAAACCAGGAATATGTATGTGCTTCCACAAACATTGTCAGCTTTTTGTGTCCCTTAGAGCTGCTTGACAGTCAGCAATCCAACTGCTGGAGGCCACAGCACAGTTATGGGGAAGGATTCACCTGTGGCATAACTGATTGTGATTATGCACTTCTTAAAAGCATAGGAGAGCCAGCAAGGAGAGTGGGGAGCACTGGCTTTCCATTTGCAACTTTTCAGAGTTCTGCAGGCTGCACTGAACTGTGGGTAAAAGGGCAATGAAGGGAGGACTGGCTGCAGTTGAGGAGAAGGGGATGGGAAGAGATGAGGGGGAGACTGCAGTGCTCCTCCTTCCAGGGTATAGAACCAGAAGGATCTGCAGACTAGGGGTCAAACTAGATGGCCCGGGAGGCCCCTTCTGACTCGCTCTGTTTCTATGTTTCTATGTACCACCATTCTCCACCCAAAGCAAGTTGCAGTGCCTCTCCTGTGCTGAGTTTTTCCAAGAGTAAGTGCCATTGAGGGCAATGTGATTTACTTCTGAGTAGACACGTAGGGACTGCAGGTGGTGCAGTGGTTTAAACCACTGTGCTGCTGGGCTGGTTGATTGAAAGGTTGCCGGTTCGAATCTGCACAAGAGAGGGAGTCCCCCTTGCTCCATCCCAGCTCCTGCCAACCTTGCAGTTCGAAAGCATGCAAATGCAAGTAGATGAAAAGGTACCACTTCGGTGGGCAGGTAACAGCATTCCGTGCACTTCGGTGTTTAGTCATGCCGGTCACATGACCACGGAGACCATCTGCGGACAAACGCTGGCTCCCTTGGCAAAGAAACAGAGATGAACACCTCCCCCTGGTTGGGCATGACTGGACATAACGTCAAGGGGAAACCTTTACCTTTACCTTTTGGACATGTAAAGGGGCACATTTTCCACTAAGAGTTCCTCTAAGGGGAGGGAAGAAGCAGTATTGCTTTCACTTTCTAATCCACTGGGAGTGTCAGAGAAGAGGAGAGATAGACAAGCTATGCAGGAGGGTAAGGAAGATGGGAAAGCAAATGAAGATTGATTGGGCTTACCTCCTTCTCAGGGTTTTTGTGTTTTGTGGAAGCCTGATGGGCAGCTCCACTCCCCTGCAGCCCACTAACCCACCCAAGCCACTCCTCCTTCCCACAAAGCAGCACTGCCAATTTAGCACATACTGGTATGTCCCTAGGAAAGAATGGAATATTGCAAACATTGTGATATGACTGCTCGGAAGGCATCTGGGATATAATAGCAAAAGTAAAGTGGTGGACAGTTTGGCTGGAGCGTCATGTGAGAGTCAGGCCTTACAATGCCAGCAAACATGCCTAAAGTAGTTCTGTCAATGCATCTTGAAAATTAAGCTGCTCATGCACCTTGCTGCAGAGGATTTATGAAGTCCGGGGACTGTCCCCAAAACCTCTCCCACAGGCAGGCTTTTTTGTAGTGACAGAAGCCAGCTGTGATTGAGCTGTTTTGTTTCCACATGAAGTTGCACACCTGAGAGCCCTACCAGCCATCTGGGCAACTGTCCGAAGCAGACAGGGGAGGGGGGCTCCCCTCCTCTATGCAGCTGCACGGTGGAAGGCCAGCCCCCCGCACCACCTCTTCCTTCTGACACAACCACCAGTGCCACCACCGCTTCCACGTGTCTTCAGGAATGGCACGTGCTCACTCAGGAAAGACCTGTGCATGGACTTAGCCTGCAGTGGGGAGTGTCCACAAGGGAGGGTGCTGCCTGGCTTTGCTTTCTCCTGCTTGAAAGCCAGAAGAGGGTGGTGGGATGGAGCCAGGGCTTGCAGAGGTGCAAACAGTTGCCTGCCTGCCCATTAGATTTCTTTGTCCCTCTTTGATCCTCACTGAGATTCTCAGTGGCGGGGAGGGCGAGGGAGGCATTTCTCTAGCAACAATCCACTGTTCTCTGGCATGATGCAAAGTATTTGGGGTGCCTTTATCTTGAATGGGCACTTGAGATCCACCAGCTTTTCAAAACAGCCGCTGCTGGTGCAGAAGAAAAGGGCTAGGGCTGCTTTGCCGATGTGGACCAACAGGTATTGGCTTCTGCCTAGTGATGTGGCTGAGGGGAATGTTGGGGTGAGTATCTGCACTTTAAAAGGTGCCATGACTGTCAGAGGAGAGCCTTCTGTTTGGAGGTATCCTCTGTCTAAAGAGATGTCAGTCCAAGCTTGGATGGAGGGAGAACAGCAGGGCCTGGAAAGAGTTTGCACTGGCTGAGGAGACAGGCAGACAGCAGACACCTGCTCCTAGTCTTCCCCACTAAGGTGAGATCAGGTGTGCTGTATTTCTATTTAAAGTTACATTCATTATGTCTAAAATTGCCCCTATAGAAATATGTTAACAAATGCAAATTTGTGCAGCTCCGATATTCCTGGGTCAGGGCATAATCTTTATTTTTGGCAATGTGTAAGCAGCAATCCTTCTGGGCAGCCAGCTCCTACATCGTGGCAAGGAGGGAGCAAAATCCTACCTCCCAGGGTTGTTATCATGGGGATAATACTGAGAGCAGGAGGATTATGTAAGCCACTTTGAGTTCCTTGTAAGGAAAGGGTGGGATATGAATATAATAAATAAAATAAAATAAAATAAAACACCTCCTCCCATCACCAGGCTGATTCCACTTATTCCATTTCCTTCAGTCTTTCTTTCTCACATATCTTGCCTCTGAAGGCAGAGGTTTCTTTTAGCACCATGAATGTAGCCAATGCTTTAAAGAAGCTACCTGCAGTTCTTCTTTGTTAGGTATATGTATCATTACAAGGATTTTAATGTCAGTATGCTGTTCTGGGAATTTCCAAGGAGAGCAGAGCAAGCCTGGCACTTTGACAGTGTCTGGGAATGGTAACTGTACTGGTTTTACTTCTGCACAACATGTGCAAGATTGAGCTCTGCAGCTTAAGATAAGTTTTGCAAGAAGTTAGCCTGTCTAAATTATATTAATGTTTAGAATTGACAAGCAGAACAGAGCGTGTTTGCAGGCCTAGTGTTCCGAGAATGCCTGTGAATAGTAACTGAACTGATTTTATTTATAGATTCCTACTTCTGATGCAGGTCACCTTGAGGCATGGCTTGATGGCCACAACACTTAATTGTACATTTAAGAAAACTTGTATCACCTTCATCTTGTGCCTGGCATGGGAAACCACAAGGCTGCCACACCTCTGTGATGCATTAGCACTAGCTTTCTTGCTCAATACTGCAACATCAGTTGAATCTCTATGAAGCTGAGGTGCTTTGCTTTGTTGCCTTTTGTTCCCTCCAGGATTTTGAAGTGCACGGCCTGGTAGGCTCTGAGAGCTAGGTTCAAGTCCCCACTTGGTCATGAGACCTGACCATGGACTAGTCACTATCTTATCGCTTGAGGCTGTTGCCAGATAAATGTGGATAAACCCACGAGTTGATAAAACGGGATGATCTTCCACCTTGTATTCTTAGATGAAACTCTGGGGATACAAATATGAGTAATTATTAAGCCATATACTAAATAAAACTGATCATTTATAATAATTGCCAGCAGAAGCTCCTCCCACTTGTTGATAGGGCAGGCAGGTAGGTGAATTGAAGGGAGGGGACTTCTTCATGGTGGCCATGAACCTCTGGAAGGAGCTTCTGTTCCTCAATCCCTTTCTTTTCAGAACTTCAGGAAAGCCCTGAAGATCTTGCTTTCTTTGGGTTTTCAGTAGTTTTTAGGCTGTTGCTTTTATTAGTTACTTCTGCTTTTATGGAATTTTTACTGAAAATGTTTCCTGTACTTGTTTGGTGTGTTTTTTATCTTGCAATTTGCCTTGATAGGGCTCCATACAGAAAGATGGCCTAAAAATAAGGTTAAACAAATAAATAAATAATTACTTGTCCATTACTAGTCACTTTGTAACAGATTTCTTCATAATGCCATGATGGGTCTATGCCGTCTCTCAAAGTCGGATATACTTTCCCCACATTGCTTTCTTTGATGACATCATTCTTGTCCCTAATCCAGACTTGTCTAAACTTTATATCTCTTCATTTATAGGAAGGTAAGATCTGATCATGAGTATCACATACTGATCTGGAAACCATCTTCACATGACTGTAACCATTAGAATGGATCCAACATGGGTGCATGCACATGTGCGTGCATGCATTCAACCATTTGCTTAGTTATTTTAAACTTTTGCATAATATATGCCTTCTTGGTTTTGTGAATCATCTTGTGCACGTTCAATTCAAGACTGACTTGTTGAAAAGCCCTCCTGGGTTGCAGTATGACAGTTTGTTGGAACGGGAATGTCTGAGCAGCTGCCAATTTACTGTCCAGCTTTCAGTACAAGTGTGAAAGGTAGGGTGGATACATGGACGCTGTTGAAAGGAATGCTCAGAAAAGAGGACAAAAGGACTCTGACTTGCATGAAATTTGCATGTGTATAAAGAAAAAAATAGAACTGTTGACTATAGTTCAAATAACATAGTCTTGAGGCTATGCACTAATTGATTAAGGACAAATCAATTTATTACAGCATAAGCTTTCATGGAAAGCAAAGTGTAGTTGCATCTGATGAAATGTTCTGACATCCATGGAAGCTTGTGCTGCATTGACAGATAGATATATTAAGTCTTTAAGATGCCACAAGATGCTGTTGTTGTTTTTGCTACAACATGGCTGCCATTTTGGAAACAATTTAAATAGACATACAGTATAACTCACCATGGCAAATAAGGTTGTAACAAGTTTATCTGTGGGCCTATTCAGTCTCAATCCACAGACTAGCTGTTGCTGAACAATTTGAAGTTCCTGTTCTCCCTTCTTCCTGTGTTTATCTTTAGACTTAAACTGGACAGTTCTTCAAGTAGAGTATGTCTTCTAAAGGACCACTCTTTGTAAAGGGACATAGGACCATCCTAGTGAAAGTGTTCAGTGTTGTATGGCTTCAGTCTGAAAACACAGGAATCCTTTTGAAAAGTTGAAAGCCGGATTGTTTCCTGAACAAAACTTTTCTTTTAGGAATATGCTTTATATTGGTGAAGATTCTTCTTTATTTTCTTAAAGGCTGGGATGGGTATTTTCACGGAGAGATGATTCAGAGCTGGGTTGGCGTGTTCCACCTTCACATTCCTTAATCCTTTTATACAGTTATACAATTATCTTGTCTACAACAAAGAAAAACAACGCAAGCAGCAGCTTCTTCTTGCTTTTAAAAGTCAGTCGTAGGCAGTATCCACACTTATTCTGAGATTTTTTTAAATGCAAAAATTCTTTGTATTCTTCATAGAACTTCAGTAGGTGCACAAACTTGCCTGTTTTTCTGATGTTTGCTCAAGAATACATGACTTTAAAAATGGAACATCTTGCTCTAGTTTAATTAGCTGTGTTCAATTCACTTGTACTTACATCTGATGTAATTATTCCTCATTCCTTATTTGTGTGGCTTTCATCCTTTCAGGCTTGGCTTAGTTACTTTATTTTTGTAGCTCCATCAGCAAGGACCTACGTAGGTTCCAAAGCATCTGCATGTACAGTTCTGTGAAAATATAATTGCCATTTAATTTAATTTATAATAACTTTATTATAATGCCTCTAACATCCATTTTAGTCAAAGTTGTGGCCACTCCATACTCTAGGGGCAGGCAGCTTCAGAAGGTTTGTACCAATTTGTCACCTCTGAAACCTTCCTCCTGGGTCTTCCACATACCCCCATTGCTGAAATTGCTGCTGCCGCTACCAATTTACTAATCAATTTTGGAAACAATTTAATGGTGGCATCCCCTCAGCATTTTCACTTTAAAACAAGGAACACGGGGACTGCATACTTGGTTTTAATCCTGCATCTTGGTTCTGAAAGACCTTGCAAATTTTCATTCAACCAAGGTGTGTACCCCTCACATGCCTTGTTTTTAAAGTGAAGATGCAGCTTTTTCTTACTGTCAGAATTCATCTACAGCTTGACAGTGGTGACTTCTGGGGGTCACCAGAAAGCTAGAGGTGAATGTGAGCAATGGTACTCATGTTGTCCACCCCTGTCATATTCCCCAGCTAAAAGCAACGAGGTAAGTTGTATGAATCATTGTTGTCTATCCTTTCCCATTCAATTCCATTTCCCTTTGTATTCCTTTACCTGCTATTGAGTTATTCAGTTGCAGCAACATTTGCGTGAACTCTTAAGGAAAGTGAGCATCTTAAACTGGCCAATTCTAGAAATAATGACATGGTTGTTTTTATTATTACATTGCATTTATAATCCACCTTTCTTCTTCTTACAAGGAGCCTAGGACTGGCTCAGGTACTCCTCTTCTCCATTTTATCCTCACAACAAAACCCTTCAAGGTAGTTTAGGCTGAAGGTCAATGGCTAAACCATGCTGCAAGGTAACTGCAGCCTGTTAACTTACCTTGGGGCTTGGTTCAGGCAGGGGTGCAGTTTCCATGCATGAATGGTTAAAGCTATGGCCTGCCTGCCTTTCTGTCCTTCTTTTTAAATTTCTATGGTAGAAATGTGGAAACGACGTGGAAGGATGGTTTCTGTGTTCAGATCGATTCTGGCACGTGGAAACCATAAAACAATCCATATTTTCTTTCAGTGTTTGCGCAGAAACCGGACACACCATGTTTGACCGTGCTTGCTGGGCTCACATGTAATGCCGAGCCATGCCCCTCTTGTCATGACCTGTGAACCTGCCCAATGACTGGCCCAAAATTACCGAGTGAGCTTCGTGACTGAATGGGGACTAGGGCTCTCCAGTCCAGCAATCGGAACACTATACCACAGTGGCTCAAATCAATATCTGTTGGAAAGGATCCCATGGGGGTGAAGCTCAGGACTAACAAAGAATGACTATTATATATTCTAAACTCATTAGCAGAGCATGGACCCTTGGGTATCAAAAATGGCATCATCCACATACAAAAAGGAAGTATCAGCAAACTTAGGGAGCCCCAAGATTTGTAGAAATGCACAAAGGAAAACAAAGCCATAAAAGGGAATTGGCCCGCAAACAAGTTCCATGGGGAATGTGCACATTTGTTGGGTGCTTCATGCTGACTGTTGCGAGCGTGGAAAATCAGGGGCTGGATAGGTGGAAATGGAATGGTCTGCAAAAGAACCTGGCTGGTTGCAGCCATCCACAAGAGCACTCCAGAGTCTCCTATTTTGTTGCAGGTCCCACTTGTCCCACCCAAAAACTCATTTCATGGAGAGCTTGACACAATAAAGTCTACAATCCTCAGCACACTTACTAAGAAGTGAGCTTAAGAAAATGAGTGGGACTTAGTTTGAGTAAATACATTTGAGATTAGCCTGTAAATCTCACTGCACACTACTTCCATGTCAACATGATGCTATTTTGAAATGATGGGGTTTGAGCAACACTACCAAGTGGAATGAAGTATCAATTTGCCAAAGGCCCTTGATGCTGTACTTCCCTGTTCATGTTCTGAACAGGGAAATGACAGGGCAGGGAAATGGCCAATGAATGATGAACTGCATTTGCATTCCGGCTTTCCTTTGAAGAGCTCGGGACACCCCCCGCCCCCATTTTATGCACATAATAACCCTGTGAAGGAGGGATGAGGCGAACTCTGTCAATTTTATTCCTGCAAGCATCCTGGGCTTTTTCCTCTGCTAGGCCCAGTTTTCCACAGAGAACCAAGCTGAGAGGAAGTTCACAAATGCTCACCGTGCCCCGATTGCAGAACTGGCAACCTTCTTCCACATCATCATTAGCACAAAAGGCTGGCTGTAGCTGGTGCAGAAGAGAGATGCTGCTTGTGCGGCAGTCTGGGTGGAGGGCGGCTTTCCTGGCAGATGCTGGACCATGGGGCACCTGCCGGGAAAGCAGCCCCCAGCTGCTAGTATTGCCTGCACGTGCATCACAAGAACCACTCACATGGTGGCTGCTCCTTGTACCAAGGAAGGTTGGTTGTGAGGTGCCACCAAAAAAGCACCCCCGCCATTTGAGTGGCTGATCTGGCATGTGAGTGGGCACTGCTACCCATTTGGGGGAGCTGCTTTCCCGGTGGCCACCTTGTGATAGAGCACCCCGCGACTGGCCTTGAGGGCAAGGAGCAGCCACCGTTTGAGGCTTGACTTCTAGCAAGTGCACCCACAAACGCTGGGCATGCTTGTTAGGAACTCAGACCTGGGGCCTCTGCAAAGCAGACCAGAATCTAGGGGGCTGAGCCCCCAGATGGAGTCCCAAACCTGGACAGATTCCTCACACAATGAAGCAGGCAAGCCATGCCCCTCTTGGCTGAAGGCTGCAAAGTGTGGACTCAAACCCAGTTCTCCTGATCCATGTCGAGCACTATAATCACTACACCCTGCCTCACACCAGCTCCCTCAGAGGCATGTCTTTATATCATGGCTTTGATCACTGGTGAACAGGCGAGTTTTGTGGGATGCAGAGCTCCAATGCCTGCATGTCAAGGATGTGTCCATCTACCCACATACTGGCGCCTTCCTTTACCTGTATATTTAAAATGCAAATAGGAAAATGGAATGTTGGCGATGGCAGGGGCACCAAAGGAAATGGCTGCAAGACAGAAGGCCTTCTCTTCTCCACTGTGGCACCCCATCTATCCAACTCCCTTCCCAAGCAGGCTCACCTGGGCCCTGCAGTGTTATTTTTTTGGTTCTAGTCAAAGACCTTTATTTTCTTCCAGCCTTTCTAGATTTTATGGATTGCTTTATATATACATCTGAACTGGTTTTTCCAGTGTTGTTTGTTGTTTTCTCTATTACTTATGGTTCTTTTAGCTTTATTTAATTGCTCAGAGAACTTTTAGTCTTGGGTGGAACAAAAATAAAATGAAATGAATTTTAGTGTTGAATCATGGGGTGGGAAATAATTTCAGCATGGTTTCCCTGGTGGGGCAACTCCTTTGTCCCTTTGAATCCGAGTAATGTGTGAGTAATTGAGTAATTATACTTAATCCCAGTTGTATGAGATCGTACCTGCAAAGCAATTGCAATCTTTAAGGAAAACAGCTCTGATGGCCAAGCCCCTGCTCTACCCCATCACAGTGGGCATGGAGAGAAGCAGTGAGGCTGCAACAGGGCCTTGGAGGGGGAAAAGGGTCCTGGAGGTACAGGAGGCAGGGAGGGGAGGAGGCCAGAGAGGTGGGGTTACACTGCTCCCAGTCTGTTCCCCACCCTTCCTTTCCTTGAATACTGTCACCATCATGGCTGTACTTAACCTTTATATTGGAAACTACATTTTTTCCCACCCACCCACTCACCACCCACCCGCCCTTCCTTCCTATTGCATTTGTCTTGTACCAATTTCATGCAGAAACTACACAGCAATAATTGACCAAGCAACTCTAAGAGGTTATGAGTCCAGAATATCAAAAAGATGCTTAAAGCTAAAGGCTTAAGAAGAAAGGAAACTGAGGATCAGTAAGAATAAATGTTTGTGTCTTTATTCTGAAACTTTGGCTGGAGAACTTCTGTGTATCACTGCACATATACAATTGGAAAAAGGAGGACTGTTGGATATTACAAGACAGGCTTCCAGGAGGAGCTCAAAACATCTGAATTTGTTTGCTTGTGTTTAAGACCATAAGGCTACATCCTTAACAATGTAGTGCTTAGCAGATTCACAGCTGATTCATGTCATGAATGAAAACACTGTGAAAAATTATGTTAGCTATGAAAAATCTATCTATGAAATTGGAAATGCAAGATCAAATTCAACTTTATATGAAATTATTTTCTGCTGAATGAAGGGATAGGGATTATCCCTTGGAAAAGACAGAAAAATGTAACAGACAAGCTCAGAATTCCAGGAGGAACTTTAAACAATAAGCAAAAGATGGCAATCTTACTTCTTTACCATTATGCCCCATTCATTTCTCAAGTGAATTTGTTCTCTGAGTTTAAAAAGGAGGCAGTTAGATGAATGATCTCACACCCGCATGGAGAAATTAATGTTTCCTGGTCAAATTGTGCTGAAAACAGAAGACAATTGCCAGGAGATGGTATAATTGTAGGAGAAGTGAATGCATTGAAGGGGGTTACCCACTTCTAGCTAGTGCAAACTTTCCATTCAAAAAAGGACCAGTGCTGTGAGCAGGAAAGGTGAGAAACATTTTTTCCACACCAATTCAAGCCAGAGACTCCTAACACTGTAAGCATTTTTCAGTAACACAAAATAGCTCAAGAGCTGTTGTGTTGCTGACCGAGAGTGGAAACATCAGATGGAAACTCTTTCAAAGAGTTAAACCCCAAATGCAGGTAGAAAGGTGCTTCAAGCAAATGGAAACTCTGTAGCCATAAAGGGGAGCAGAAAAGGTGTGCCAAGCTGAAACACAGAGGATGGAAATAATTAAATACAAGCAAAAGATGTCGTGTATGTTCCAAATTTCTCTGTTAACTGAAAAGGGGTTTAATATGAATTTTAGTGGCAATTTGTCTTGCAATTTAGTGGCAATTTGATTACTCAAAGGAATAGACAAAGATGAAAAGGTGCTGTGGAAGTGCAGATTACCTTGAATTATGGCACAGGTAATGTGCCATCACAATTTCAATGCCATACCTGTTATTTATTAGAGTTATATCCTATTTTTTCAACAAACTCAAAGTAGATCACACCATTCTTCTCCTCCTGCTCTTATCCTACAACAGCAACAACCCTGTGAGGGAGGTTGGGCTGAGAGTCTGTAAGTGTCCCAAAGTTGGCTCCATGGCTGAGTGGGGACTAGAACCCAGGTCACCTGAGTCCCAGTCTTGCATTCTGAATCACTACACCACACTGGCTCCATACTTGATATGGAAAGAATAAACTTAACAAAAGGCATGGGAAAAAGGCATGCAACACTGCCAAGATGTGTGGGCTGCTTTAAAGCAAAACAGAGGGAAAGACAATTAAGAAAGTCACTGGCGTTAATACCCACTGACCTGTGTGAACCCATCCAAAACCTGTCAAGGGCAGGAAACCATTATTACCATGTGAAGATGGTTATTCAATATGTTGTGCAACCTACCTACTGAAGAAAGAGTCAGGTGCTGCAACCACTGTAAGAATATGTTGCAACTGCATGAAACAAGTTTGGAAGAAAGCCTGAATCAATCTAAATAGACTCCATTGGATCTGTGCAACAGGTGAAGACGAATTACGGAATGTGTGAGCTCTTTGGATTCAGGGCCTTTGCTCATATAGCAAGAGAGATGAGGTTATCACTGGCCAGCAGAGACAAAGAACCAATAATGATTGGCCATGTACTGTAGCCAGATGCAAAGGCCACAGAATAATAGAACAAATAACCAGAAGAATAAGCAGTGCAGTGCAGTTTGTTTTGATGAAAGTGAGAAAAACAAGGCAGGCCACACTGATTGCCCAACAGATGTTACCCAAGGCTTTGAAAGGCAAATAACATACTAGCCAACCGAGACCAAGCACCTCCACCACCACCTCTGTCACCAGTCCAACTCAAAGAAGTAGGGGCGACAGAGTCCTGGTTCAGTCACAAACAGAAGGGAATACGGAGCAAATGCAGAAAACGCAAGAGTGGGAGGTCCCTGTGCAGGGAGATGGGTTCTTGAATTGGAACTCAGATGCTCATCTTGGCCAAACAAAGGCAAACCAGCCAGAGGACTGTCCTACCTTGCAAGAACAACAGTTCTCCAGAACTCCCGAGGTGGGAAGAAATTGAAAGGATGCCCACAACAAAGGTGAGTCAGTGGAGAAAAGCTGCTCAAGGGGGAATAGAGGCTCTGCATAAACATCAGTCTCAGACTCACAGAGCTTCCTACAGACAAAAGGCCTGTGTGATGCAAATGGATCTTTAAAAGCCAGATAGAATGCAAAAGGGAAAATTGAATGCTGTTTATTTATTGCTACATTTATGTCTTTCACACAGAGCCTAGGGTGATTGAAATAGTGCTCCTCCTCTCCATTTTATCCTTACAACAACTCTATGAGGTAGAAGACTTAGTGACTGTCCCAAGGTCACCCAGCCAGCTTAATGACTGTGCAGGGACTAGAACCAGATCTCCAGAATCCCAGGCCAATACTCTAACCACTACAGCACACAGTTCTTTGACTAGTCTTGGAGGTGAAGCCAGACTAGTCGCCAAAAGCTGTTCCCAGAAGTGTGGGCAAGATTACAGTGAGACATCTGTCCCCGTGGTAAAGTGCGCTACAATGGGTGCCAGTGTGGTGTACGAGTCCCCACTCAGCCATGGAGCTCACTGGGTGACTTTGGGCTGATCACAGACTCTCAGCCCAATCTCCCCCACAGGGTTGCTGTTGTAAGGATAAAAATAGGGAAAAAGGTGGGATATAAATACAGTGTGATGATGATAATGCTGACAATGCCAATTTTACATGTAATATCCAGAAAGGGACACCTAGATATCGAGGCTACATTTTATATGCAGGAACCTCTTGATTCAAGAAAGTCATTTGTGTATAAGCTTTGGAAAAGCAGAGGGCCTGAAACATGCTGCCAGAGTGTAGAATGACAAGCCTAATCAGATGCTCGTCACAGAAGACTTCGAGGAAGGCAAGTCTGATTTCTGTCTTATCACATGATATAGCTGGACATAAATGGTGACCTATGTCCATGATCTAATTCTTAGCTATGGTGTGATTGCGCAGAGACCACGAAGAAGAACTAATTCTTAGCAATGAAGATGAATCTGACTGTGAAGAACTCGTAAATCACTTAAACCAAATGATAGACATGAGGAGAATGGGAGACATCACCTGCTATTTTGGAATTGTAAAAGAAAGGGAAACTATCTCCTCAGCAAGGATAAACAATCCATGAACTTCCAGAGAGCTCAGGACTCAAAGTGGCCAATATGGTAGCCACACCAATGGAGACAAATGTTTCAATTAATCAAGTCAGAGAGACTGGACTGCTGTGAAAACAGTAGTGAGATACGTAAAAGCCACTATATATCTGAAAATAAACTGAAACAACCATCCAAAACTGATGCCTTGCACAGATGCAGATGGGCTGAGGGTACCACATATCATAAATACATTCGGAGAAATCTTTTTGTTTATAGAACTTGACTAGTTTGTTGGACCAGTAAAACACAAGATAACCATGGTGGGTTTATCCATTGAAGCTGATTATGCGTCAGCCACCCAAGTTGTACAAATGATTTGAGTCTCTAAAAATAATGGAGCCAAAGCTTATACAGATCCTGAAAGATAACCAGTGCCAGATGCTTCACAAACTAAGGTCAGTTTATGCATGAGCCACTTCTTTAAAGATATGCAAGAGAAGGGCCTCATTGAAGGAGATTATTGCCCAACAGGAAGCATGACTACAGACCTCCTGACAAAGACACCAGTGAGAGACTGCTGCCAGGGTTGACAAGAGATGATGAACTTTGTGGATCCCCTGACCTACTGCCATGAAGAGGTGTCCAGAACAACAAGGCTGTGATGAGTCCTTTGAACCAGTGAGGAGGGTAGATAAAAGGGAGCTAATTATCTTTCCTGCTCATTTCTACTTGTAACGACCCTTTGATGTAGATGGCAACTTTCAGGCTTTTCTTCCTTCCTTCCTTCTTCTGGCATGAACAGTGCAGTCATAATGGCTGCTCTCAGCCTTTCCTTCAAGTTGTTTTCCTGTCAGTTATGAACTTCCAAGATGATGCTGTTTGCTTTTGAAGTAGCAGTGTATGTGTTGTGTGTTTGTTTCTACAGCATTTGCCTTGCACAGATGCATGTTGAAAGTGTGCAGCTATAATTTACCAAGCAAACATAACTATATCACTCACCACAGCTGTTTTTTTAAGGCTGCAGAACCAGAAATTCAATATATTTATTTTATTATTATATTTCTACCCAGCCTTTTTCCTTTATCCAAAAAAACCCAGGACTGCTTCTATGGTCCTCCTGCTCTCTCTGTAAGGTAGGTTAGAACTAAGAACTAATGACTGGGCCAGTTACTGACCTTCATGGCCAAGTGGGGACTAGATCCTAGATTGCCTGAATCCCAGTTGTATGCTCCCATCACTACATCACATTCATCTCAATGTCTTGCTCATTGTCTAGCTTGATCCTCAAAGGAAGTAAGTACTATCTGAGTCTGCGGGGATGACGAGCTTTCTGCTAAGCCATTTCCTAGTGTAGAACTCAAGGGGTCTGGACCTTGGCACTCTTGGCCCAATTAAGCATGACAAGCAGACTGGAAAAATGTATTTCTATTCTTGAGAATAAGTTCAATCACAGCAAAGTGGCAATCGACCAAAGAGCACATGGTGAAGCTCCCTTTTATACCCTGGATGACCAGGTAGCAAAGAGAGTTGCTTATTGGGTTGAAATTCCTGCTGGGACTCCTGACTGGCAAATTTGAATCCACGTGGTCTCTGTGTGCATGTGGGAGGCTGGTCACCTTAGGGCTGTGATAAAGGCTTTTAGGTGGGAGATTGCTCAGTCTCCAGCCCTGGGTGATTCTCTGTTGTTGTGAAGCTGCATTGGAGGTTCTCTACTGTTGTGTAGATGCTTGGGATGTGACCAGCTGGTCTATGCCTACTGCCAGCCAACCAGGTATGTCCTACACTAGTAAACACCTTCCTATAAATTTGTTGTAGTTGTATGATTTCAGAAACTGTAGGATGCTTTCCTATCTGCACATATGCTTTCCTGTGTCTTGAATCCCATGAGCTGCTGTGCCATTCATTGTTGAAGATGTAACCCACCAATTGCTGCACCAGAACAAACACGTCTTACTTTTGTCTCTCTTGCCAATATTCCACAAGAAGTTGTTTAAGAATCCAGGGAATGAAGTGTTTTTCTTTAAAGCCAAAGCTAATAATACTTTTCTGTGCTGAGCGCCTACTTCAAGGTACCCTATTTTAGTTTTTACAGTTTTAGAGCTTCCGTCATGAGTGGGAGCCAAACTGAAAGCTCCTTCCTGAAGTAAAATTATGTTACAAATTTCAGCAAAGGCAAACACTTAGACTGCTTCCTCTTTGGCTACTTCACTGAATCAGACCTTCTGAAAGTAAAACATACCACTTGGGCTTGCCAGTCCATGATGGAGAGAGTGCTAGGAAGATTTAAGTCACCCCACCACTGAGTCATCTTTCCCTGAAATGTTTGCAGTTTGGCTTCTGAAAAAAAAAGTATTCTGGAGGTAGGGCACAATCTCATGCAAGTCAGTAATTGCAACACAATAATAGACCTTTAATGGTGTTGGTTAGCCAGAGAGTGGCTATTTATTTTTAAACAATGCTTTCATGACAAGCCACTGCAAAACCTTGTTAGAACCTTAAGTATTGAAAGTAGTTTGGGGGTGGGGTTAATCAAGCAGATTATTATTGAAAATGTTCCCAATTTTTACTTTCAGGGGTGATGCCTCTTCAAAGATCCATAGGGCATTCTTGTATCTAGGCATGTTTTTGGTCACCTGATGTTCTACATTCATCTCTGATCATCACCATTTTAAGTTATAAATAGAAATATGCAACAAAAGTTAGGCCTGCAACAAAGGTTAGTGGCCGCTGTGCCCAGAAGAAATTGGGGAGCTGTTCACTTGGAAACTGTTTCCTCCCAGGGAACCTATAGTCTTTAACTTCAATTCCATGGCCTAGGTGTCCATAGTATTTCAGCCTCAGCCCCGTACTAACTTGCAAAGTTGCCAAGAACAGCTGAAATAATGTATGAGAACTGCTCTTAAGTATTATGGAGTCATGTATGGTTACATGTCATTCTATGCATCTGATGCAGAAAGGATTGAAGAATGGGCTACGCACAGGAACCATGCAAAGAGTACTCCAGATCTTTTCCAAAAGACAGTGTTGTCTTTCAAGCATCCCTTTTTATCATCAAGGAAGGCCTGAAAGGAATGTGATAGGCTTTTATGTACCCAGGTCTGTGAGTAGGAATTCATACCATTTTGAGGCCATAATTCTTGACCGACAGTAAGCCAGATGAAAGACGTCAGTTTATCTTTTCTCTTCCGGAAAAAGAAGCATCACGCAGAAAACATTCTAGAGACAATCGTATGAAGATGCACGTTTACACCCAAAGAAGATAAATTCTCTCAAAACGAATGAAACCACAATGAGTAACAGATGCATTATTTGGGATTAACCTTGTGCTGCACTCAAATATTTAGAACAAATATGATGTCCTGCTCAGCTGTGTGTGAATTTAATTCTGTTTTTCCACATCTGGGAATTGGCGATGAAGCATCTCAGGCCCAGTAATAGAGCACTGAGGTAATAAGAAGTTAAGAAGATGGGCAAGTTAAGCACCTAGGCCAGTGCAGCTGACCCTTTCCTTTCTCTTTTGATGGGAAATAACTTTGCTTTTCAGTTAAACAAAGCAATAAAAACACAGCTCTGAAGCTAGAAAGCCTGTAGGTTTCTGAGATCTACTCAGCATAGTGCCACTGTATTGTGTTGCATTTCTATACCACCCAATAGCTGAAGCTCTCTGTAGTTTACAACAATTCATAAAATACAGTATAAAATGACAATACAAACATCAAAGGATTGCTACAAAATTTAAAAACTGAATTTAAAAAACAAAGCCAGATTTAAAAATCAAAATTGAAAACCAAATTTAAACAATTTAAATAACTAAATCAGGTTAATGGAACTAGATCTGTTAAAACAGCTGACATCACGACCACCACGCCATGCTATTTAGAGCTGCTAAATTCTTTGGCATAGAAATATTAACCTGGAGCCAAAAGGATAGTAGAGGGTGCCAGGTGGGCCTCAATGGGGAACATTTTTCCATAATTTGGGGGGCACCCCTAGGAAAGCATTCTTTCTTGCTGCCACCAACCAAGCCTCCCCTGAAGACGGCAGTTGGAAGAAGGCCTCAGATGTTGAACTGAGTGTCCAAGGAGACTGTGGTTGGGGGAGGTGTTCATTTAATTATTGTACCCTTAAGTTGTGCAAGGCTTTACAGACTTAAAACCAGCACCTTGGATTGGGCTCAGAAGCACATTGGCAGCCAGTTCAAGCAGGCCAGCATCGTTGTTATATATGCTGACTTTCTGCTCCTGATTATTAGTCTGGCTGCCATGTTTTCACAAGCTGCAGCTTTTGGACAGTCTTAAAGGACAGCCCCACAGACAACTGTTTGCCTGCTTGGCAGACATCACAAGTGTTTCTTTGTGCAATGATCTCCTGACTCAGGGAGCAACTTAAATCCTTATAGGCCAAAGCAGCTGACCTGGATGAAGCATTCACACCTTAGCACAAGAAGCAACTGCCCTTAGTTCATATCTCCACACTCTTATCTCCAGTCTGATAAACTGTATTGCATTCCTATTCAAAATATAATAACTTTTTCTAAATTTGCACCTGTACAGATAAATTAGTAGAATTTTATGGAAATCTCTGCCCCGTTTTATGATCCTCTTTTTCATATTGGGTATCTGGCCACTCTAACCCCCCTCAGTTCGATGTGTGTTAGCAGGAAGAAGGACACCTTGCAGCTATCCTATCACAGAAAATGGAATTAGGGTTTTATGAGAGATTATAGTCCTCTTGGTAATGCCCCCCACCCAAGATTAATGAACTTCTGAGATGGGAAGTGAGGCTTTTTAAGGGTATGGTCTGAATGCACATAAAGCAGCTGTAGCTAAGCAGGCCTGGGTCTGGTTGTTGCTTAGAGGGGAGACTACTTAGAAGCTCCATTTAGCCACCTTAAGTTCCATAATGGGAGAAAGGTGGGATATACTGTAATATGGGCAGTCCATGGGTTATGAAAAAGCTCAATTCCTGAGAAAATGAGCATTTAAGTTGAATTTCTATGTTAGTCGGATCATGTACAGTCAGCCCTCCACAGGCACAGAGTTTGGGGGTCCAAGATGTTCAGGTTTCCACTGAAGCTGGCATTACTGGTGTTAGAAATGTGCATATCACCAAAACTTGCTTGTGGAAGTTCCCTGAATGCCATCTCAAAGTTTATTCCAACACTAATCCACATCAGATTACAAACTTTGATTTTTTTCCCCCATGAAAACCAAGCATATCATTATGCACATTTTTCTAAATATACACATCAGTTGTTCACTTCTTTAAAATGTTTTGTTCATCTTCAATTTATTTCTGTGTGCATTTTTCAAAAGTACACATTTTTCATGTGCAATTTGTACAGATGCAAATGTCTACATTGTCAAATGGACCTTTTTTCCTCCCTTCATCCATGAATATATTACAAACTTGGAAATGCATGTACTCTAACTGCAGATTGCATTCAAATCTGTTTTCAAGCCAGAAGTGCAAACTGGGTAAATTCTGATCAAAAATTAAATGAGTTTCTCATACATCCCTAATTGGTATACACATTGTTTTATTTTGCTTTCCTTAAAATCAGGAAAAAACAGTTACATTTTTATTCTTATCTTTTACACACTGCTGTTATACCTCTGGACTGATCTGACTGTGATTGGTATAGGTATATTATTGCCATACTGTTGTTTATTATTCTGTTTGTTGTCTATTTTAATGTTGTGAACCACCCAGAGAGTCTCTCTGGCTGATGGATGGTTTATACATTTATAAATACATAAATATTGTGCACTCACAGGTAAATCCCACTGAGTTCTCAAGTGAGTGTACATCATTTGATTGTACTCTTGGAAAGCCTAAACAGATGCAGAAACAAGACACTCTGAGTTCTCTGGAAATTTGTACATAATCCCATGCATTTTTGGCAGAAAGCGGAATTATTCCTCCAACCAGCATTCTCCAACCAGCTGTAGGGCCTTTTTTTGTTTAAGGGTGCATAAGACTGTGCCCTTTGTCCCAAGTAAGGGAGCACTAGGTCATACCTCCAAGTAAGCTCCATTACAAGCAGTGGGCTTACTTCTGACTAAGTATGTGTAGGATTGCACTGTTGCAGTTTTCATGCTGATCATAAGTCACATTACTTTAAACAGTCCTTCCATTATTATATATGTACCTATAATGGGGAAAAGCTGTCCAGTTCTTAGCAAAATTGTGTTTACTTTGCCTTAAAGTTAAAGCCAGCTCTATTTGATTAAGGACTGAGGCATGATAACATATTCACAAATAGCTTATCTTTCCACAAACCTTAAACAAATATAGTAGGCTTTATTTTTCAAGCCCTTAATACTCCTTTTGAGGCATTCCAAATTCTCTGGAGTTTTCTCTTGCCTGCAGGTTTCATCAAAATCAATTTAGTTCTATTTAACAGCTTATGCACAAGTCAATGATCTTGACCATTCTTGCTAGCAGTACTGTCATGATGTTGCAAGATAGTTCATACCCAGTGATAGGCTAAATCATGCTCTGAAATCATTTCCTTGATATTAAACTATCTTTTTATAACTTTGCCAACCATGCACTTTCATTTGACAAGTGCAGGCTTAGGTGTTTAAGAGCCCTCGGGCAAGATACCTTCAGTCTCTTCTCACCACCACCACCACCGTCTGAGCCAGAGCAAGAGGCTGGTGAACAAGTAGGTTGCAAGGGTGAAAAGGAGAAGCAAGTCCAGGTACTCTTCTCACTGGGCCCCTGCTGGTCTGTGTGCCATTAACAGCTGTCCAGCGTTGCATACCCTTGGCCACATCTCCAACAAATATTGTATTTTAATGTATATTGTACCATGCATTAATGTATTTTGTATTTTAGTTGAGGTAAACCACCCTGAGAGCCTTTTATGGTTAAGTGGTGATATAGAAATTTCACATCATCATCATCATCATCATCATCATCATCATCATCTTATCCAGGACATGGAACAATCTGTGCAATGCTTGTACCTTTGAAGAATGATGGGTCTTTGTTGCACAGGATGGTGTAAAAGCCCAAATGGGATAGACCAGAATGGTCTTTTAATTTTAAAAAATGCTAAAACAATGGCATGTATTAGAGACACTTGGAAAAACTATTCAGGAAGTGATGCTATCATGATATTAACCCTATAATGCCCAGAACTCAAGCCCAGAATGGCAACTTCCAAGCAAGCTAAGACAACCAGTTCACCAGGCACAGGGGACTAGTAGGGAGTCATGTAAGAGGTTGCAAAAGTTCCACAGAAAACATTTTGATATCCATTTCAAATAACAGCCTATATTATGGAAAATGTCCTGATTGGCAACTTCAAAGGGAGTCAAACCAACAAAAGTCTCCAGCCACACGTAACTGCAGGAGAAGGATGCAGTGCGAAACCAGGCAATAGTCTGTATTCCAGAAAATAGCCTAGAATGGCGACTCCCAAGCAAGCCAAGCCCACCAAATTCACCAGTTGTGGGAATGAGGTCATAAGCCACAAAACTTCCACACACACCACATTCCAGTACTTTGGCTCGACAACATTGCCTATTCCAGAAAATGGTCTCAAAGTGTGCCTTTAAAGGGAGCCAAATCAGCCAAATTGGTCAACCCCATATAACCATATAGGAAGTATGGAATCATCCATAAAACATGCACAGAAACCACATTCTGCTACCCATTCTGGGCAATAGACCATGACAGCTTCCAAGTGAACCAACAAACAACTTCAGCTCTGCATAACTGCCTGGGATGGGTGCAGTGAGCCACAAAGCTTTCAGAGAAACTACAGTGCAGTAGCTATTCCAGGCAATAATCATATTCCAGCAAGCAGCCCAGAATTACAACTTTCAGGAGAACCAATCAACCAAATTCACCAGTTACACATAACTGGATGGAAGTGACACAAGCATCCACAAAACTTCCATAAATGTCATGGTGTTTATGCTGTTTATATCTATTTCAGACATTATTTTGTGTTCTGGAAAACAGCCCAGAACAGCAACTTCCAAGTGTGCTAAATCAGCCAAATTCACCAGTCCTATGTGACTACAATAAGCCATAAGCCATAAGGAAACATTGCCATGCATTATTAGAATGTAAAGTTATATTTAAAGACTATTAGAATCATAGAATTGAAATACCCTCAAAAATTACATAAGTGTGCCTGTAACTCTTAACATTATGAACTTAAATGTGTCCATCGTTAAACCAAGCAAAGTCATAATCAATAATTAAATAATCTGCCAGTTTAAGAGCAGAGTTAAGGCCATCTCATGTTGCTCACATAGTGAAGAAATCAGATGCTAAGACTCATTCTTAGCCAAGGTGCCTTGTTTAGCAGTGTCACAAACTGTGCTGTGATGCCACAGTGGTTGATGTGGCTCTCACAGAACTTGTAATAGTAGAGTCTTTCTACAGTATGGACTGCTGCAACAGCAGGTGATGGAACACAGTTTCTGTATACATTTTCATTTGGAGGCTGCCATTTTAGACTGTTTTCCAGAGTATGGACCATTATCCAGAATGAACACCAGAAATTTCTGTTGAACTCCAGCTTTTACACTGTCCTTTTTCCTCCAGGGCCTTACTTGAGTTTCATGAAAACCAGTTCATGCTAAGCAATCCAGCACATGAGATTGACTAACCTTAGGCTAGGCAAATGAACAAAGTCAGCACCAGTGTTCCAACTGAGCATATTTATTCAGGAACCAAGCAAAGGAGAACAAGTGTTTTAAAAATACAATGAACCATAGAATTAACTAGCTCAATGTTTGCTTATCACGAATCTAAATTTTAATAACAATTACTCAAGGCTGCTTACAGTGGGGGAGGAAAGGGGCTTCCTGGGACTTTACCAGATAGATTAATCTTGATTCTTTGCCTGCTGCTGAAGGACAAAAAAAATCATAACAAAGGTATTTCTGAGGTGGCAGTCAGCTCACAAAGAGAAACTGGATATTCAGTCAGACCAATCAATAGTCTGAGATAACTTGATCATGTATCCTGCAGGTGATTTCTGCAAGTACCTATTAAGAGTGAGGCTCCTCAGATGTGGAGGCATCATGTTGGAGGTATAAAGCCCTGTTTGTCATGCAAGCACAATGTCCATGGTTTTTTTTTTAATCTGCTGGTGTCTGCCCAAAACAATCTTTAACACTAAGACTATCCAGGAACATGTTGACTACTGTTCACATGGGAAAAAAGAGGTACCATCTTGTACTGAAGCCATTGGGCATGACTGCATATCTTGACAATTAATATAAATCAATTTTTCCAATAGGGCAGATTCTCTGAACCAATATTGTTCAAATTCCTAGTAAGCTGGAACTCTCGATATCATTGTCCTATTGATTGATTGATTGATTTGATTTGTCTTCTGCTTTTTTCTTAAACTGAACTCACAGTGGCTTACATCATTCTCCTGCCAGGTCACCTGAGATCCAGTCCCATGCTATTAACCACTACAGCACCGACCGGCTCTCTTCTTCTTTATGAAAAAGACTTCTATGCTCATGAGCAAGTAACATTAGTGGTATTGATCTGGGTTCAAGCTGAACTTCTACTGCACTCTCTCTGCTTCTATCTCTCCTTTTCATGTCATAAAGTGGACAAAGTTACAGCCAACTACTGAGTAATGGATTCATATTTGAAACTAGGATATACACATTTGATCTTGTATATTAAATATGAAAACCGAACCCAAACAAGCCTATCACATTTCCTTCTTGCTCTTTCCCTGTCCTGCCCCTCATCCAACTCCTGAAATGGCTTTTGGAACACCTGAAATACATTCAGATTTAGAATCTGGAAAAAACCTTGCAGTTACTCAACAGTCCAGTAGAGGTCACTAAGTTCCAAGTGGAGAATGTACAGACAACACTAGAGTAAGGGTCAAACTACATGTTACACATTATCACAAAGCCATTCTTGCTTTAGTTGCGTTAATTTGGAAAAGGGAGGACTTAGTGCTTTGCCTACTCATTATTTCCTTGTTTCAAATTACCCTCAAAGTTTCATTCTGCAACAACATGGGGAGGAAATTAGAGAAGAATAAAAACTGGACAAGGGAAAATTGAGTTTTCCTCCCTGTCCCCGCCCTTGTTCCCTGAGCAATCATACCTTGTAAAAGAAGCTTTTAAAACAAGAAAGAGTCAGTAACTTAGGTTAGTGGGCAATGTGTAGCTTGGCCTTAATTGCACAATATTAAATTCAGTATTTTTAAACCATGTTAGTCTTTTACAGGAAAAAACAATACAACAGCTTTTAATTCAGGCATCCATTTTTCTGTGTGGCAGGAGATTTTGCAGACATGGAATTGATTGGTGTCCTTAGAAACCCACACAATTCATCTAGAGGATACCCAATCTGCCTTCCATATGCATATACACCACTAGATAATGCTCACTTAGGACAGCCAGCCTACATATGTGGATGCTGCTGGAAATCCACTAAACTGCATGTGAGCACAGATGGGCACATGCCTAGACCAGGATAATAAGGTCTTTTGTACATAGCCCCAAAATACACATGGCACGAATGGGCAGGGCTGGCCATTCCTTGCTTGAGTGTGCAACTTCCAATTCATTTGTCACTGCAGATAAGAATAGGCATCCATATGCTTGATGAGTGGCATATTACCATGTGCATAACAGTAATTGCCCACAACTTCTGTTGTGTACATGCATCTGGATTAGAGTTTGGGAACAATGTGGCACCTTCCTGTACAGATTAAACATTTGCTGTGGCTTCAGCTTTTCTAGTCAAGAGCCTGGCTTATTAGGAGCATGCAAACAATGCAATTAGTATATTTTATTGATATATACCTATGGCCTGAGGTTGACAAAAGGAAGACTACACATAGCAGAAATGCAATGAACACATCCTGATATGTGAAACTGCAATGATTAATTTAAATTTTCTGGATGAGGTCTCTGTCATGGTGGACAAGAGATGCCTTTGGGCTGATCCAACAGGATTTTTCTCATGTTTGTGATGAGCTGTGGAGTATCAGGAATATCTATTGTCACTAGTTTCTGAGATAATATAGGTGGCAATCCCAGCTAAATGATGGCTTATAGACATGCCCTTTTGAGGCCCACACACATTCCAGTTCCAAGGAAAATAGGTGCTAAGGAGTGCAGCAACTATAGGACCATTGCACTAATTTCTGATGCAAGAAAACTCATGCATAAGGTGTTGCAACAAAGAATTTTACCTTATGGAGGGGTGTGCCTGATACTCAAGCTGGATTCTGAAAAAAAGAGGCATTCGAACTCTTATCCCAAATACACATTGGCTACTGGAGTGAATTAAGAAATCAGAATATCAGTCTATGCTTTAGAGATCACAGAAAAGCCTTTGACTGTGTGGATTACAAAAAGCTATGGGTGCTCCTGAAAGAAATGGGTGTGCCTCAGCACCCTGTACTGTGGACAAGAAATTCTTAGAACAGAATATGGAAAAACAAAAAGGTTTTCTCTAGACAAAGGCATCAGACAAAGGAGTATTTTATCTCCTTCTCTGTTGAATCCATACAGAAAATATATAAGAAAATTTGAAATAGTATGAGAGAAAGGAGTGAAAATTGCTGGGAAGTGTCAATGTGGTGTGGCGGTTATAGTGTTGGACTGGGATCCAGGAGATCTGGATTCTAGTCTCCACTTGGCCACAAAACTCACTTTGGAGGTGACTTTGGGCCAGACACTGATTCTCAGCCCAACCTTCTGAACAGTGTTGTTGTGAGGATAAGATTGGGAAGGTGGACAAGGATGTTTAAGCTGCCTTGAGTTCCTTGAAGGAAAAAGGTGAGATATAATTGTGTTAATGCATTAATTAATAATGCAAGATATGCACATGATACCATATTGCTGGCAGGATGTTGCAATGAATTGGAATGTCCCCTGCAGTCAAATACAGTACTGCAGCTGAACATTGAGAAAACAAATATCATGGCTAGAAAAGAATTGCACAACTGTAAGGTTAACAGTGAAGAAACTCTCATTGTGAAAGATTTTGCATATCTTGGCTCAGTCATCAAACTACAACCAAAAGATTAGAAGAAGGCTTGGAAGGGCAGCAATGAAGATGGTATAGAACGGGTGTCGGCAACCCGCAGCTCCAGAGCCGCATGTGGCTCTTGAATGCCTCTGCTGCGGCTCTGTTGCTCACGTCACAGCCGCCGCCGATCCGAGGCCCTCGCTGGCATGGCGGTGTGGTGGCGACTGGTGGCGATGGCCACCAATCTGCGGCCCGTGCCGGCTGATCCGTGACCACTGCCGGCCAAT
>NW_025335268.1:13378224-13643240 GCF_004798865.1 Varanus komodoensis | reverse complement strand
TTCCCTAAAAGAATTAATAATAGAAATAGGTGAGCATGAACAGGCTTTTTTTCTGTTTGCATCTTTCCAATGTTGTATACTCACCCATTTCACCATGGAAGCAAGGGAGTGTTCATGACCTATTTAAAGAACAAACTGCCTAACACAAGCAATATTTTCTCCACTCCCATAGCAATGCAACATCTTATTCTGACTCTTCAAAAGCTTGACTTTTCTACTGTGCAGAGAGAAAATGCATACCCTTCGAGGAGAGGGGAGGGGAGGGGAGGGAAGGGGAGAGGAGAGGAGGGGAGAGGAGAGGAGGCAGCTGAAAGGGGCCATGTATTGCTTCATTAGGACAGGATTGAACTAGGGCTAGTATATTATCACGAATAAATGCAACTTTGTTCTGTTGCTTGGAAAAAAAACCCTTCATATATCACATGGTGGGAAGCATGTAAAACCTAAAGCAGTGAAGTGCTCTATGTTTGTGGATGAGACAAAATTATCCAGCTGGTAAACAGAAAAGGGATGGCAAAGAGATTCCATAAAGGATCTCTCCGAATCTGGTAAATGGACATTACAATGGCAAATGCAGATCCTTGTGAACAAGTAGAACATGATATACATCATGGCAGAAGGTAAGTTTTGAAGATCCTAACTACATATTATGCAGGTAATAAATATGCTGACCAACCAGGAAAAGGCTTGGAGTCCAAGTGGAAGCCTCACGGAAAATGCCAGCTTCTTGTGCAATTGTGAAAAGGCCAAATTTCAAGTCAAGGATCAGTAAAAAAAATGGGATTGGAAAAAAAGGCTCATCTTGTAATGCCATCATACAAAATGTGGTGTGATGACACCTGGACTACCATGGAGTACTGTTCTAATTACTGTGTGTTCTAATCACTAATGGGAAGTTGCAGATGAAGGTGGAAATAACGAAGGTGGGGGTCATAGAAGCAACAGCTCTATGAAGAAAGGCTAAAGTATTTGAAGCAATTTAGGTTAGAAAAAGGGGGAATAAGGATGGGGGAACATGACTAAAGTGTATTAAATCATGCATGGTGCTGAAGAATCAAACAGAAAGACACTTTCCCCCTTTCTAATAACACTACATTCATCCAATGAAGTTAAATACAGGGAGGTACTGAGAAGATCAAATGATTTCTTTGCACAGTTCACAGTCAAACAATGGGATTTGGTGGCGTAAGCTGTAGCAAGAGCCATCAGTTTACATAGCTTTGAAAGTGATTGGAGAAATCCATGGGTGATAAGACTCTCACTGCCTACCAGTCATGATGGTTATATATTAGCTCCAGTTCTGGAAGCAACATACCTCTGAACACCAGTTTCTGGAAAACATGAGAGGGAGGTACATCTGGAAAACATGCATCTGGATGTGCATCTGGAAAACATGATGCTACTGTACTCAAGCCCTATTTATGGACTACTAGTAGTAGCAGCAGCAGCAGCAGCTGTAGTATTCCTTCTATATTGCCCAGCCACCAAGGTATTCTGAGTAATTTACAATTCATAAATGCAATAAAACACAGGATAAAATACAAATGACAATGAAAACATTGTGGAATTTCATTACAGAAATTTAAATCGCAATTAAAATGACTTAAACGCAATTTAAAGGCAATTTAATAAAACTAGGCTTATTAAAATGAGCTGACATACCTCCCACCCCCCACCAACCTGTCCTATTTAGAGCTGCTAAATATTTCTGCACAGAGGACAGTCTTAACCTGGTGCAGAAAGGATCTTAGCATCAGGTGTACCTTAGTGGGGAGACAGTTCCATAACTGGGGGCTGACACAGAGAAGACCCTCTTTCTTGTTGCTGCCAACTGAGTCTCCCTTGCAGCATAGCACTCGGGTAGATTGGGGTTGGAAGAGGCATTCTGTTAAGGCATTCAATGGCTGTTTATCAGCATCAGATGTACTATTGTGGGAAATAGAGTAGTGAACTAAATAGCCCTTTCGCTTGATCCTGTCAGGCTCTTTGTATGTTCTTAGGCACCATTAAAAAATATGTTCAAGTTCTGCAGCTTTTCACTGCTGCCATCACTTGAGTTGACCCTAAGGTTAAAGACAGAATGTCCAAGAAGACTGAAATGCTCCCACACTGATTTTGTGATGTTCCGCTTTATAGCATTCCGTTAGGGTCCATTCATCCTCTTTTTATGCATGATGCTCTTTGGCTGAAGTACTGTAAGCCGCTGCAGAGAATTACTCTGAAATAATTTTGTATGTGGTAACAGAGGATGTGTAGGTGAATGAGCCCTTGGAAATATGACTGATGCTACTGAGCACAGTAATTGAGAGGGGCCACAGCTCAGAGAAAGAGCTTATACTTTGTTTGCAAAATGTTCCAGAGTTGAATTCAGAGGGAAGGACAAGATAAGACCTCTGTGTCAGGGAGCACTTGCTAGGTAAAACTAGGAAGATATCCTTCCTGAAAGTCTGGAAAGAATTGCTGCCAAGCCAGTGTTGGCAATACTGGGCTACATGGACCCACAGTCTGATTCTATGTAAGGCAACTCTGTGTGTTTCTACCAGTGGCATGAGGAGAGTGTTATGGTGTGCATACTCTGCTTGTGTGTTTCTGACAAGCAACTGGCTGGCCACCATGTGAGCAGGTTGCTGGACTAGAAGGGCCCTTGGTCTGATCCAGCATAGCTCTTCTCAGTTATGTCCATTTTTTTCTGTTGCGCTGGCTGTAGGGCTATGCAAATTCCAGGGAATGGAGGAAAAACATTTGCCATGCCTGCTGGTTACCTGATCTAACCTGTTATTTCCATTTACCTGTCCTTCAGAGAGCTAGTATGTAGTTGAGAGTTTTGATAAGTGAATGGGGTAGATTCTGGATTGCATGTATCTTATTTAAAGCATCAGTACCAGGAAATTTCCAGTAATTGCAAATTGTATTAAAAATAAGAAAGATAACATTATTTTCTATCTGAAACAAGAATGCTATCCTTGTTATAGTGGTTTCACATTTACAAGTGCAGATGTATCATAATCTTGGCATATTCTTGATGTGGTACCTACCTTGGAAAGGATGCAGTCTGGATTCTCACTCTTTAACATTGAATGTTTCTAGATAGATGGCTTCTAGTGCTACCATTCAAAAGATATTGTGCATTTATTCCATCTTTTATAGAAATATAGGAAGCTGCCTTTATTTTGAGTCAGACCATTGGTCCATCTAACCCAGTATTGTCAACACTGACTGGCAGCAGCTCTACTGGATTTCAGGTTGCAATTTTGCTACCTTGACTAGGAGTTCTGAAGCAAAAGCCATGCTCTGCCACTAAGCAATGACCCTTCCTCCTTCATAGATTTTCTGTGGAAAGAAAGAAGACAGAATTAGAGGTGGGAAAACACAGATGATTGCACATGGAAGCCATCTTGACCTTATAAAGTATGTGTATGAGCCGGCATGATTGCACAGGAAGAGTCTCACATGAAACCACTAGAGGTCACATGCACAAACACATCCACATTGTGTCAGAAGAACTTTAGTAATCAGAAAGCAAGCCCAAAACAGCAATCTATTTACAAAGAATTCTTTGCAAATGTGGTCTTTGTAAGTAAATATGGCATTTAAAAAACTGTTGCAGGTATCTAATGTATTTGCTTTTTTATTATTAACATGTACATATCGCCTTGTGTATTAAAACATTACGGAGACAGGCTAGAGCCATTTAAAACAATAAACCTTAAAACAATAAAAAATAAGTACAAGGGCAAAGCAATCCTATGCCCTCAGACAGCACTGGTGGGGGGCATAGAAATGTTCAGTTCTCAGTTCTCAGGCTGGAAGATTGCTCTGACCTCAGAGATGGGTGTTCACACTTGAATTCCTCTCCTCCTACCCCTTCCTACATAGAAAGCCTCCAATCCTTGAAGTTTTGAGGCATTCCCATAAGATTGTGCCCTCAAAGAGTAAAAGGTGAGGATGGTAAAACAACTGCATAATATAACAGAGTAGAATAAAAGCATGTGACTATACAGACTCTCTAAGGGACAGTCATCCTTCTTGAGGAAGCCTGCGGGCAAGACAGGAGACAGTCCTTTCACATGAGCATAACAAATGGTACTTTGCAGGTCATGGTGCCCTTAGAAGGGCCATATCCTGCAGGTCTTCATACCTTGGCCAGTTCATCACAAGACAGGTGGGCCTTTAGAAAGCCATGTTCTAAGCAATTTAAGGTTTTAAATGTAAAGGCAAACAACTTGAACTGAGTCCGAAAGCAACTGGAAGGTGTAAGAGCTGGCTGCGGTTCTGCGAAAAATGTAAGGTAACCATGACATGGATAAATATTGCCAAATCAGATTGACTCCAATTTTATACATCCACTCTAAACATAATTATGTAAACACTCATTACCACCACTACTACAGAAAGATCTAGGAATGAAAAAGTGTCAAGGAAATAGAAACTTGACCCTTCAGGCAAAGTGAAATTGCTTCCAGAACAGGTTGAATCTGGATCTCTGAGTCAGGCTATTGTCTTTGTTTAACTTGATTGCTTGCCTTCATGCAGCCCATTAACAAACCCAGACAGTGTTCAAAGATAGCAACAGCTTCACTGGCATTAGGCAACAAGAGCAATAAAGCCGGATATCATCAGCATATCTTGTTTCGTTTCAGTTAATACATTCCTGTTTTGCCCACTTGTTGGAGCTCTCCAGTGGGTTACAAAGATTTAAACCTTTAAATGCATGATAAAGAAAGCATATACAAAGAAACATGTAAGCATGTGAGAGAGGGAGAGGGAGAGGGAGGTTATTGGTGGCAACTTGCTCCAAAGTCCTGAATGACCTCACACAAACAGTTTGATGTCCACGTTAAATTACGTGGGTGACTGGGCAGAAAACAGAGGCCAATGACCGTGGGATCCTACAGTGTATAGCATCGAGTTTTTTTACTTCCCATCCTGACTGGTGATCAAATTGAAACCTGCTTGGAATAAACCATGACATAGCAACTAAGGTTCTTACACCATTCACTGAGCTCTATTTTAAACAATGGTGTGTGGGTTGTCCATGTTCTTTTACTCTATTGTTAAAAACATCTTTGTTGTTGTTGTTAGTCACAAAGTCGTGTCCGACCCATCACGACCCCATGAACAACATTCCTCCAGGCCTTCAAATCCTCCACCATCCCCTGGAGTCCACTTAAGCTCACACCGACTGCTTCAGTGACTCCATCTAGCCACCTCATTCTCTACCATCTCCTTCTTCTTTTGCCGTCAATTGTTCCCAGTTCTTCCTTCTCATTAGGTGGCCAAAGTATTTGAGTTTCATCTTCAGTATCTGGCCTTCTAAAGAGCAGTCAGGGTTGACTCCTCTAGGACTGCCTGGTTTGATCGCCTTGCGGTCCAAGGGACTTGCAGGAGTCTCCTCCAGCACCACAATTCAAAGGCCTTGATTCTTCGGTGCTCAGCCTTCCTTATGGTCCAATTTTCACAGCCATACATTGCAACTGGGAAAACCATAGCCTTGACTATACACACTTTTGTTGGCAGGGTGATATCTCTGCTTTTTAGTATGCTGTCTAGCTTTGCCATAGCTTTCCTCCCCAGAAGCAAGCATCTTTTTATTTCTTGGCTGCAGTCTCCGTCTGCGGTGATCTTGGAGCCCAGGAAAATAAAATCTGTCACTACCTCCATTTCTTCCCCAGCTATTTGCCAGGAAGTGAAAGGACCGGATGCCATGATCTTAGTTTTCTTAATGTTGAGTTTCAAGCCAACTTTTGCACTCTCCTCCTTCACCTGCATCAAGAGGCTCTTTAGTTCCTCTTCACTTTCTGCCACTGGTATCATCTGCATATCTGAGGTTGTTGATATTTCTCCCAGCAATCTTAATTCCAACTGGTGATTCATCTAGGCCCGCCTTTCTCATGATGTGCTCTGCATATAAGTTAAATAGGCAGGGCAACAGTATACAGCCTTGCCAAACTCCTTTCTCAATTTTGAAACAATCAGTGGTTCCATGCCCAGTTCTCACTGTTGCTTCTTGACCCGCATATAGGTTTCTCAAGAGACAAATAAGATGGTCAGATACTCCCATCTCTAAGAACTTGCTACAATTTGTTGTGATCCACACAATCAAAGGCTTTAGCATAATCAATGAAGCAGAACTAGATGTTTTTCTGGAACTCCCTAGCTTGCTCCATGATCCAGCGTATGTTGGCAATTTGATCTCTAGTTCCTCTGCCTCTTCGAAATCCTGCCTGTACTTCTGGTAGTTCTCGGTCCACATACTGCTGGAGCCTAGCTTGTAGGATTTTGAGCATAACTTTACTATCATGTGAAATGAGTGCACTGGTGCGGTAGTTTGAACATTCTTTGGCATTGCCCTTCTTTGGGATCAGAATGTAGACTGACCTTTTCCAATCCTGTGGCCACTGTTGAGTTTTCCAAGTTTGCTGGCATATTGAGTGTAGCACTTTTACTGCATTGTCTTTTAAGATTTTGAATAGCTCAGCTGGAATACTGTCACCTCCACTACCTTTGTTCTTGCTCAGACTTCCTAAGGCCCATTTGAGTTCACATTCCAGGATGTCAGTGACCACCCCAGCGTGATTATCAGGGACGTTAAGCATTTTCTTGTATAGTTTCTCTGTGTCATCTTGCCACCTCTTCTTAATCTCTTCTGCCTCTGTTAGGTCCCTGCCATTTTATCATGCCCATCTTTGCATGAAATGTTCCCTTCATATCTCCAGTTTTCTTGAAGAGATCTCTGGTCCTCCCTATTCTATTGTTTTCTTCTATTTCTTTGCACTGTTCATTTAAGAATACATTCTTATCTCTTCTAGCTATTCCCTGGAATTCTGCATTCAATTGTTTGTATTTTTCTCTTTCACCCTTGCCTTTCGCTTCCCTTCTTTCCTCAGCTATTTGTAAAGCTTCCTCAGACAGCCATTTTGCTTTCTTGCATTTCTTTTTCTTTGGGATGGTTTTAGTTGCTACTTCTTGTACAATGTTGCGAACCTCTGTCCATAGTTCTTCAGGCACTCTGCCTATCAGATCTAATTCCTTAAGTCTATTTGTCACCTCTACTGTATATTCATCAGGGATATGATTTAGGTCATACCTGAGTGGCCTAGCGCTTTTCCTTACTTTCTTCAATTTAAGCCTAAATTTTGCAACAAGAATCTCATGGTCTGAACCACAGTCAGCTCCTGGTCTGGTTTTTACTGACTGTATAGAGCTTCTCCATCTTTGGCTGCAGAGCACATAGTCAATCTGATTTCTGTGCTGACTGTCTGGTGATGTCCATGTGTAGAGTCGTCTCTTGGGTTGTTGGAAAAGAATGTTTGCTATGATCATCGTATTCTCTTGACAAAATTCTACCAGCCTGTGCCCTGCTTCATTTTGTACTCCAAGGCCAAACTTGCCTGTTATTCCGGTTATCTTTTGGCTTCCTACTTTAGCATTCCAATCCCCCACGATGAGAAGGACATCATTTTTGATGTTAAATCTAGAAGGTTTTGTAGGCCTTCATAGAACTGGTCAACTTCAGCCTCTTCAGCACCAGTGGTTGGGGCATAGACTTGGACTACTGTGATGTTGAATGGTTTGCTTTGGATTCGAACTGAGATCATTCTGTCATTTTGGAGATTGTATCCCAGTACTGCTTTTCCTACTCTTTTATTGACTATGAAGGCTACTCCATTTCTTCTGAGGGATTCTTCCCCGCAGTAGTGTACCTGATAGTCATCTGAATTAAATTCACCCATTCCTGTCCATTTTAGTTCACTGATTCCTAAGATGTCAATGTTTAGTCTTGTCATCTCTTGTTTGACCACATCCACCTTGCCTTGATTCATGGATCTTACATTCCAGGTCCCTATGGAGTATAGATCTTTACAGCATCGAACTCTCCTTTCACCTCCAGATACATCTGCAACTGAACATCCTTTCGGCTTTGACCCAGTTGCTTCATTCTTTCTGGCGCTACTAATACTAGCCCTCTGCTCTTCCCCAGTAGTATATTGGACACCTTCCGACCTGAGGGGCTCATTTTCCAGTGTCATATCTTTCTGCCTTTTGGTACTGTCCATGGGGTTTTCATGGCAAAGATACTGGAGTGGGTTGCCATTTCCTTCTCCAGTGGATCAGGTTTTGTCAGAGCTCTCTGCTATGACCTGTCCATCTTGGGTGGCCTGCATGGCATAGCTCATAGCTTCATTGAGCTACGCAAGCCCATTCGCCACGACAAGGCAGTGATCCATGAAGGATCACTAAAACATCTACATTAATGAAATAGAAAATATGGGGTCTAAAGGTGTTTACCACAACTGAGTTCAGAAACATCTTGCATTTCATTAAATTAACTCAATCATCATTTCAACATTTGGAAGAACAGGACTCCATAAGCTGTGCTCTTAAGATAAACATCAAACCACCTGTATGCTTAAAGGAGTTTTAAATTTCTAGTCCTTTTCTTTTCCTAGTTCTTTTCCTTTCCTACAATATATATAGTTAAGTTCCAGGTGCTGGGAAATGGAAAGTTGCAAGTATTAAATGGAGGACTGTAGTCAGTTATTCCTACTTTCTAATGAGAGTATAATTAAACTCCAACTAAAAAAAAAATAGACTGCCTATTAAGAAACAATTATGCACAGCACTCTCAGAGCTGTTAGCCAGGCAGGAACTGGAAATGCTGTCCCTGGAATTAACAGGCTAATAAGACAATTGTCATAGCTTTGCCAAAGCTGCTTTGTTCCTGTTGTCGGCAGAATTAAATCTGTTCATATCCCCTCTCGCAATCATCAGCTTTAATAACCTTCTGCCTAAAATACTCCAGATAGGTTGTTATAGTTTTATTCTTGTGGTTTGTATGGCATTTGGTGAGGACAATTGGAAACAGTGACTGTGGTTTCTCTATTGCTGTTTGTTAAAATGCACGAAGCAGAAAATGTTCTGCAATCGTGTTATGTCTTGTACTGTTCTATAGTGGTTTCTGAACTGTGTTCAGGAAGCGGTATGCCATTTATATCACAATGCAGGCCAGTTCTCATGGCCAAATAACCCATCATGGCTTATTGATGCCACAGCAAGCGGTGATGTGTGCCATGCAGTACGTGCAGGTGACCATTTTGAGTATCCATGGGGCATCCAGCTAGCCATGTTATCCAAACCCAGCAGCAGGGCTTCTGTGAGGGTTAAAAACCCTTGCAAAACATAAGCCCTCTGGAGTTTAATCCTTGCACAACTTTCCGGGGTTCAGATGACAGGAAAAACTGAAGTCCTGGCTTGAATATTCCAAAACCAGTCGGCACACTGCTATGCACACCATGGCTTAAATATGATTGTGCAAACAAGTCACACAGTGGGACCTGGTTTACATGGCACAGTAGGCCAGGGTGGCTTGAGTTACTGTGGGGGCTGTTGCACTGTGATGGGGGTCTTCAAGCACCATTTTTGCATGGCACTGTACTTGCCGCTGCTTTTTATATTACGCAAACCCAGGTAGTAGAGATTAGACAACCCTCAAATTATTACTAATGATGGTAATAATGTTAACAACAACAATATGGAAAATTTTGTGCAAATGTGCATAATATGCAGTTCAGTGCTAAGGCGAAGGCAGCTTGAGCCTCATGAAGACTGTCCAAGAGAAAGTTTTGATTGACAGACAGCTACTGATTCACTGGCATTGCGACTAGCTCACAGGTTCAGTGCCTGTCAAATAAGCGAGTGACATTTATTTATTTATTTATTTATTTTCAAATTGATATGAAATTTATATGGTAGCAATGAAGAGAAAGAGAAGGTGTAAGGACAGTTGCAGACAGTGGCAGGGAGTTCACTGAGGTGTCTTAGCAAAGGGCCCTCAGAAGCCTGGAGCCAGCACTGCTCCCAAGCCACAGAGAGGGCCAGATGAGAGAATTTGGGACCCATTCAAAGGCCAAAGGTTCGCCTTCCCTGCTTTTCCTTAACGCAGCTGGGAAGTGGACAGAAGGAGTCCCTGAAGGCCTGCAGGAAGTGGCCAGGCCTTGAAAAGACTGTGATTCTCAATAAGCTACGAGACAAGTTACTGTTGCTCCTCCATGTAATACCTTAGCATTATTCTCATTAAAAGCAGTGAAAACTGGAGAACTTATAAACTGACAGCCAGAACTGTTCATCAAGAATGAGCTGATTTTTTTACAGCAATTCTCCAGTAGCTGTTCTTTCTCCATCTAGATTTCTCAGATAGAGTCAATACATTAAAAGTCATGAAAGCATAGTAGATAAATGCCAGTTTTAGAACTGTTGAAACATTAATAGTTTCTGTCACAGCTTTATTTTTTCTGCTGCTTCAGGTGAAAGGAAACTAATGGTCTATCTTTAATAATGTCAAGAATTCTAGAAAATCATGCAGTTCCCTCACATTTAATATTACCAGAGAATATCAGAAGTGAATTTATCACTATGGAAGAAACAACAGCTCAGGTCACACTAGCTAAACTTCGATATACGTGTCTTTTTAACATACTGAAGGGAGCACAAGGCAACTTCACATTTAGTTACCAAACAGGGCTGCTTATTGTTATCGTTTGCTTTTGTTAATATTTTCCATTTCATTGCTTCCTACAGTTACACATCACAGGCAAAAGACCATCCAAAGAAGTGCACTCTTAACTTAGCATTGTCATGCTGGCTGGGGATTATGGGAGTTGTAGTCCAATACAACTGGAGAGCGCTGGGCTGGGGAATGCTACTGGTTAGAGTGTCAAAATGGCGCTGGGGAGAACCAGGTTCAGGACCCCACTCAGTCATGTGCCTCGCAGGGCAACCTTTGGCCAGTCACTAGCCCTCAGCTTAATCTCCCTCACAGGGTTGTTGTGAGACTAAAATAGGAGGGAGCTATGTATGCTTATTTGAGCTCCTTGGAGGAAAGGCAGGAAATACATACATAGAAACAAATAAAAGTTTGTCAAGAAAATTCTTGGAAAAACAGGGAGAGCCATTGCCACAAGAATCCCAGCCAGGAAAAAATTCTGATTGTCTTTAAGCGTGATATTAAAAAAAGGAAGCCTGGATAGCACCAGATGTTCTCACTCACAGGTGCTTTGAACGCAATAAAAATGCTTATAAGTTTCCTTTCGAAAAAGGCCTGAATCCTCTAGAGAGAAATCTTCTTTCTGACTTGATTCCCAGACTTCATGATGATGATATTTTGATCCATTGGACAGGGTGGAGGGAGACATTGCTAGACAAGGTCATACAGTGTGCAGAAGATACTTTTGTTGTTTTTCCTGAGAAAGAGACAAGTCAAAGACAAGCCAATGTGAAATAAGAACTCATGATAGTTATAGCATTTTTTAAAAGTGAAAAATACAAATTTGCCTCACTAGCATCCCTTAGAATGCTCATTTTTTAAATCCCCATCATAAACCTGGCATGATTGGGTGGCTTCCAAGGCCAGGTTGCTAACAATAATGCCTTTTAGCAACATTACCTGTGCCCAGGGACTGGGTTTCCCCAAGACAGCCAGCCCAGTTTAGTGGATAAGAGCACCGGATTGTGACTCGGGCAACCTGCATCCTAGACCCCCTCAGCCATTCAGCCAGCTGGGTGACTTTGGGCCAGTTACAGACTCTCATCCCAACATACCTCACAGGGTTGTTGTTGCAGGAGGAGAATGCTGTAAGCTGTTTTGCATTCATAAGAAAAAAGCAGGCTATAAATCTTATAAATCAATAAATAAGAACAGCTATGATTTGCCTGCTATTTTAAATTCTCAATACTCTCATGGCTACATGCTGCCACCACGATGGTGCACAGTGTTGGTGAAAGTGAGCCTCAAATCTGGAGCCATCGCTGGTCATAGCAAGATGATCGTTCAGAGATGGACATTCTTTCACTGAGGGGCCCAATCGCCTGTTGCCACTGACTGCATTTCAGATGGCAAAGTGCCTCCAACGAGGCTCCTAGTGTGCCAACATGGAGATACGAGTATGTGACCTCCCTGATCCCAATGCACGAATGGGTTTAAAGGTCAGAACTGTCCTCCTGAAATGCGTCTGTAAACAGACAAGAAACATGTGCTGGTGAACTGATACGGTTGGCATCGCACAGTTGCAGTGCCTAGTCTTCTGACTCAAGAAGAAGATAGGAAGGACTCCACAAACAATACACAGAAATACTTAATCTATCATAACGAGAAGAATGTTCCACAAATATTTGAGCCTTTTTAAATGCTGTTGTCTATTTCATTTCATTTCTACTAAGCTCTCTGAGCAGTATGCAGAGGTTAAAAAGCTGAAAAATAAAATAGATGTAGCATTAAAAATTACATACTGTAAAAACATATAGACAGACAGCACACACACACATGCCCTAAGCAATTTTAAGCAATCAGCAGTAAGAAAAATCCAAGACCTGGTTAAAATCCCATCATCTGCTGTCAGTTGCCTAAAAGGAGAGGAAGGTCTTAACTGGCAGTACAGAGATAACCAGTGTTATGCTAAATAGCCTCTACTGGGGAGATTCTCCCGTAATTGGTGGTCCCTCATGGAGAAGCCCCCTGGAACCTGGAGGAAGGCCTTTGATGATGAGCATGATGTATGGATATATGTGTACTGGCTCTTGCATTTCAGTGTTTATGTGTACACTTGTTATTAGCCCAAAATATACCATTTTGCAACACATGCAATCTGACAGGGTTTCTCAGACTTGTCATTTTGATCATATGAGAAGGAAAATTATCTGAAAGGTAATTTTCTAAATATTTCTAATATATTCTCTTAACCCAGTACAACTAACAGTTTGCTCATTTTGTTTATTTGATTTATATCCTGCTTTTTTGTATGAACTCAAATCAGCTTATATCATTCTTCTCCCGCTGCTCTCAATCTTATCCCCAGAACAACAACCCTGTGAGGTAGGTTGGGCTGAGAGTTTATAACTGGCCCAAAGTCACCCAGTTGGGTCCATGGCTGTGTGGGGACTAGACCCAGTTCCTCCTGAGTCCCGCTACACCACTGGCTCTCACCAAAGGTTACTTTGTTCAAAAACTATCCTACACACACACAAAACTGTACACAGGATAATTTTTAACACAAAAATTAACCAATTTTAACATCATATTATATGCAACTGTATTGTTAATGTAGCCACTTCTGCCCTACAATAATCAGAAGGGAACTAAACAGTTCAGCATTAGCTGTGAGTGTAAAAAGATATTTTGTATTATTTCCAAGGAATTTAAATTCACAGAAGCAATGCCTGAACTCACTGAGGCGTTGGGGAATGAGTTTCCTATTATAAGAGGAAATACCTCCAATACAATCAAAATTTAAATGCCCAAAGATGTCAATTCCACTTAAATTCCAAAGTGGTTTTTTAAAAGCCACTTTTAACTTTTGAAAATTTGTTTTATGATAATTGACAAAGGAATGATAAAGTTATCCTCCACCAGTTTGTGTTAAAGAGGTCAATATTGTGTTACTTGCATATAGAAAAATTTAAAAAATCTCCTCACTTTTTGGCCCATGGACTAACCATGTCTTCTGTCTGTGCAAAAGGGCCTGGAGCGTGTTGGTAAAATAATCTAACTGGTTAAGTGTTGAGAAATCCTGACATTGCCTGCATTGCAAAACAGTATATTTTGAGTTATTGTCAATGAAGTGGCAAGTACCAGCAGCATACCTTTGGAGAGATTATAGAAAATAATGGGTAATGGAAGTCATTTAGTCAGCTGTATTAGTGGTGGATTGCAACACAATATATTTATTTTCTCTGCCAGTATTGCAAATTCCAGCACAGACAGTAAATGTTTCCTCAGACTGGTGGAATTTTTAAAGCATGTATCACCTTGGACTTTATCAAGAGTAAATGTGATATGTGAAGAAAGCTTAGATTGGCTTTTTATGGCAACCCACATAAATGGAAAGACTCCTCCCATGAGCTGTGTTAGAAGGCCCACATTCTTCAGAGTCCCTTGCCCTAGCCTTTTGTTTTCCTTCTCAAGGTCATTGTGTCTTCAGTAAACAGTTACATGGATGTCCACATATTCTGGTATTTCAGAATCTTTTATTTTGTTGAATTGCTGATTTGGAGCCAAGGGCTTATTTGCACAGGTGACAGCTCGGTAACCAATTCTGTACTAAAGGGATACTTGGTGGCAGTGATCCAGGAACAGTTAAAATAATGAATAATGGGAACAAGGTAGAGTTACAAAGAAGGTGAAGTATCCTGTTTCCATAATTAGATAGCCATACTCCTATTCTGAATTTGCGATGCGCTCTCTCTCTCTCTCTCTCTCTCTCTCTCTCTCTCTCTCTCTCTCTCTCTCTGTGTGTGTGTGTGTGTGTGTGTGTGTGTGTGTGTGTTGATGCAGCTGGATATTCAGGTGGCCTCACGTAGCTAACAAATAATTAACAACAATTCCAGTCCTTTATCCTGAAATGGCAGGGAAGAGCAGGAGAAGCAATACGCTTGCTGTTTTTCAGTGTGTATATATTATTTTAAAATTTACTTCCTGGATGAATGTAAGAAGATCCCAGTTGAACTATGTAGCCCTATGTGATCCTTCTTATCCTCACATGATACGTGAGGGCACAAGTGGGGATGCTTTTGCTGGCCATATCCCCTCTGCCCCCTTTATTGCCCCTATTACATGAGAGCAAGCTGGATTTATAAAGAATATAAAAGTTTTTCCTTTTGTGTTGTCCATTCAGCCCTACTGTTTTACTCTCATGTGCATCTCACAAACAGCCTGCATAATTTGTGTATGTAACTGATAGGTTATTTTTTAAAAAATCTTGTACAGACTCCATTTTTGGTAGTGCCTACATGCTGCATGCATTCCTATAAATGCTCTTTTGATTGTACACCCCCAACAGACTCTCTCTGGTTTTTCTTGCCACCATTCTAATGGCGCGAGGCGCTGAACATCTACATAGCACTCCTTTAGTCTATCCTTCTATTTCCAACATGACTTCAGAAGTTCACAAACAAGGAATGAAGTCAGCAGCCCCTTTCTGTAGCTTTTCCCCTGTCTCTGGAAATCCAGAGATAAATGCATGTGACATGACATAAGGCTACCTGGGTATCAGATGCTCGCTCTCTTTGAAGTGGCCTGGGAGTGACATAGCACAGTATGGCCACCAAGGACATAAAAAACAAGCAATATCACTCAGTGATGCACTCACAGAGGTCAGCTGGGTTGCAGACACTATCCTACAGAAGGCTCAGTTCCAGGGTATCTGTGTCCCACTGCCCATTCCCCTGACCTTCCTCTCCCACCAACTTGTCCTGGCCCAGTTATTTCCCTCCCATTCAAGTCAACCACAATGAACACAAAAAGTTCTGATGCCTCCATCTCTGTGCCCGTTAGACCATGGATGTGGTGGGTTTGCCACAGAATCCTACCACCTATGCCCTCTGGAATCCTTTTTAAAAATTAGTGTTACATTTGCCATTTTTCATCCTCTGGTAGAAAGGCTGACCATAGGAACATGTTATATATTTTTGTAAGAAGGGCAGCAATTTCATATTTGAGTTCTTTTAGAATTCCGGGATGGATACCATCTGGATCCAGAGATTTGTTAATTTGCAATTTGTCAGTATGGTAGAATACTTCCCCCTTTGTCACCATTATTTGCCTAAATACCTCAGACTCCCTTTTGGAAAACTCCAATCCAGGCACAGGTATCTGTTCTGCGGTGAAGACAGAAGAGTAGAATTCATTCAGAATTTTCTGCCATCTCTTTATTCCCCAGGGGACAAGACTCAACATAGCACTGAGCAAGTGACTTGACTTGACTCAAGTTTTCTACTGTTTTACTTCCGAGTCACTCCAGGACTTATTGCCTGCATCTGACATGTGATAGGGTATCTGGGGTGATCTCAGTGGAAGGCATCTGCAATGGGCTGGAAGGCAGGCACAAAAACAGCAGAGGTGGTGGGAGGTGATTTTCAAGGGGATGGGGGCAGGATTGAGAGGAGAGGATTGTGATAGAGGGAAGGCAAGGCAAGGCTTCAGCTCCAGCTCTTGTTTTTGGCACAAGGGAGGTGGCGGGAGGAAGGGACAAGAGGCCGGGGGAGGGAGGTTGGCTCTTGAGACTCAAGACTCAAATCAAAATTTTTTTGCAATGATTTGTGACTCACCTTGGACTTGAAAGTAAAGACTTGAGACTTAACTTGAGATTTGGAATACAGGACTTAAACACATCACTCTTGAGGTTTGTGGTGTGTGCTGCAAAGTGCTTTTTTGCAGCTCTTGTCTGATTACTTGTTCTTTGTGCAAGGTCATGCCCCTTGTTGTTCTCCTAATTTGGGCTGGACCTCCCTTTTCTGAAGGAAGCCCTCTTTTTCACTAAAGCTTTCTTGACTTTGCTTATTAACCATGCTGATGCCTTCTTGGACTTGGGGCTATCTTCCCAAACCTGTGTTATATGTAGTTGCTGAGCTTCTATTATTGTGGTTTTGAGTAGTCTCCAAGGTACTGTACTTCTGTGTAACCTTCAAGCTAGGAAACTTCCCTAGATTTCTAGTTTGGCTTCTGCAGGCGAGCTGTGAAGGGCTGGATTTGTCTGGAGCAACCAACTGAGCAATTGAAGGAAGGAATGGCATCACCACCCATACTCATAAATGAATGAAGCTGACAGGAAAAAGGAAATAGTTCTGCCCGTATCACATCTAGCTTGGCTTTTACCATCTACCTGTTTCATAATTCAGCTTTACAGAATGAAAAATGTTTGCTACCACCTTCCCTACTTAGTTTTGTAGTTACTTAAAAAGAAAATAATGTATGACGTTTTCCTGCTAGTACATGTGGTTCCTCAAATGGATTATGTAATTCTGGTTTTCCTAGTTTATGAAATGAAGTGATTTCAGCAGCAAAGTTGTAAATTTCCATATCACTGGTGGTGGGATTTCATTCTGAACTTCAGTGGACTCCTCTGGATTCCTGTATCTGATGTATAAACAAACTGAAAGCAAAAGAAGGGAATAAAACCAGAGCAATGAAAAAGGAGACTAGTTTTCAGAGGTAGCAACAGTTAAAATGTATTGCAGTATATGTATTTCAAAACAGTAAAGTCCTTCAGGGGCAATCTTAACCCGGAAAGCAGGCAAAAGCTTAAGAAATAGTAGCTGTCTTTCTTACATCAGCAGGGTAAGGAAGTAAGATACTATTTCTCATCACTGTCTTAGCATGGTTTCAGCATATAAAAGTTTATACTTGACACTTTTTGAGAGCTAATTTCTTTTTGCCATCTTTAGGAAGTATAGTCAAAAATTCCCATTCTGAGTTGGAATACACACACACCCAGGCAAAAATCTTGGTTTGAGATTGAATATCAATCGACCAATCATCTATTTACAAATATATGGCACAATCTGATGGCCTCCTGAGAGTGTCCACTGGTGGGTGGGGTGGGGGGGAGGTCAGAGTATGCAGAGTCCTAGCTTTAAGTTCCTGTGGCCTGAGACACTGAGCACGGAGTGCCCCATGCCTTCCCCACAGCTGGCATGGAGAGAACCTCTAATTACATTGTTGGCCATAGACAATCTGTGCCCACGCCTGGTGGGAGCAGTTAGCAGGAACAGTTTGTCATGAGGGAGTGGAGCAATGGGATGGATGGAGTGCCCTACTGATGAGTTCCTACAAACACAGCCCGATACGAGCAAGATGACAGTGCAAAAGTCATGCATGTGTTTGTGTAAGAGTAAATCAAGGTTATAGGGCCTCCTGGCACACAGTAGTAAGATTGCCATGAATAGTGTACCATGACTCACCACAACATGCTTGGGTATTTATTTATAGGACCTAACACTGGGGAAGACAGGACGCCAGGAATCCACTATACTTTATAATAAGTAACCAAAAATACCACTGGGCCAGTGTCATCTTTGTCACTGTAATAAGTTTGAACACTTCTGCCTCTCATGATGATTCATGGCAATCCACCACTACTAATCTTATTAAAGTATATCATGAGGAGATAAAGCTCCCTTGATTTAGCCTTCCAGAGGAATGCACGTGACCACTCACCCTATTGCCTTGCTCATCTTTGGTTGTGGGAGTCCATGACTGAGTAGGGTAATTTATCCCTCCTATGATCCACCCTCCATTGCAAAGGACAGTATGATGAAAGTGGCTGATGTTGTCAAGCTCACAATCCACAGATGTTCAAGCTTATTCCAAGAATGACTCAGTGGTGGCAAGAAGCAATTGTTGTAAATTATTTTTCAAGTGTTAGATTATTAACCTCAAAAAATATCCATCTATTTGACCATAGTCCAGCACAGACTTCGGCTGCATCCCTGCAACATAAACCTGGGAGTGGGTTCCACAGAAAACAGTGGGACTTTTTTCTGAGTAGACAGGTTATATATTTTTGAGGCCCCTCTGAGCAGGGAGTTGATTCATAAATATTTAAATAAATCCATGGGGTGGCTAGGATTGTCCTGTGAGGCACAGTGAGCTAAATGAAATCAAGGGACTTATGTGGATCTCAAAATTATCAACTTTGCCAGCTACCCAGACAAAAATGATATGTTTTTAATTTTCAACACATTTTGAATAGAAACAGTCTGTCTTGAGGTGGTGTCTCTCCAGAGAGAATGAATTGCTTGGCGGTCTTCCTGAGCAGTTATACTGCCTTCAGTCAGAAAGACTCCTGAAATATGAGACAGAAGACAACTCTTGAATGGGTCAAAGGCTCTAACTGCCTTATTTCCTTATGCGAAAATTCCCTTTAAAAAGCCATCTATTCAAAACACATCAGGAATTAAATATGCATATTCTGCCTAAACAGCTGCTTCTCTTGCCTTTTTTTTAATTTTTAAACTATGATTAAATTAATTGCTCTTCCAGTGTAGGACCTGCTACGGGGTTTAATAAGTTTTGCCAGATAGCTTACTTTCCTGAATTGTATTTGCATGTATATGTATTTTTTCACGAAAATATCGGATAGTGCTTTTTTAACTTACGTTAAAATTTGAGTCTTTAGATATTGAAAGCATGCTGTCCATTATCCCCAGCACTTACAGCTGCTTACTTATCAGTTAATTCAGATGTAATTTTAATCAGGGCATATATTTGCTAGAAGAACTGATATACTTACAAAACTGGCATTTTATCAGGGTACATTTCTGCTAGCACAACTGATAGAAATGAACGTGGTATTTGACTGCCTGGTTGCTGTTTACTCATTTATCTTACAGTGTTAGCTCTTTCGGGACACAGTGCCTATCAGTTCCTCAATTTGGTAAACACCTTTTAGAAATAAGCAAACAATAGCCACACCTCCCAAGCATTCAATCAAAAATTTCCAAATTATATCATACAATAGCTGTGGCAGCTTTTGTAGTCTGTGACTGTGTCTGTTTAATAGACTGCATAGGTACTGTATTTCTTGCTCTATAAGACGCACTTCCCTCCCCACCCAAAAGTAAGGGGAAATGTCTGTGCGTCTTATAGAGCGAATGTGTGTGTGCCCAACGCCTGGGACGCTGCCGGCCCGCCTGCACCATGTGGCACCACCTGGCCGGCACGCACTCGGCGCGCCCTGCTCTGCCCCCCCCCCTTCGGCGCAGGTGAGAGCTGTGCCGCTCAGGTGCGGAGGAGGAGGAGCCATGGGCTTTAACCTGCCAGCCGCATGGAGAGACGGACTGCTCACCCCCACCGCCCGGGAAGACCTGCCGCGGAGGAGGAGGAGCCGCGGGCTTTAACCCGCCGGCCGCACGGAGACAAACTGTTCACCCCCACCGCTTGGGAAGACCTGCCGCCGCCACACCACCAGCACGCTGCTGGCCCGGCTGCACACACCTGGCTGGCACACGCTCGGCGCACCCTGCTCCGCCCCCCCCCCCCGCCTCCGGTGCAGGTGAGAGCTGTTAATCACATGTCAGTGTGTGTTTTCAAATGGCAACCCGTCTTTTAATGAAGCCCATGGGGAAGTGATGGGGAATGTGCCTGTGATTATCAGGAAGCTTTCCATGGATCCCTCCTCTAAAAACTAGGTGCGTCTTATGGTCAGGTGCGTCTTATAGAGCGAAAAACACAGTAAGTATTTTTTTTTCCTGCTTAAGATGCAAATTTTGCAGGCAAGAAGGTATTGGTGTAGGTCAGAACCCAGGTCCCGTTACCCTTACCCAGTGCAACAGGTTTTGCACAACTACAACATCATTTTGAAAGGGGGCTGATGATAAAGATGTGTATAGTATGTGTGTGTGTGCGTGCGCGTGTGCAGAGTGAGCATAAACCAATATAAAACTGTAAAACCCAATATAAGTTTGATATGTTTACAGTCGCTAATTAATGTGTTGATTAGATTTCCAAGCAGAACAGAGAATATTAGAATGAGTTTAATCACTGAAGAGCTCTCAGGGTTTTGGTATCACATAGACCCACAATTCAAATAATCAAGACTTAGAATCTCTACTGTGGCACAAAGCCTTGTTATTAAATGAAATAGATTATTTAGCAAAACAGATTATTAACTGAAATTTGAAGCAGATTGTAATTTAGTAACTTGAAAGAAAGGAAAACTGCCCTTCAGTTATTACCTGGAGGGCTGGCATGCTGCAAAGCAAAGTGTTGCCTTCCAGCACCCTTCTGTATTTGGGTTCAAAGGAGAAGTTTAACATTTTGCAGGTCAGCCTCACCTCCCTCTTGCATTTGGGTTCTGCCCACCTTTTCAGGGCACAGTGCCTATCAGTTCCTTGGTTTGGAAAACACCTTTCCGAAAGTACCAAATAATAGTCACAGTCTCACCAGTCTGCTTTTTGGCAAATGAATGTTCTGTGGCCAGCCATGCTAACCAGGACAGCCATTTTATGAGGGTGACCATGACACTCTCTCAAAATGCCAAACAATCCACCCAGACAGGTTGTGGATGCCTGGTTTAACTAATAAACCCGTCCCATTTTTCTTGTTGTCTTTTGCATCTCAGAGCTTGGAAGTCGATGGGAGGTTTGCTCCGGGGCTTAGTCTGTTTGACCTGCTGGGTACCAGCCATGGGTCCTGAGGCTGTTGGTCCAAGGGGATGGCCAAAGCTGGCAGTACAGGCCAGGCTACTGGTCCCAATCTGGAGACTGTGCTCTAAGCAGCTTTCCATGATGTTACACATCGGAAGCTGAGAAGGAGTCAGAGGTGGCTTATTGCAGTTGGAGGCTTAGGGTGGCATGCCCATTCAGTGCAGCTGTGAATGCCACCTTGCTAGCTTGATCCCACAGCAAGGCGCGGACTGTGGCTCTTTTTCTTTGGACCTGCTTGGACAAGGCCTGGCAGCAGGCGCAGGTGTCGGGCACTTCTCCAGGCAGAGGAGACAGAGGGCCTGCCAGTTATCTTGCTGTAGAAGATCCACTTCTACAGAGGATAATACATCTCTGAGTGGCAGAAAAGAGAGAAAAACTCAGAGAAGACAGGAAAGAAAGACAAAGAGGAAAAGAAAGAAGATAAAGGAGAAACTCTGTTCCATATTTCAGCAAGAACAGGAAGGTTTGTTTGCTTGTTTGTCTTAGTTTCCAGCCATGAAATAAGAGACCATTCCAAAGGCAGCTAGTGGCCGTAGTGGACAAAACGTAAGTGAAAGGCAAGCTTCAGCCACACCCAGAATGTGTGCAGAGCAGCTGGGCAGGGCTCCTGCCTTAACCTCTGCTTAGTTCTAGAATGTCCCAAATGAGTGTTCTGTGTTGGTGCAGAATCCACATGTGTGAGTTTCAGAGACCACAAAGAAGCACATCTATTATAGAAGGATGCTGTCAAAATGGCCTCCCATACCATGGCTGCAACTCCATGGCTGTAAAATATAGAGTTGGATCCAGAAACTCCAGCGAATCCATGGGAATAACTGGTTGGAGCATTTTGCTGTTAACCGAAAGGATAGTAGTTTAAGCCTGCCCAAGGGAACAGTTTATTTGAGAAGGCATGACTTAATCATGGAGCACATGCTTTGCATCCCGAAGATTCATTCCCTGCATCTCTAGGCAGGGCTGGAAATACTCCTATCTGAAACCTTGGATAGATGCTACTAGTCAAAGTTGATGGACCAGTACAGTATAGTGGTTGGATTGTTGGACTGGGACTTGAGACAACTGGGTTCTAGTGCTCACTCAGTCCCACTCTGATCCCTACTGCAGCCTCTCTGTAGGCGCCCCCACCACTTTCCCCAGCATTCCTGAGGAACACTCCAGGGCAGATTGTTGAGGAAATAAGATTGAAGGTGGAGGGACGGAAATAGGCAGAGAAAAAACTCCACTGAATCAAAAGCATCCCACAGATGAAAGACTTTCCATCGATGAGAGGCCTTGGCTGAATCCAGCATATTAAATATCTTTTCATTTGTGTGGCATGCTTTCATTATGGATCCAAAGGGCTAGAGGGCCATTGGGTCCAAACCCCCTGCTCAGTGCAGGATTCTTAAGTTAAACCATCCCTCTTGGATGCATCAAGATCTCATCTTGAGTGTCTCTAGTGTGGAAAAGCCCAAAACCTCTCTAAATCATTGGTTCTATTTCATACTGCTCCAACAGGAAATTTTTCCTGTATCTAGCTTCAAGTACTTATAGAGTGCTAGCATATCTCCATCTTATCAAAGCTAAACATGCCCAGTTCTTTCAATCTCTTCTCATAAAGCTTTTTTCCCCAGTCCTTGGATCACCCTTGTGGCTCTCCTCTGAACCCTTTCCACCTTGTCAGCATCTGTTTAAACTGCGGTGCCCAGAACTGGATACAATACTCCAGGTTGGGCCTAACCAGTGCTGAGTAAAGGAGAACTAATATTTCATGGGATCTGGAAGTGATACTTCTATTAATGTAGTATAAAATAGTCTTTGCCTTTTTTGAAGCCACATCACATTGTTGACTCATGTTCAGCTTGTGATCACAATTCCAAGACACTTTGTGTTGAGCCAAGTATTCCCACCTTGTAATGACGCATTTGGTTTCTTTTTCCTAGATGTGGAACTTGGCATTTCTCCCAACTGAATTTCATTGTTGTTTTCAGCCCAGCGCTCCACTTTATCAAGATCACCTTGAATCTTCTGTTTTCCAGGGTATAAGCTGTCCCACCCAGTTTTCTGTCATTTGCAAGTTTGATAATGTTGCCTGCAAATGCAAAGTAGTCTGATTATAGGGAGCCAAGATCTCTAAAGAAATCCCAAGACAGAAAATGAGGAATTGTATTACCACCTACACAGGACTTTAAGGAGCAGGACCATATGCTATCATCTATCAGTTATTCCTACCTTTATCATCACTGGTTGACTCTGGATTCCAGTATTTTGAGAAAAACATCTCCTATCCACTTTCTCCACAATATGCATATGCATCCCTATCATGTCCCCCACTTACCTTTTCCCAATGTAAATAGCCCTACGATCTTGTAACCTCTCCTTATAAAGGAGTTGCTGCAGCTCCCTGACCATTCTGGTTGGTCTTTTCGTCATGTTTTCTAGCTCTCCATGCTTTCCAGCAATATCCTTTTTGCTGTACTGTCACTGTAATTTTACAATGTATTGTAGTAGTATGGCCACACCATAAATTTATATAAAAGCATTATGCCACTGGTCTACATTTAAATTCTTTTACAAATGATTCTGACCAGCTTATCTTTAGTCACAGTGCACATCAAGTTGATGTGTTCTAACATTTAACCACAACCGCAAGTTCCCTTTCAGGCTTAGTCAAATCCGCCCCCCCCCCCACCGTCCTGGTCATCAAACTGTGCAATTTAATGCCCATTCCTATTGTTCGGACAGATCCTTCTGGGGCTTTTGGCTATGTCTTAACTACTCTCGGGGGCTACTGCAAAGTTGGTACCTTATTGTTCACTCCTATGCTACATCACATGTAGAGTACATGAACATGTTAAAAAGCACTCAGCCCTATGCAGACCCCTGGAGGATCGCTGTTTATTTAAATTTATATACTACACACAATAGTCCACCACAGACTACTGTGAGAACTCAATTATTCCTACTCTCTGCTTCCCATATACAGTGACAAGAAGAGTCTCAGCTTGTACCCAAGGTTCTTTGAATGCAACCTTCTATTAAAGTTCTATCAAACCTTCTAGGTTCTAGCCAACATTCAGGGAAATACAGGCCTGGAAATTAATTTAAAACTGGGATGATGTTTTTGGACACTGAACATCGTTTTGCATTTCTTTGTAGTGGCTGGCCCATGCTCTTTATCTTTTTGCCCACTGAATACTGAGAGGGCAGCTAACAAAGTAACCCAAAGAGTCCAAAGAAAAATTCTATGGTTATTCCAAATATGGAGCTCTACCCTGTTCTCCATCATCCATACACAAAACTGTCTACCATTTATAATGGACAAAATGAGATTTCATCAAAATGTGCTGTGGCTTATAAGAGAAGAATGTTTAAAAATGCATTTATCTGAAAAATTCTTTAAGCACCAAAAGATAGCTTCACTTTTACCAAGGATCTGAGCAAGTGTTAATTAAATGCAGCACCCAAAATCAAATCCAATTTTTCACTTAATCCTTTCATTCAAGAACAAGGAATGCTTTTTTTAAAAATTTCACTTTTTATTGAAAAAATGTTAAAATAAATTACATTTTACAAAGTCTAATATTTACATTCAGTGATTCCAGTGACACAAATCAGCAAACAAAAGAACAGACAGAAACAAGAACTGTATCTGCTCATGTGATGGGGAGCCAGAGATGAGATTGTCCAGACTGTGCACCCTTCAAGGAATAGCTGCAGGAGACCCTTATTTTAAAGGCTCAGTGCAGCAGAGAAGGCATGAGAACTAGTGCTGAGTCAAGCTGCGAGGCCACTGTTCAAGAGGCCTTTTATATATTGCTTTCTGCTTCCAATGTTAGTCAAGATAGTAGTGAATTTCCAATTGGCTAAAGGGATGAAATGAGTCACATTCAGGGTAGTAAGACATCAATACATATGGTTTCAACTTACATTTTGGAACACCCATTGCCAGCAATGGAGCCAATGAATGAGGGTGTTTTACAAAATGTTACTCTGCCTGGTTTGTTTAATGGCCTACTTTAAAAGGAAAGCTGGAATGATATACTGCTTTATATAAAGCGGTTGCAAACAGGATTGGCTGAAGATCAGCTTTGTACTGAATGTACACAAAAATCATGCCACAAGACGGTAAGTGGTGGCGAGGCTTCTCCCGCATTTTTGAGAGCAAATCTTGTCACCACTCTGCCATGAGGTTATACTGAACACACCAGGAATGCCCCACAGCGCCTGACCTTGGTTAATTCTGATCATGTGAAAATCCTATACACTACTGAGTAAATGGAAGAGAGCAACACATCTTCTGGGGTGCAATTTGTGGAACTATACACAAGATGAATCTTTGCAGCTAGATTATGTTGTGCTAGACTGCTCCGATTCAATTGTCAGCAGTGGTTATTGGGCAGGGAAACAAGAAAAGCAGCAATGCCAAGGGTACTTGGTCCACAGCTAAGAAAGAAAATCCTCCCCTTTTTTCCTGAAACACCTGCAAAGTATTGGTGCTCTGGAACTTCTGAAGGTTAGCAGCCATCTAAAAAAAAACAAACAAAACCAGCCCCTTCTACAGGCTAATTTAAGTGTCTATAAACATGAACACAAAACAGAAATGGCTACTCTGTTCAATTTTACTCATTTTTTTGAGCAGAAAAAAGTGGTGGTCTCCAAGCCTTGCACTTTAAATTTGTTTCACATTATGCAAACTCTTCCCAAAATGTTTCTGGGAAGTTAAGATAGTCAAAGGCACTTCTATAGTTGCTGAGTCTCACGAGCAATCAAAGATTCTTTCAGTATTTGCTCCTTCAGTACAAAGTCAGAGCAAAAATAAAATAAAATGGTTTAAAATTTTAATTTGACTGAAAACATATGGAAGACACTGTTTCTGATCAGGAGTGCACTAAGGCAGACTAGTTCTCAGATAGGTCCAAGGTGGCACTGCCATTTATGAATGCTAAGAAAAATTCACTTTAGGATAAGTGACCAGCTTGTGCAACTCATGTAGTGTATATATACTTCTTACACTGGTTATTCTAGGATTAAAAAAGAGTGAAAGCTAAATTTCACTCACTACAAGGCACATGGTGGAACTGTTCAGAGTCTGTTGATGGCTAACTGCCTGAAGTCTCCACAGGTTGTAAGGAGACTTTCTTCCAAATACTGCTTAAAGCATAGAAACCTAATGACTTTGTGCTAACATTAACATTTCTCTGCATTTGAAGGAAAGAAAATCTGACCTTGTTTCCTGGGGAACTAATTAAGTTCCTAGACTTGCAGTGTATTTAATAGCGAGGCTTAATAGATAAGACAGCTAAGTTTCAAGCTTGCATTATTTTGTCTCCTTGCCTGTGCAGTCCAGCACATTGACCATGAAATTCAAGTCACACAAAGCAGTAGCAACATTCTAAGGCATTCATTCATAATCTCTGTTGTTCCTATGCTGTACTTACTGCACTGAAGGTGGACGTAGAACACCTGTGCCCCTTGCCCTCAGCCTCTGAACTCAGAAGCTTACAAGCATCCAGTACATGGCATGATTTGTGATGGCAGTTTCTGCCACTGTCCTTCACACCATGTACTTTATCTAGACGGCCATGTTTGGCTGTCTAGATAAAGCAGTAGGGAGGGGAGAGGAAGGAGGATGGTCTGCTGACAATCTGGTGTGGCTGTGATGGCCACAGCCTCCTTCCTTCTCCACCCCTCTTGGCAGACACCTTTCCCTCTGTGTATTTCTGGTCTTGCAAAGGCAGTAACCATGCTTCTTTCCTCACTGGCTGTGAGAGGGGCAGGAACTTGGAATTTGGTGTCCCAGCTCCAAGGGTAAAGGATGCTGGTACTGGGACTCCAAAAATCCCCTTCCCCTTCCCCACAGTGATGCCAGGAGGCCATAGGTTTGCCTTTTAGCAAAAAGAGAAACCTTTCTGCCATTAATTCATGGAAGACACACCAGAACACGATGTCCACTTCATGAAGTTATCCTTCACTAAAATAATGTGCGCTTTTGCTACAAAAATAGGACATAGATCAATATTCACAGTGTATTATCTGCCATGGAATAAGAGCAATGCTTAGTTAGTCATAGTTGCCACTGATATAGCAGCAAGACAATATTTTTGAGGTTTGAGGTTTTGACTCATGATGCCACTGTTGGATATCAAGGTTGCCTTTATACAGAGGTATGAACAAATCAGTCATGCCTGCCAAGGAACAGCCTACATCATCATCATCATCATTTAAAAAGTAGCCCATAAGCCTCCATGAGCAACAACAGTAGCCTCTGGGACTAGAGTTCAAGCATAGCTAAAATCATTAAAACAAGCACAGGTTAACACTAGCAATTCCATTGGGAAAATGTCCCATCTGGAAAAGTGTAAGAAAATACAACTGTTTTCATATCCTTCTTAATGGTCTTTTTTCTTGTTGCAAACTTTTATGCACACATACAGTACAAACTTCCAAACATAAATGAACAGAGACACTTTTGCAGCAAATGCCTTCAAGCTGTCCTTCCAAGAGAATTTCTAACAGGAGTGTATTGTTGATGTTTAAGGAAAGAACTCTAGGCCTCCATGCCTTGCCATTTAAAAGCCAAGCAGTAGTCAGTATGAACACTTTTCAATGGTCATTCAAGGCTAGTATTGCAAAATTTCACCTGGCCTTTTTTGCTGTTAGAGTCACCCCCTCCCCCCACTTCCAGGCTTTCACCACCTTTAATTTCTTCCAGTTCAAATTGAAACCGTGTGACGCACAACTTAAGTTTACAGTTTATACTGGAGTGACTTAGAACCAGATTTTAAAACAGTTTTACCAGTGAAAGCTTATGCTGCTACAACACTTTTAGAGTCAGTTGTTCAACGTTACTGTATTGGTCCAAAAACTTACAATGTGCGGGAAATTCTCTGCCTTTTATAAAGAACAGCAACCATTCAATTATCTCTTTGCCAATGCAAAACAAGTATTGGCTGAAGACCCTCACTGTGACAGCACAGTTCTGCTGCTTCTGTAAGGCTTCTCATGCTCTTTTCCACATGTATACATAAGAGCCCAGTAAAAACAACCCAACATTTTCACCTTAGGAAAACCAGTTGAAATACCTGTAGCAGAAATGTATGAAAGTATGTGTACCCATAGCAAATATTTTAAAGTACCAACTGGAATGGAGATTGTTTTTAGAACTAGAGCCACTGAGTACACCAAGGATAAAGCAGCTCTTAAATCCTTCAAATCTACATATATTAAAGTATCCAATGTTAGCCCTACATTGTTACAGCCACTGAATTGAATAGGCTTCGGTATATCAAGACTAATTTGGGATTCTTTCATTGCAATGGGTCTACTCTACATAGGAATAACACTGGATACTACCCTAAAATATTCTGGCTGTGTTTTGCTATTTAAAAACATGCTGCCATTCCAAAGAGCAGCGTCACTAAACTTCTTTTGGAGACATTAGCACATGAAATTTATTCAAGTAGTTCCCCTAGAGTCTAGGGAAGGACATGTTGGGTGCAAAACACAAGTTTCTCATTGTGCTTTTCTTCATGTATAAATCTGTCCACACAAATTCTTGCATTGTGCTGTGTTGAATGCTAGCCACGTGTCCTTTGCATGATCACCAGGTGAGTTTAACCACAGGTAGCTCTTTATAGAACAGAAGGTACACTGCCTTCATAAAATGGGTTCTGTGTTTTAAAGGTTAGCATTTTTGTTCATGACTAAAACAGAAGTGGTACAACCTGAGCAGAAACTATTAACATTTCTGACTCAGTACTCCAATGTATCTCAACTCTAGCTTTCAGGTTCCTCATCTCTTCCTGTTCAACACATTGGTTAAAAGGAGAATGGTAGAGAGTGAGCGTCATTGTAAGACTGTGATAAAACCACCAGCATTTTCCACTCTGCACAGAACACCAGCATTTTTCACTCTGCGCCTTAAGTTTTTCAGAGATGAAGGGTTAGTGCAGTATAAATTCTGCAATCAACAAAAACTAGTATGATTGCAATCTTAGAATTTTACTCTTTGTGAACAGGAAAAATGGGGATGGAGGACAAATGCTGTTAAGTCTGATGAAACTCTAGTCTTTTCTTCCTGTCTTTCAAAATCTATCAACTCCCAAAAGGACCTCTCATGTTTTTATAACTATTGTTTCACAGTGGGTAACCACAACTGAGTAAAAGCACTTCTAAAGATAACCTCCAGACGCTGAATGTTTTCAGTTTGCTAGTGGAAAGGCAGCAGCGGCAATGGAAAATGCCAGGTGGGATGTACCTTCCTCCTCACTTATGCTTATGTATTCAATAATAATTTGTTCAAAATCTGCATTGAATTATCTCCCGAAGGTAGTGGCAACCTTCTTCACGTTGCACCACTTGCAGTATTCACTGTATTGTACTCATTCATTAGCTGCTCATAAGGCACAGATATCTCTAATTCATTACTGGTAAATGTTGATTCATCAGAGGATGGAAACTTCACCAGTTCTTGAGGACTTTCAGGTTCCTCTACAAGATTGTCATCCATAGAGGACTTTGAAGTTTCTTCATCATCAGAAATATCCTCTTCTTCGTCCTCATCCTCATTTACAAATGTTATGTTGGCATTTTCAAATATCAGTGGCCGATAATCCCTGGAGTCCCAGGCTTCCCCTTCTTCTTCACTAATCCTGTCAAGCTGATTTACAAACACATTGCCCTCAAGTGGGCTGTCCCCACCATGTTTGTCAGATAGATGCTTCATAACATGATAGTTTTGGAGTCCCAGAGAAACCTCATCATAATCAAACAATTTGCTCCTTGTGTACATCACTTTGAGCTCTTTGCTCGAATGTTGCAAGGTTGGCTTGGTTTGCTCTGAATTTAGGATTTTGTCATTGCTTGTTTTCAGAGCCTTCTTTCCAATCTGCTTGATGAGATCATTGTAGGTCTCCTCCTTTTTGGAAAGGAAGCTGAAAATGTTCACATCTTTTGGGTTAGACATTTGAAGAGCTTTTTTGGTAGGAGGATGATTTTCAAAGGATTCCTTCCTTTTTTTCCTTCGTTTCTTGATTGCTTTGTGAACCTCTACAAACATGCTGACTTTCCAGTTGACAAAGAGGGAAAGCCACGCTAGACCCAAGTAGATCCACAGCTCTACAAAATATCTATATAGGGAATGGTAATCTTTATTTGGATTCACACCTAAAAGGAAGACACACACAGAGTATTATAGGACTGTAATCATATCTGCATCCACATATGAAAAACACAGCTACTTACTATTGTAAAATCTCAAGAGCTTGAGATCTCAAAGCACCACTATCATATTTTTATATAAAGGCAAAAACATGGACACAAAAATATTGCAGTCCATTAAAAAGCAATTTCTGAAACTTCTGTAGAGTTTCATTTGCAGCACTGAGCTGGTTTGCACATCACATTGATATTCCCAGGTTGTTTAATCCAGAAATTACCAAGGATGTGCAAAGCAATGTGTGTATTGCCTTTGTGCATTTATTGTTTCTGCTTTAAGTTAATATTCAGCAATATCTGATGTGTTTGTGTAGGCTATTGTTCGGATAGCTGGGTTTGTTGGAATAGCTGGACTTTGTCTCGTTGGGATAGCTTGACTTCTGGATTGCTTCCCAGTTTTGGGGTTTGCACATCATGAAGCAACCCAAGAATGGGGCCTGCATAGACTCTACTCAATTATGCAGAGATATTTTTTCATAAGCCAGTATTCAGTGGAAACAACCACTAACATAATATACATTGTGCTCTTGTAAACTATTCTAGTGCAACACAATAGTGTTCAGGGGTTCTTGACCTGCAAGGTGGCTTTTGTTTGCATTTGGACTGAGTTCTCTTTTGTCAATCAAGACAAAACCTAGGAATCTCCTGAGTCCACAGGCAGACTTGCAGATCACAATCAGCAAGAAAGTTTCACAATTTGACAAAGAAACAGGATTAAAGTCATTGAATTTTATCTTCACAATTGATATTTCTTTTACTCTTTGCAATATTTTCTAATTCCTTAATTTATAGTTGAATTTAATGCACTTAATTAAAAGTTTATTTTTTAAATTCAATTTATTTACCAACAGTACTGTATATGGTTCAATTTGTGGTTCAAAAAGTAGAAATTTGACTTCTTCATTTTCAAATCTGGTATTACTTTTGTAGGGGGTGCGAACATTAAACATTTTCTAGGGGTGTGAGGCATAGAAAAGATTGGAAACCACTGTGTTAGATGGTGTGCTGATATTCCAGGAAAATTGGAACACTGAGTAAAAATTCGGTATTGTGTCAGAGTAGTTTACATGAGCACAGGATATTTTATGTTGGCAGTTGTGCCCTACTGGATACTGCCCATAGTGTGAACTGATACACAAATAATAAAGGTACTAGCTCTTTAAGAAAAGTCGAATACTTGAGTTACACAATATATTTTAAGGCCAAGAAATGCCCCACTGAGGTATCTCTTATGGTAGAGTTTCTGCTCACTCAACTTGCTCTAAGATGGAGCCAAAGAACCTCAACTCTTACTAGCTCCATGGCCATTCCCCACAAGGGACCTTCTCATCTGTCCTTGGCCCTTCTTTCACTGCCTCAGTTCCGCTGTAGCAAAGAGACCATTTTATTAGGAAGATCAAATAACAGCCTCTATTAATGTGATGACAGTTAAGTGGGGAATTCCTGAAAACTTGCAAAATGTTTATGTTACAAGCTGCTAGGATGACAGACTTATTACTGACCAGCAACGTAGTCTCCAAATCCTATGGTGGTGATGGTGATAAATGAGAAGTAGAGGCCTTCAATATAATCCCAGCCTTCAGTCACCATAAAAACAAAGGGAGGAAGGACTAGGTGGACCAGGACCCCCCAGATGATGAAAATGGCTGTGCATGTGATCTGTGCCTTTCTCTGCAACAAATTAGGGTGATAGGAAGAGAGAGAAACAGATGGGATCAATCTTACAGTTGTCTTTTAGTGTATTTCCCATACCCACCCCCAGCACACACAGTTCTTTACCTTATAAGAATGTAACAATGGCAGCCTAACTGAAGAAAAGAAATGGGTAAAATGTAGGTTCAAAAAGCTTGCTTGTTTTCTGTTTATTTTTGAATAATTTGTATGCAGCATGAAAAAGGGCTAGTTTTTTCCAGTTTCTGTGCTGCTTCATGCTTGGCCACAGGTCATGAAATAATATGACAGTGTCATATGTGGTGAAGCAAAGCCCCCACCAAATTTAACAGTAAATGAGAGGAAATCCTTTGGGAATTTCCATCCTCTCATTATTTTCTAATTTCCAGGCTCTTTCACCTAAGTGTCTTCCCATACAATAACACAACAAATTTACCATGCTAGATCTTTACCACAGAAAAATATAGCATGAATTGGCATATTACAGTAGCGCAGTATACAAGTTTGGTGAACTATGCAATGAAGGCTGAATGACAAGGAAGTTTTGTATAACCGTAAGGGTATCATCTTCTGTCTTTAGCCAGGGAAGAGTCAACCAGCACCAAGTAACAAGAAGCAAGCAAACAAACAAAAGCTGATTCAGCAGAAAAGCAGGTTATTACACAAGTGCACCAGGGCATAATATACTTCTCTAAGTAGCTAAGCATGAGCTCATCAAAACAGGGAATTTAAGAGAGAAGCAGAAACATGAAATGCTTTGAGACATGGTAGTGATACAAAGACAAGGAAATCACATAATTAACAGATTTTGGCACTATTCCAGGTTTTTGCATTCCAGAAAGTGTGCCACTAATTCAGATCTTCCACTATACAGTACTTAATGCTGCAGAAAGCACTGTAACAGTTCTGGTCCTGCAATCTGTTTTAAATAGCCAAAATAATCCAATATTATTTGTGAAGAATCCTGTCTTTGACATAAATGATACACATCTGAACAATTGACTCTACTTCCAATATATTGATTGCAATGAATTTAGATGGTAGAGAACAGAAAGAAGAGGAGGTACAACATGTTGGAAACTCACTGATTTCATTATCTCTTTTGCTGATTTGCTGGTATGTTAGCTCCAGGTAATTTTCATACATGTATTCTTTAGCCCTTTTAATCCAGCTCATTCATAGGAACGTGCACCAGAAATCAAGCTATTGGGCTATCTTGTTTTTAGTTCTATCCAACATTAATTTATATAGTATGTAGTTCAACTGTGGGTTAGTTATTGTTATCACAGAACAATATGAATAGGTGAAAGATATTCAATTTCATTTGAGGTACTGAGGAAGTTGCTTCAAAATATATGGAAATATTTTCTAGATTATCTTAGGTTGGAGTTAAAGGTATCCTATGTTGACAACAAGTTTAGCAGAAATTCATTTCATACCAGGCTTACTCCTCTCTTTGTTAGGAACTGGCCCAGTCTCTTGGCACGTCCACCAAAAAACTTTCCCAAAGCACTGATCCATGTTAAGCAGAGAGGAACACCAAAGAGTCCATAAAATATGCAGAAAAGCCGCCCAGCTGAAGTCTTCGGAGCAACATTTCCATACCCTGAAAGAGAACATTTTGCTAAAGGTTACCTACATCAATTTCAAGAGAGAACCACTTAGAAAGAGTTATAAACTTCTACTCTATTATCAGATGTAGTAAGATACTTTACTGTTTGTTCTTGCATTATACTTTTGGATCTGATGCTCTGAGGTTTGGACTTGTCTCTATTGTATAACTCAGTATCATTTACTATTTATGACTCAATACTACAACTTGAATACACAGTGCCAGGAAAAAATAGATATTAATAACAAGAAGTACCAGAGGGATGGCTAGAGCTAAGGAGTTTATTGCAATAGGCAATCACAGAAGTTGATCAACCCCATATTAATCTCTGCTTCTGAATTTAAAAGAAGTATCTCTCCCTTAAAGGTGTCAAGATCCATTTGATAATCAGTGGGAAAATGCTTAGTGAAACATCAGAAGCCAGTCAGTAGGGCTTGCAGGATGCTGTCTAGGACATGCTTGCCAATTTTCCTCTCCCCCTTGATGGAGCTGCAACATTGGCAGAACAACCATCTCACTGGCTGCTGCTTTGTACAAACTTCACCTTATGTTCTACTGAGACTATCCTATTTTGAGATAGAGACAGGGTAGATGCTCCATTACCACTTCTCAGGGCTTTTTTTTGTCATAGAACGCACCCGAACGGCGTTCTGGCACCTTTTGACGGATTTTTCCACGTGATTGTGAATCGCCCTGTTGGGCGTAGCAGGTCAGCAGCAAAAAGCATTAAAATAGTGCCTGCGGGCTGTGTGTGTGTCTGCGCTGCTTGTGAGGGTGCTGCTCGGCTCGGGATCGGTCGTGTGGTCGCGTGCTGCTTACTGCCGCGGCGACCATTATGTTTATGTGTGTGTAGAGTGACTGGCTATGTGCAAAAGGTAAATAAGTTCTTTATTTCAAAAAAGTTGGTGAATTGAAAATCTTTTTTAGTGTAAAAATGTGACCCCAAGAGGAGAGTTCTGGCACCCCCCCCTTTTTTTTTTTACAAAAAAAGCACTGCCACTTCTACTGCAAACCAATGTCTCCTCAAACATAGTCTGAATCTCAGCCACTTACAATTGAAGGAGACAAATGAAGCTGGCTCTCTTGCACTCTCAGTCCTTAGGAAAGGATGATGCTTAAGACAGTATAAGCAAGGTACTAGGGAGAACATAGTGTTTTTAATAATACTACCAAAAGGAACATGGTGCTTTATTTGGTTTAGCAGCAAGATGTCTACCTTTCTTTTCTCGCCTCCTCTGGCCAATCTGTTTTCTAACACTGTGTGTGTTCTCTCTCAAAACAAACAAGCAAACAGTGACTCTGATGTTTTCATGCATCCCACTTGGATTTTTTGGCAGCATGAGAATGTCTGCAAAAAACCCCCCTGCAATACAGAAAGTGTCTCCAAAAATTTTTGAGGGCTACCTTCATATTAAGTGCATATGCACAGGCATGTTTATCTAGGGAAAGAGAGGGGAGGAATGAGGTGGAAAAGAACAAACATATATTATAAATAAAACATTTACTAAAATCCCTTTCAGTAAGTAAATAAAAAAACCTTAGTGACAGGAGTGGAGCATGGGAAACCTGGCCCCACCCTGGTGTTTTTGTTGCTTTTCCCTCTGAGCTCAAATCAGAGTAGCCAGCATTTTCACTGCTCCATGTGTCACGCGGCAGGGAAATAACTTTTGTTTGCTATGGTACTTTTAAATGCACCATACTGACAACACTCCTGAAAATTGCCCACCTCTCCAAAACAAAGAAAGGTTAAACTTTCTAGGAGAAGCTTATGGCTTGCCCTCTTTCCCCACACTGGTCTTACAGAAGTTTCATGATGAGATGCCTTACTGAAAGATAATCCTGGTGTAGTAACCCCCACCCCCCACCCTCACCCAGGCCATGCTGTGGCATCTCCAGAGCTGGAAAAAAACTCCTGCCTGAAATCTTGGAGAGCCATTTCCAGTCAGTGTTGAAAATACTGAGCAAGCTGTTGGTGTCAAAAGGAGGGTTGTACTGATATATTTGCTTTCGATTAACATTAAATATAGAAAGGGAGGCTAATGGACTTGCTTGACATTTCCTTGTGTGAACCAAATATGCTTGTGTGGGATTTTAACAGCATCTTCTGTTTCACATATACTTAGCCCCTTATTGCCCTTTTAGTAAAAGATAAGCAATTTAAGAGTATGTTGACATTGCTGGGTGGCATTATTGAGATTTATTAAGATTAATGGGGTCATCCTTTATGAAAAGAGCAGCACTCCCAACTCCACCCAAAACAGAGATACAACAACAGCCCAACTGACTGCATTTTCAAACTTAACTTTTATCTCATGACTTTAATGAGCTGCTTTAGGATTTTTAACATTCTCCATTAGCCACAGCAATGTTTCTCGCTGCTGATAGTAGGCTTGTCTAACATAACATAGCATTCCTAGAATTATTTCATTAAAGTGAAATTCCACGTAAAGAAACTATCTCATGTACCATCACTAAGCTGATGCAACAGGTCTCACAGCCATAACATCCTAGAGTAATACATATATTTCCCTGTATGTATTGGCTCTATTTTTATTCAATTTGGCATCTTGTTGTTACTTTTATGAATCAAAATATGTAAGTTCCTACCTTCATGGCAATCATTTTGGAAAAGAACAACACTGTTAAAAAATGGATGAATGTATTTTCTTTAATAGCTACATTTATTTAGTTGAGATTATACTGACCTATTTTCATGTGTTGTCCTCTTTTGTTAATCTGTATCACAATAACTGGAGGCTATGATAATGACGGAAGGCAACTTTTTGACTTTTGTATGGGGGGTGGCGGAGTTAAAATCCATTTAATTAGTATTAGAACAGAATCTGGCTCACTGGATCACAATGCATTTCAAGACAATCCTCTGAACAGTGTGGCATGTTCCTGAAGCTTCTGAGCAAACTGCATACTCACCAATGGTTGTAATCACAGTAGCAGCAAAGATGACAGCATTGGGCCAGTTCCAATAGTTGAAAGTGTCATTGGCATTGATTGAGACCCCTTGCCCAGCGGCATCAGATACCACCTGTAGCAAAATGGCAAGAGGGTACTTTTAATATGCAAACAAAAAGTATGATCACTATACTTAATTTCATTGAAAAAAGTCAAGAAAATGTGTTTTATTCAATCCTCACATGTTCCGTTTTTCATGCTAAACATGGCAGCAGTAATGTAAGTTTCAATTGGCAAGAATCTATATTAGGATCCCGGAATTTTTCAAAACTCTGACAGTTGTGGATTTTGGAGCCAATGGGGTAGAAGAGAGACTCTTCAGAGCCATCCTTCATAGTAGACAGCTTGACCATGAAAGCACTTGGACAATCCATAGCACAGTTTCCAAAAGTAGTAAGTAATAAAACAAATTTCAGAATAGTTTGTGTTATTGCATAAACGCCCCCCCCCAATACACACACACACAATTCTGGGTCCTAGAAGGGCTGGAGCATAAGCATGACAAATAGTCTTTTGGCAAGGTTGTCGAAATGAAAACATTACAGACACAGTGGAGTGCTTGTGTACTTGCTGTGCTTGGGCAAGACTGCATGAAACTGGACTTTTCAGTTTATTTTTCTTTGCTTCATTTCTTAAATGAATTTCATGCTATCAGAGCTAACTGCATAACCTGAAAGGGCTCTAGATTTTGAGAGTGAGGGGACTGGGTACAAAGACACACTGCATAAATGGCACTGCTGCACTAATCTGAATTACAAATATTTGTTCAGAGTATTTTGTAGCACTCAAACCCATTTCTGTGACTGTGCTATGACATTTCAGCATTTCAACATTTCTCCAAGTGTATCAGTCTTACAAAATGCAGCTTCTACTTCTTGTAGGCATGGCTTAGTCTGCACATCATGCTAAGCCCTTGTTTATTTAAGTCCATGGTTTGTTGCTGTACCAGGGTTATCTGATCGGTAAATAAACAACCTGAATTGCCACTTCAGGCTTTGAGTTACTTGTTTCCCATCTCTGCTTGCTCCCTCCTTGTATACAAAATGCTTTTTAGCACTGCACTGCTGGTACACAGAGTTATTACTTCTGTTCATCTGCCACCTCTGTAATGTGGTAAAATGAATCAGGAACAGCACAGAGTTCACAACCCAACAACAAACCATGGATACTTTTTCTCAGTTGTTCACAGTTAATAAATCAAGTTCTGTTAGCATGGCCATGTTCATGATATCCCAGAGTTCAACTCATGGATTAATATTATATATGAATCATAGGACAGACTACACTTTTATGGGTTCATAGTAGGTCGTATATATTGATCAAAACAGAGAGATACATGAATTACAACCAAGGCACCAGTGTGCAATGTTGCCATCCTACATAGAAAAACAAAACCATTAAATGCTTTAGATGCAGAGATGATAGAAGGCTGGTATTTAAAGAATGGATTCTTATGAAACATTAAGTTGAGGGTGGTACAGCCAACCATATCACTTACACAATCATATGAAATTTGCTGCCTCATAGCATAGCATGTACGGTAGACACTCATACTTCCACAACTGTGGTAAGCAACGCCTTTGCACATCTTGGAATTCCAAATAAAGAGCCATCAATCTCAATATAGGGATGTAAGGGGCAAAAGTAACACATTTATCTAACTATACTTCAGAAATGGGGACAGGCTTCAGTTTTACAAATTTTACATAAATGAAAAATATGGCCATATTTTTCACCCAGAAGTTCCTGACAACTAAAACCAAATTTTATCCTGCAGATAAGGATGAAGCACATTGAGGACAAAAGCTGTCTTTATAGCAGAACATGGGAGCTCTAGGAAGAGATTAAAATGAAGTTAAGATCAGGTCCAAAATACTCAGCCTAGAAGTGATGATTTCAGTTATCACCTAAAGCAGAGTCAGGGACCATATGATCTCTGGTGGTTGTTGCGTTCCAAATCCCATCCACCCAAGCTAACAAGGTCAATGGTCAAAGGACAGGAGCTGCAATCCATCAACATTTGGAAAACTGCGTAATGTCTGAACGAGATCTTAGGTCATTTTTCACCATGTGGGTTTTGGCACTCGCATAGTCTGAGTCAGGCAGAAGTGGGCAGAAGGTAGATCTCCAGACAATTTGAACTCCATCGTCTAACATTCCCGACCCACTGGCCATGCTGACAATCTGGAGATCTGCTTTCTGTCAATTCTGTACCTAAGTTACCAGAACCACACACAAACCAACTTGGCACAAAAGACTTGCTTTCCCCCCCATTATACTCTGGTGCAGTTGCAAGATTAGAAGCTTTCACTTCCATTTGTGTTAATGGAGGAGAGAACTTCCAATTTTAAACATAAATGCAGTTTAGCATTACATTTGAACTCAAAACTGTGTTAAATATTAACTATCGGCTGTTGAAACAAGTCTATTTCATAACCCATGTATGAAGCTGGCTTATTCCAAGCAAATAAAAACAGAGTATTGCTGAAGCAACAGAATGTAGGTAGCCAAGAATGGAAAGGTTAGGTCCCAATCCCCTCCTCAAGGCCACGCTGGAAAGGTGCAACAAAGTGAAACATTGCAAGCCTGAGGCTCATTGTGCCTCATTCCTGTCACTATAAACCATGATTCACTGTAGTATTCACAAGCCTGTTTGCTATGCTAGGTCTCCTGGAAGTGATGGTCAATTACACATTTCAAACTTCAATACAATGGCTACAGCTCAGCAAGTCAGTGAAACTAGATCTGCACATGGTTAAACCCATGCTGAAGTTTCCATTCTATGGCAGTCTGCTCCTGGGTAAACAGATTTTTCAATAGCTGCTGTTAAGCAGAAACAAATTGCACTGAAATTAACTGGATTTGCATGAAGGCTAACAGTATCAGCATTAATAAGGTCCTAGTGGGTTGTATCTAATGTTAGTGTAACTTAAATCCAATACATTTTTAATAGGTCTACTTTACATAGGACTAACATTGGAGACAAACTTCCACTAAATCAGTTTGCTCCAATTTCTTCTATCTGAATCTGAATCTTACAGTCTTCAAGTACTTATGTTTCAGGGTAGAGATAGAAAGCATAAATCAGCAGATGGAGAGGAAGAGTGTATCATAGCAGTTCATATCCTGAGAAAGCTACAGGGCCAACACATCTCATTGCTGTGTCAACATTTCACAAGTTTACACTCATAGTTGTTCCTCTGCCAAAACTGCACCTCCCTCTTGTCCCCATTGGCATGCTTTTACCTAGGATGAGCTGTGCCCTTGCCTGACACAACTTTCATTCTTTTCCTCATGTCTTTTGGCTACAATAAATCTCAGCATGGAACTGTAGCAACAGGGTTCATTTCAAAATACACAATCCAACCATTAAAGTTTGGGACACTTCTGGATGCTAAAGTAGCATGAAAAAACCTAGACACTGTTAAAGGGAATCTAAGTATAATTAAGATGTCTAGCAGTTTTTCCAGTCTAAAGTTATTTTAATTGTTTTATGGCCTGGAACCCCCACAATTCATGTGATTACAACAAAAAAAAGTTTGAAGTTGTAACATATTTACTTGGTATTTAAAATTTCTTCTGGTTAAAAGTTTTGTTTTTATTAGAGTATTTTCTTGTAGATTTAAAAAACTCAGCTAGACCTTGCATATTTGTAAGACTTTTCTTCCACTGGTTAGAAAGTTGCTTTTATTTGTTGAAACCCATAATTTTGAGCTTATACCTTGCTAATTGTTGCATGATCAGAAGACAACTGAAGAGTCCAGCCCGTAGGTTTGTGAAATGATTCTGTACTGTAGAAGCAAGGAGGAAAATCACAGTGCTTGCCAGCATTTAGTTGGGAAGGTGCATCCAATACTGTTCAGCCCCATGCTTGCTCCATCATGGAGTTTACCAGGCGCTGGCTTTGTCCCTGTGTTTTTTTAACATAACTCTATATAAAATGCTCAGTGGGGTCAATCCAACTGCACTGCCATCAGTATGCTGATGACACTCATCATTATGTCTCTTCTTCATCTCCTGCAGGTGAAGCTATGAATATGCTAAACTGGTGCCTGGCTGGAACAATGGACTGGATGAGGGCTAAAAAACTGAAACCTGATCCAGACAGGTCTGATATGCTGTTAGTAGGTGGTTCCTCTTACTGGATGGAGGCTCCAGATGGAGCAGGTTCATAGCCTGGGGAGTATCACTTTGAAGCTCAGGAAGCTTCAGTGGGCCAAAAGTTCTGATCTTATAGGAGTGATTCTGTTGGTTGCCTATATGCTTCCAAACCCAATTCAAGCTGCTGTCTTGGGTCTACAATACCTACAGGAGCATCTCTTCCAAGCCAAATCTACCCAGACACAGTTCTCAGTATTTGAGGACTTTTTCTGAGAACCACCTTTGAGGAAGGTTTGGTTAATGGCAACAAGGAAGAGGACTTCTCAGTGGTGTCCCCTCAGTTGTGGAAAAAGCTCTGTAATGAAGCCAACTTTGTTATGACTACATCCTATGCTGAGGCATTTAATGGTTCTAGTGGATTTGGGAGAGTCATGTCACCAGCCATCTAATTTATTGCAAGTATTCAACTCCTTAAATGGTTTTTAAATTTATTTTAAAATTTGTGCCAATTTTTATCCTGTCTTTATTGTAGCATTGTTATGCTTTTTATGAATTATTGTTGACAGCTAGAGAGTTTTGGCTCTTAGGCAACATATACATTAAATTAATAATCATAAATACATGTAAGCCACATGACAACTTATTCATATAGCTAAATCACAAAACTGGAGTTCCACTTTTATAATTAGCATTATCCACCCCAGGCCTTTAAGGAAATGGTTTTTTTTTTATAAGAAATTCATTCTGATTATGAATAAGGCCTAACAAGAATATTTTCTGAAAAGAAAGTGTCACCTCAGCTGCTGCTCAGAATGCTACAGAATCCATGTATAAACTTGCAAAAGACATTGCATGTTAAATCTCATCAAAATGAGAATTGTTTTTAAAACCAAGGGGCAGAAAAGTAAATATTGTTGCATAATGTAAAGCTATCTAGCAGTTTTGAGCTGCAACTCCTTGAAGTAAATAATCTTTGGAGCAGCAAATAATTCAGCAGCATCATACAACCAACATATACAACCAACCACTGTGTATGGGAATGCTTTGTTTTTGGTCTGTTGAAAGCGGTTTCAGCTACAGAATACACCAAAGAAAAATTTTTTGAGGGGGAGTCCTGCCACCTAAATAGTGGAAGCAATATAATTTCTGAACAGCTTCTGAGGCCCCAAGTCAAGCTACAGACTTATAACCTAGATACTTTTAAACACCCTTAGCAAGCATAAAATTATCTAGTAAAATTATGTATGTTGGTACAGTCACAACTGTAATCTGTACAGATAAAGCAGTATATAAAACCTGTTATGTTACAGCTACAACAGGTTTCACCACATGATACCTGTATTTGTTGCACCCTTGGCACAAGACTGTTTACATGCCAACACACGTAGAATAAACGGCATACTTGGTGATAACACAAGTTTAAGTGCTAGGAAAGGGCTAACTGGAACAGTTTCAAAGCACAGAGGTAAAAGCCACAGAGTTTTCAGGTAGGTTTTAGCTGAATGCTTGTCTGCGAACATTTTCTAGGGATGTGGTGTTTAAAACACTGCTCAAATTGCACCTGCTTCCATTTTTCATCCTATCAGTGTTCACAGCCATTGTTTTCTCAGCCTGTGGCTTTTCTGCACCACTTTTATCACTTCAATGCCTCTTGAAATGGTTCCAGTGCCATTCTGAATTAGCCATGCATATGAAGATGCAAGAGAAGCACCTATAGCAAGAAAGAGGCCATGCTTTCTGGACTGGCTCCCATGGGCAAACTTAATCAGGAACAGATTGTCTCTCTCGGCAGGCAAAGCTCATAGAAACTTAACAGAAATGGGAAGAATCACCCTTGCACATGGAACTGTGCAATGCCTCCTCTGAGCTGGCAGTCTGCAAGCACTGCAGTGCTTAAAAGGAGGAGATCCACAGCAGGATCCATTCCTACTCTCTTCTCAATGCACACTGCACACATTCACCAGGATGGTGGTCATGGGGGAAAGAGCAGGTAAACATTTCTACCCCTTGTCACACCTCCTTACCAAACTGCTGAAAGGGTGGCGGGGGGGAGAGATTTGCCAATGAGTCATTTGTTTCCATGCTGACATGTCTGGATTTCTGGTTCCCTTTTTTAAACCCCAGCCACTGACTTAAGCTGAATCAGCACACCATGATGCCCACATTCCACTGCTGACAAACATTCCCCCATTTTGATTCCCCCCCCCCGCCCAAGTTAGCACTATAAAAAATATTTGCTGAAACAGAGCAACAACATGGGGTTGCTAATTGGTAGCCTAGACCTGAACTGCACAATATTGTTATCTGGCTTCCAGTAATGACTCTGTCTGCTTTTGACATATGCTGCACATCCTGTTTGTTAGTAAGGAAAACTAAACTGTTCTCAAAATTTTGGATAAAGAAATAACCAACACTTTAATGTTTCACCTTTCTTTAGGATTTTTAATGTGTTCTGTAACTGTGGTGACACAGAGCATTATAAAACTTGGCCTCATATCAGGTCAGGTAATGTGGCTATAGATGCTTATAGTCTCTCAAACAGAGAGCACACCCAAGTAATTCAGAGTTCAGCTATTTCTGTGCTAGACTAACACTGATATTAATGTACCCACAGTTGTTCAGTGGTTAGGAGTGCTGGACTGGAATTTGGGAAATTCAGTTTCTAGTTCCCACTCAGTTGTGAAGGTGACTTTTGCCTAATCACAAGTTGGGCCATAAGGAAGTCTGAGCGCCAGAGAATTGAGGCCTTTGAATTCTGGTGCTGGAGAAGACTCCTGTGAGTCCCTTGGACTGCAAGGAGAGCAAACCAGTCAGTCTTAGAGGAGATCAACCCTGACTGCTCTTTGGACAGTCAGATACTGAAGATGAAACCCAAATACTTTAGCCACCTAATGAGAAGGAACAGCTCACTGGAGAAGATCCTGGTGCTGGGAACAATTTGCGGCAAAAGGAGAAGGGGATGATGTGGCTAGATGGAGTCACTGGAGTGGTGGGTGTGGGCTTGGGTGGACTCTGAGGGATGGTGGAGGAAAGGAGAGCCTGGAGGAATGTTGTCCATGGGGTTGTGATGGGTCGGGTACAACTTTGCAATGAAATAACAAACTCTTTTTCATATCTAGCGAAGTTGGGATTACCATTGTTGAGCAACATTGCAACTTAGCTGCTAGTGTTAGGTTGAAAAGAACATCTTTTATAGAACCACCCTGTAAGCTTTGTTGCATATGCAACATATACCAGCAAATAGTCAAGGTTCTATTTGGTTTAAATATTTTTAAAAAGCAGTAAAAATATTATTAGTCAATCTTTCATCCATAACCCACAGAGCAACTTGCAAAGTAAACGTAAAAGAGAATTTTAGAATTCAAAACAAATTACACCAGACAATTAAAAATTCAACATTCTGTAAGGACACAATAAAAATCTGAAGCAAATAAGAAAAGTTTTCACTTGGTGCCAAAAATAAAGACAGCACCAGATGAATCTCTCTGGGAAGGGAATTCCATAAACAAGCTGCTATGAAAAGATCTCCTTTGAGGATCTCTCCACATGCCTAAGCTTGGGTCTGTGCAAGACGATAACTTTCCCCTTCATGTTTCTCTGAAAGGGAACTTCATATAAAAATGACAGTGTTGAATGCGAACTCTCTTTCCAATCCAGTATGTGAGTCTACATGCAAAGTCCTTTCACACAAACACAATCGTTCCAATCACATCTTCTAGAGGCGGAGTGGGAGCCCACTCCCTCTTCTCAAAGAATTGATTTGAAAAGAAAAAAAACCAAAGCACTACATGTATGCAATCCAAGCTAGTGGTAGCACACTGATTATCTGCACATAACAATCTTTTGGATTAAAAAATTATGAGTTCTTGTGCTACTATGTTGCCTGAAGCATGATTGCTTTGTTCTCCTTTTACTCCACAGGACATACTGAGCTCCTTCATACGTTGGAAAATGTGATGGGTGAATCTGGATCTCTGGGCTGTTTAAAGGCTAAACAACTCAGAAGTTATTGCAACAATGAATGGTGGATTTTGGTCATTTTTGTCACTGCTGGACTGGAATCAGAGTGTTTTATGACCTCAGCCCATGCAGGGCAGTCATACCACAGAGAGTAATTAGTTTGAGGAGGGAAGCCTTCATTTAAAAAACTGGGGATGCTTTCCAGGTTATATTCTGCAAACAGCACAAGTGGTACACATGTGCTGGCAATGTCTTAAACTATGAAAGCAGCCTTATGCAAAACCAAGGAATGGGACAAGTCCACTTGGGGTGCAGTCCATGTTTTAGCTATGCAAAGTATACAGTGACTTGGAGAAATCCCTCTATGTCTGAAAAATGAACTACAGGAAGAAAGTATGTCCTTGTTCAATATTCACTTCTCAGATTTAAAATGAAATTTAAACCTTTCCCGAGGCGCTCATGTCATATTTATTTGTCCGCTTTACCTAAAAAAGATTGTTGTCTATCATTGCTTGAACTTCTCAGATTATAGGAACAGGAATGTGCATTTCATGCCTGCTTCTATACTTCTTATGTAATTTGTCTAGGATAGGAAGAGGTCTGTGGATCTGTTATCTAATCATGGGAACACACAAATACCAGTGATTTAGCCAACCACAACACAGTTCAGACACAGGGAGTTTCAGTGTGTAATCAAATGCAGCTTTTTCTCCCAATTCCCCTTCAGCGGTTTTTTTACTCTAACAGAAGCCAGCAGCAACAGAACAAAGTAGCAGGAGGCAATAAGCCCTCCAGCCATGCCCACTGCAACCTGGTCTCTGATTTCACCACAAGTCCTTTAGAAAGTGGGTGACTGAGCCAGTCAACAAACAAGGGAGAGGACATGGGGGTTCCATAAAACATCTCCATATGGGACTGCAGAAAAACAGGAGAACAGTAACAGTCTACTACTGAAACTGAGACTTCTTCACCCACACGAGAGAGACTTCTGCTTTTCTACCCACGGCCCCAGATACGAAACTAACCAGAAAGGTTATAAAAACTAATGTTGTCAAGCTACAAAAGTGCTGAAAGAGCAAAGCATTTAAGGGCAGAGCAAGAAGCATCTGCTATAAGGCTAGAACATATGTCCCTCCAAGGATATTTGTACCATTCTAGTGTGCTGCTTGGGTCAACTCCCTTTCAGGAGGCAAGGTTTGTGCATGACACATGCTAACAAATGCATTCCCAGCCATTAGGGCTGCCTTAGAGTATATCTGAATCATGAGCATGCAGAAGTTCAGTTCCTGCCCATCCTGGTTTCCCATCTCAGACATAAATGGTCATGTTATGAATGTTCATTTGGCCTCTCAGTCCCCAGCTGTTGCAAACATACTGGCACCGGACCAAGTGGCCAAGCAAGCAACCCTTCAAAGCAGCCTCAGGCGCCTGACACAGCAGTCTCTCTAGATCTCTATCCACTTCCCTCTTACTCCCCACCTTGTAACATTATTTGAAGTTCAGCCTCACACTTGGCTTCTCTGGAAATGGTCAGTGACCTTTGAGACAGAGAAAAACAAACAGGTGAACTGCATTGTCTCAAGCTAGCAGGCAACACCCCAGAGTTTTTCGCAACCTGTGAGGATCTTACACTTTCATTTAACTGACCTTTATAGAAAAGCAACATTGGAAGGGGTTGGGGGCAGAAGGTCCAGGATATGAGTCAGCATCAGTATTCATCTGCACATTCATTAAGGGAAGAGTGGATCATTAATCAAAACACTTAAAACCTAACACACATTTTGAGATGCAAACTAGTGGTATACACCTAATTCTGTATCAACAGGGAATATTTCATTGTGCCCTTGAGCAAGATATGATGCTTTGAGAAACATTTCCCCTTCATTATTCGTTGTAAGTTCAAATCCTATACCTGATCGGACAGAAAAAGTCCTACAAGTTCCAGTTTGCCCCAGCTAGCATGTCAGGAATTTTAAGACTTTTTTTACTGTTGAAACACATACAGGATTATGCGCTAAGTGATTGCTTACTAAATTCAGTCCTATTAATCAGATCTCTAACATGTTCTTGGAGACTTACATACAGTCTGAACCCCTCTACTTACCACACCATGATAGGGATCATTAGTAACCTGGAATAGATGGTCAGTTAAAACAATTAAATCTGCTACTGATTCCTACAGTTCTAGGGTAATACAAAATGTTGTTTGGTAAAAGGAGTTTAGAGAAGCAGCCAGGGTATTTCACTTGTCAATTTCCAATGTCTTATTGCCCAAGTTTTCTAAATGGAGAAAGATGTGAATGTGTGATGAAATGTTTGTTCCTATCGACACACATCTGAATATGCGGGTATACTTACCCAAGGGAAAATACTCTAAAAAATAAATAAATCATATATTGTTGTTTCTAACTTAATACTTGTCATAGCTGATGCAGCAGCTATGTTGTTGTTGTTGTCCACCCTATATGAAATGCTGCAATTGTTTGCCCCACCTTGGAAAAAGCAAAAAAGATGCAAGAAGTGCTTAAAGTACAGGTGTTAATACTATTTACACTCTTGAGTAAGGCCTTAGCAAATTTAAACAGTTACCAAAGTCCTCTCCTACATTGCCTATTGTAAGGAACTGATTGTTGCTAGCAGATACTATTTAATCATTTCAGCAATTGTTTTGAGTTGCAATCATCTTTCCAAAGAACTGCACCAAAGTTCACAGTGGTGTTGCGATATCTTCACTGAAGAATGAACTCTTCCCAGTTACATGGGTGCAGTTAGATAACTTTATACACTAGAGTGGATTATTTGCTGAGTCAGACAATAACGAAACTACATTTTTGGTGCACTTGCCTTCTAATCAGCATGCTATGCACATAAAATAGTCATCCCCCCCCCACATATACTAAATGCAAGTAAGCTAAACATGTGAACAGAAGCAGCACTCCAGCCCTGCCCCTATTCCTTGGAACCTTTTGTCACCTTCTAATCATGGAGGGCGGGGGTGGGATCTGAAGCAGAAAGCCTCCTCTATCCATGGGCATTCACAAAGAGCCAAGATTTCATGGACCGTCACCAAGAATAGAGCGGTTCTATGTTTCAGACTGTTGCCTTTCATGAGCAGAGGGAAGCATATATCCAGAAAATTACTACTTCTGCATCTGGGGGTTCCATACAACTGTTATTTTTAATATCAAAAGAAACATGGAAAAAAGCCAGTGAGAATCAATTCATACTTTTGACAGACTACTTTTACCCTTTTTGATTGTTCTTTCCGCTTTTATGTAACAGTACTGCTGAATGTTCAGATATTTTGAGGCTTTAAGGCATGATGCCTCCTTTATTGCTATTCCTCTGTTATTCCTAACTTTATTGTGCCAACAACCTGGATTTGCATGTGAACAAAACTCTGTTTCTTATCTAACAAGAGCTTATGGCAAACTCTAAAATCTAAAGCATGCAAGTAAATAGTGCCTGGCTTCTTGTATATGTTATGTAACCGGACTACTCACTGGGCATGGTTGACCTCCAATACAACTCTGACAAAAATGGTCCCCTGAATTTTGATGTTTTAGCATCTGATAGCTGATTTGCTAATTGCTTAGAAATCCTCTGGTATTTTCAAAGGAACTGGGAATCAAACATGAGCTGGGACATTAAGCATTAAGAACAGTCAATGTTGGGGCATATAACTAAAGAAGGGAATGGCAAATGGCCTTAGCATATGTGCATATAATTCAAGATGGCAATATTAAGCTTACAAGATACCTAGATCAGAGGTGGAAAGTAATTTGATCTACCAGTAGATCACTGTATGATTCACAACAATTCAGCAAAAACCAACAAAGTCTCTTCTCTACACATGAGAAAGTATACTGTTAAGACACTCATAATAAGTCGGATGTTGATTATATGTAGGTTATCTCAATGGATGGCTCATGGTGGAGTAGGTAATTGGATCTATCCCTGAGGCAGTATTTTGCACCTGGCTCTGTGCAAACCAATACCTTATATTTGGCTTTTTGGTGGACCTAGTGAAAAACAAAAATTTCAACCTTGAATGTGCCCATTCTTGACCTAAACTTTTAAGAAACTTCAATAAGCAGGTTTATCTTTCAGCAAGTTCCAACCTTTATTTGAAAGATAATTTGCACTATTAAAGAAGAGGAAATCAGAGCAATTAATGCTGGCACTCAATTAATGTTGGCACTGCAGTAGCTTCATGCTACTTCACTTCCTTTATTAAATCTGATTTTAGAGATGGCACTGTGCTCTCTGATTTAATTCTTTAAATCAAGAATAAGGCACATAATCATATACACATACTATGCCTTTTGCAGAACTCTCATTTATGTGAGCATTATATAGGCAAACTTATGTGATCTGCATATATGCCTAGGCTGTTGGTTGTGGTTAAAATGTTGCCATCAAAGATAGATTAGGTTGATTTCTGGTAGCAAGTTATTGATACCGAGCAGCACATAGCAATGTATTACTTATTGCTCACTTGACTACTGAAAATCCACTCAGACATGATATGAACATGGAGGAATCCACCGTGGCAACTGTAAACTGGGTACTTTATCTTGACAGTCCCACAGTTTATATAACATCTATGCCAGCAAAACGTTACCAAGGGTCATAGATGGCTGGATAACACTTACAGAACATCACTGTCACCCCTGAACTTTAAACATTTTATGATGTTGAAGTAAATGAGTAGAAGCTAGAAGAAAACACATTGATTTGCACCTTGCACCTCTGTATAAACTTGCTCTTTCTCTTTCTTTCTCCCCCAATCCAGAAGCCACTTCTGGTTAATAAGTTACAAGTGCCCTTGAGGAGCACAGCTTCTCTTGATTATCATTCTTCTTAGAATGAATACTAATTCTCTGAACAACAAAATAATACCTTTACTATTTGATTCTAATGTATGTATTTCTTAGCGGGACAGGAAGGAAGATCTCTTTATGTTGCAGTAGAACTCCAACTGAGATGTCTTGACTCCTCTGAATCATAGAGGTAGTCACCATATAAGAAATCAGCATTTAATTCTGAAGCTGTGGAATGCACTGGCAGATGCTTGACATCTTCTACAGCCATAGATGGAAATACTAACCATGCACTGTCTACATTTTGCTTGGCAGAACTGGACTGTTACCTTCTCCGAATCAAACGAGTAAGGTACTAGGTTTTAGAAAAAGAAAAGACTCTGCTTCCACCTACAGAGGATGGAAAGTCTGTGTCAGGGAAGCTTTGATTGTAGATCCGGCAATACTGCAGTATCTTATAATATAGGAGACGCTACAGCAACAGCTTAGTGGTACCACCTCAGCTGCAGCTCACAATGAACAGCATCCCAACACACCCAAGTTATGAAACAGACATATCCACTGTACATGGTTTTGCTTCTGATGCAACTGGTGGGGGTGGTAATGGCCTCCCACATTTTGATGTTTATGTACTTGCAATGGCCAAAAATAATCTCCCTGACATGAAGACATGAAGTAATTGGGAAAAGATTCCAGCAAAACAGAAGTCAGTGTCAATAATGGTTAAAAGTCAGACAGCAGGTAGAAAAAGCCAACTGTCAGAAAGCCAAAAAATTTGGCATGAACCAATTTATGCAGAAGATTCCAGTCAACATGTTACAACATAACATTTCAGAAAGCTTGAATTAAAATCATTATATTTAATGATTAAGATGGCAAGTGTGGTTATCTAGCATCGTAGTCTACTAGAACTCTCGGCACTGTGTACGTAGATACAGAATTTAAGGTCATGCCCCCAAAATCTCATATACAAGGGGGGAAGAAGGAGATGGCTTCAAGATAAGAGGTTTTGTATTCAGTAGGCTATAGAAGTGTTCAGTTCATATTTTTAAAATCATGCAGGCTCAACAAAATCTCCTAGACTGGAGAACGATATTGATACGTTTTCATATTATTTCTTGAAATAAAGCATGCAATTATACCCGTGTACAAAATAACAAAACTGAACAAAGTATTACAAATTTCTTCTAGCTCAATCGTCAGTCTGAAAGATAATAATTTCAATTTTAGTCTTTCTAGCAAACTTTTGCATATCCCATGGTGTTTATAACAAATGCATGGAAAAATAAAGAGAAGTAATTGACCAAACATAGCAAATCTGCCCCAGGATAGGATTCTTCCCTAGACATGTGTACAATTTTCTTGTTTCTGTGTTCTTTTCCCTTGGCATAAAGAACAAGGACTCAACATTTGAGAGGAAATGGAAAAAAATATTCTGGGAAATAAGAACCACTGATGTGACAACGCAACCTTCTCTCTCGTGGGATGATGTTATCTCAAAGGACAAATCTTTCTCCTTGTTTCTGCCCTTTTCCATTTAAACTTCAAAACACTGTAATAAACTCAGACTTAAGCCAAAGTTATAAAAGTTTATTCTAATAAATACATAGGAAGGAAAGTGCTGGAGTGTCAATGTCAGCAAGACCTTTCAAACTGTATGTGCATATCCTGTGGGTAAATTAGTATTTGCAAGTATTTAAATACAAATTGCTCTGCATCAGTCACAATTTAAATACTTGCAAAAACAATTTATCCACAAGATATGCACATTATCTGTTTGTACATGCAGTTGGGATGCCAGATGTCTTGCTGCCATTTGGCTTTCTTTCTTAGACATGTGATATCTTTTCCAATAAATAACAATTGGCCTAGTTTTTACTGCATAGAGTTCAATGTTCAGTGCTTAGCATGCAATATGAATACTGCAATAGCATTTCCCACCTATTTAGCTGGACTGGTAAAAGGCACAAGAGAGGGCACCTGAATCTAACAGCGATGGCTCCAAATACAGCACATATTTCAAAGCTTTTTTAGGCAGGGTTAACTCTAAATTATTAGGCTGAATAGCCTCAAGTAACAACTTACAATTTGCAAATTATGTGCATCATACAAACAATTCACCATGAAAAAAATCTATGGGCTTAGTAGAAAACAGTTAGAAAACATCAAAAAGATGGACTCCACTTCATAAAACTAAGCCAGGGGTAGGCAATATGATGCTCATGCACACCAGATCATTCACAGTTACTTTTCCTGGTGTCCACCAAAAAGTCCTCCTCCTCCCATTGATTTATTTTAAACCCATTTTCTTACCAGAAGCTGGAATTGCTGCAAAGCAGAGTGGGGATATGCAGCCAGTGCTATTTGCATCTTCCCTCAATGCCTCTGGGCCAAACATGGGGTTCAGAGGCAGTTGTAGCTAAGGAAGATGGTGGCTGCGGGCTGCTGTTTCTTTGCTGTGCACCCAGAAAGGAATCAGGGAAGAGGAGTGGGGCAGACCGGAAAGAAGCCAGCAACAACTGCTTGAACAATTCGGAGCAATCTTGAGGGAAACCCTGAAAACTGTAGTTTAACTTCTCTTGCTGCATATAGATTAACTTTATCCCTTGCTCCCAGTGTCCTACTAGCCCAGCTTGACTATTTCAGATCTGGGTTTTTTTCCTGAATGAAAATAGAAAGAGTAAAATCTTTTAGCTAGAAAAATAACAAATTGTCAATTATGAAGGCTGAATTCTAGCTCTCTTTTCCTATTTTACTTTAGTTTAAATTTTTGGGGCATTTTACAGTTTTTAATGTATGTGTTTGTCTAAAGTAAGCACAAGAATATTTCCTGTTTTCTTCAGTTCTAAGAACCAAGAACCACTGAGAGAAAATGGAAGAGGAACTTCCCTCTGCGGTTTTCAGAAAGTTTAACATGCTACCTGCTAATCTTCACAGTTTTAGCAAAATGAAAAAGTAGCATCATTTCAGAAATATTACTCATACACCTCTCCCAAGACAAATGGCACATACCTTGGAGTAGGTGTGCATTGAAGCGCGCTCACTCTCTCTCTCTCTCTCTCTCTCTCTCTCTCTCTCTCTCTCTCTCTCTCTCTCTGCATGTGTGTGTGTGTGTGTGTGTGTGTGTATGCGTGCATGTGCTTGTATTTGGGGCTTTATGTGCAGAAAACCTTCCAGTAAAGAATTTGGATCAGGGCATCAGTGTGCTAGTTTGAACAGGAAAAAACTGATCTAATTCCATTGGCTTTGTTCTTACTTATCTTTCTGCAAGCAGAAACCAGTTAACCAGTGTTTCCAAAAATCAACTCCATCAGGTTGGGAACCTGAAGATTAAGGGAAAGTTGACAGAAATCAAACCCCTGTTTGAAACAGAGGAGCAACTTAGTATGTAAGCCATAGAGTTTCACTAATACTGTCAAGAGACATGTGGACACAAGATAGTCAAATATTCCTGTGATGTGGTAGCTATTATCTGTAACAATATAATATGGGAAAGTTTTTGCAATAAGTAAATAGAGCTTGAGAAACACACCTCATTAATGATTGGCAGCTTCTTTAACTGATTATGAAAAATCAAGACATATCTTTCAAAACCAGTGGCAGAATGCTAAGCCCCTGGAGACAATGCATGCAGTTTAACAGGAAGAGCAGCAAGAAGTTACATTTGTTTTCTTTACTTTCCAGGTATCCATGTGCACCCTCAATTTATTATCATAACACAGAAACTCTAGCTTCCCAATCTATTAGGTTTTTTTTAAAAAAATGCAACCACTGTTAGGAGTGCAGAAAAAATAGTTATTTCACCTCTATTGCAAAAAGAAAAGTAAATGGGAGAGGTTTGTTTCTTTCTGAAACAGGTTTACGTCAAGATACCCCCAGTTTTCTACAATAAAAATAGGCACTGAAATTATATATGCAGAGAAAAATGTATTTTGATCATCTTGTCAGTGTTGTATCACATTTAGTCCTTGAACATGGACCTATTGTAAACAAATGGTTACGTTTAACTGGGATGTCCTGTGGCAGTATCTTATAATAAATACATGTTGTTCAACAGCAATGATTGAAGAGAGTTTTTTGCTGCTTGAGCAAAGTTTTAGTATTTGGTTTATGACAGATTTTACTGAAATATTAGAGTGCTGTATGCAAACGGCTTTTTGGAAAACCCATAATTTCTCCAAGGGGATGAGAAATTTTAAAGTATTCCACTAGCAGGACTCACCATTGGACTGTACTGTAGTTTCCTTCTGTTTTCCTAAGTGGGGGTGAAGGTTCAGTCTTTTGTGCTACAACAGGACTGGCCCCCATTTTGTACAGTGCAAGCATGAGAAAGAGTGTGATGTCCAACTCCAGGGAAGTTACATAGCAAGTGTGGTGCCAAAATCTGCCCTCCGGTCTCCAGAAGGTCTTCTTCCTCCCTGAAAGAGGAGTTCTTTGTTCTGCTCATTCTTAGGGCATTTTATATTTCATTTCTGTGGTGTTTTTGAGCTTTCCTGAACACTGCAAGGTGGCCCAAGGTGCTGTGCACATGTGATTTATTTCTATGGCAAGCACCTCCATTGTTCTGCAGCCTCCTGGGATGCCTGTGCTTCCTAGAGCGCACAGTGAGCCTCATTTAAGAAGCTCCCATCACTCCTGACTAAAGCTCATGGCTCTAATGATTTGTTCAGTTACCAGCCACCATCCAAGATCACCTTTGAGCACAAACTGTTATGAATAGGTCCCCTTGGCCAGGGTAAGCTTCAGCTGTTGGGTGGTACAAAACTATAATAAAGGGAATCAATTCACAAATAGAAGGGAGGGTAGCACATGTAACTGCCCTATTTGAAACCTATGCAATTCCACTAGTTACTATGTCAATCAGCAAATTTCCTCACATCATAAAATTAATCCATGTGGAAATGATGCAATTGCTTAGCTTTGAGAGTAACAATAAGTCCTTTAGAACTAATTGTTAGTAAGTATATGGCTTAAATCAAATCTCTCATGTCATATGAACCTGGATGGCATGGCTTTTTTGATGGGGAAATAACCCTCAAATAATACAGGAGCTATTATATATGACATGGTGGCTTGTTTGATTGTGTAGACCAGCTGGATGGACACTTATTAAGGAACAGCTCCCAAACACAGTAGAATACCTGAGTTATTTAAGATGACTTGAACAGTTAAGTGCATAAGCTAGTCATATTTTGGTTTTCTCACTGCTCTGCAAGCCTTACACAGAATAAAGGTATGTGTAGATGAGAGGTATTAAGAATATAGTAAATGCACTTTTATATTTCAGTGTTCGCAACACTTTCTTCTATGTAATAGTATGCTATGGGGATACAAGGGCCAAGTTAGTCTCAAAAAGGTAAATGTGAGACCTTTTTGATGGGTCAGACCAAAGGCCTTCCATGTCCTGCATCCCAGTTCCCACAGTGGCTGATCAAATGACAGTGGGAAGGCCAAAAGCAGGATTTGGGTACAACTCCTCTGCTGCTGTTTCCCAGCAACTGATACTCAGAGGCATGGTACTTCTGCTCCCCAAAATAGTATACGACCATCGTGACTAAAGCCATATCCTCCATGAATTTGCATGTGAAGCTACAGGATGTGCTAAAGCAGGTTTCATCCGACTGTTAAAGTCAGTTTCCACAGTGAGTATAGCTGGCTTCCTACATGTATTTAGCCCAGAAAGCAACATAGTGATATTGGATCTTAATGCAATCATAGTATACTACTAGCCCACAGTATGGTACGAATTATGCACAACTCTGCTTTGAACACTGGGTTGTGACTGCACATGATAAGCCTTCTGCACCCAGGACTTCAGGCTTCAGACAAACTGTTGCTATTTTGTGGTTGGGCTTTATAGAACTAACATAGTTGCATGTTGTGCTGATAAACCATGTGAGCAACCCGTACAATTGGCTCTTGTAAGCAGATTTGCTGACAAAACAGAGCATTCATATTTAGAGGCACACAAATAAAAATATACATGATGGCATAGAAGCATATCTGCCCTTGAAGTAATATGATAAAGATGACACCATTTTGTAGAAGTTGTTTGTATCTACTTAGCAGAAAAAAGTGGAGGAAAGAGAGAAGGTAATGACTCAATTTCTAAGATCACAAAAATTGTTACTGTAAAGTTCCTCTTTTCAGCGTTTTAAGAAACCACTGAAAATGGAACACCCTCCTCTTGAAACAAGTGCAGCTGCAAGTGTTGTTGCATCATAAAGTATGAAATTTGATCATCTCAATGCTCACTGGTCAGAAAAGGGAAAGCAGCTGTTGGGACGTCTGTCCAAGGTAACAGCTGTCCATTCTGGATGAGGTCTCGGCATGCATTCTTAAGATGTCTCTAAAATGAAACCTTGGATACTCCCGAAACATTTCATATGTTACTACTATTACATGCTTCTGGCTTTAGCTTTATATTTCAGAAAAACAACCTATAGCTGCTCAGCACTGTTTCCCTGTCTAATACAATTACAGTTGGAATTATGCTTAAAAGTTTCTCTGAAAGTCTTGACTCAGCCAGACTCATGATGCAATACCACCCCTCAAAATTTAAACTGATGTCATGCAACCAAGTCATTCTAAGTGCACAATGTAGCTGTGATGGCAGAAATAACAGATCACTCACTTCACTCAGGATGTTGTCCTCAGCCTGAAGAGAACTACAAGTCTTCCTAAACGAAGTCTGCATTATTATTTCTCAAATTTGGCAAAATTATATTACTTCAGTTGCAACAAGAGAATATTTACACCACACTTATCATGTGTTTACTCGGAAACAGACTTGGTCTCCTACCTTTTCTTAAGTGTCCAGAAGCAAATTAAGGGTGGGGAAAGAGACTGTTCTGGCATAAGATCTCATCCTGTTCCTATTTAGATGTAACTTCAGATCTGTGCAGCTGTTTTCCCCCACCCCACCCCACCCCACCCCACCCCATATCCAACTGGGACAATGAATGGTATGTCTGGAAAGGTCATGATACCCATTATCCTTAACTCACTATCTGAAACAGAACACACTCATCTCTGGACCAATGGTCCATACTGCATGATCAACTGGCTGCTGGAGCCAAGGAGCTACAATACAATCACAATATGAATAACATCTTGACATGGTTGTTATCCAAGATGCTAATGAAACCAACTAGTGAGAAAGACTATAAAGTGTGCACTTTCTCCCATTTATGAGGCTGGGTAATACACCCTGACAAATCCCTGTACTGTTTGTTTTCCACAAAGTGATTCAAGACTTCATCAATAGAAATTTCCAAGGTACATATAGCAAGCCTTCAATGGCTTGTTTAAACTATGGGTTATTAGAACCAAGTGAGAATGCTGCCTCCTATGCTTCATGTCTACTTTTGTAAAACAATCCAGGATTTCCTGGGTGGTTCATCAGTGAAACCAGATCTTTGGGTAGGTCAGATGCTGAGTAGGAAACAACCTAGATTTGGTTGAAAAATGCAAACCTGGTTGCAGAGTTGTCTAAAGGAAAGCCCCAGGGTTAAGTATAGCCCTCTTCACATCTGAACTGTGTGAAGGTCCATACCTCATAGAAGGAGACTATGGCCTCTTAGCTGTGCTCCAGACATGGATAGCTGTAGGGAAAAGCCTGTGCATGTAGATCTTGATGCACATCGGCATTCATGTAATCTAAGAACACCAAAGATTTAGGGTTCTAGAACATGTAGAAAGCCTAAGCACATAAGCTTTTAAAAATACTTTTAACTGTAATTCTAATTTTTTTAAAAATCATAAACTTATTTGTAACACCCACAACTTTTAACTGAGAATTCATAGATGAGCAGGCTTTGTTTTGGCTAAGTTCATTAGGAATTGAAAACAGGCTTTTCCCTGAAAGATGTCTTAACACAGAGACACTGGGAACAAGCTAGAAGCTACGTGACCCTGAGGTTGTGGCCCTCAAGTCACTTTCTGTAGGCATTGCATCCTTCATGGAAAAAAGCTTTCAGGGTTTACCTAGACCATCAAGTCATGCCACTACCCATCTCAACTTTCATAGGATGGTCCTGGAACTTTTAATTCAAAGATAACTGTTAGTTACATAATGTCTGAACCCAAGTGATTTCATAGGAACTAGTATAAGCCATTTCTCAGTTTCCCCTCATGTTGTTTCAAACTTTGTGCCTCTGCTTAGAAACAAAATCTGGATGTTCAGGTCATGAATAACATGTACACTGAGGAGAGGGATGTTGGGATGGTAACTGGCACTTATTCAACAACATTTGACAGTACTCCAAATCACAATGGCCCCACTAGTTGAGAAGTGTATCTGATTTCTTCCACAGCAATATAATACTACTTGAGTGCTGGAGAAATGCTCTCACATTGGTTAGGACAGCAGCACCTCCTTAACGGGGGACCTCCAGTAAGGAAAAATGTGTATGGGTTGTAATATAAGCTGATCATATGGAGACATATGGGTTCTAACTGGGTCTAGTAGTATTAGTCCAGCACATGCCAACACAGAAGAGCAGTATGTTTTATTACTTCAAACAGTGTGGAAAGAGGTGTGTGAATTCAGTGGCCTATTATCCTATCAAGATTTTAGTTCTTATTGCTGTAGGCTACAACTCCTATATATCTGCAAACAGGAATATTTTAATGAAGTTTAGATTCTACTAATATTGTCCAATGCATTTATATCACATCAGGTTATCAAAGTGAGCGATTCTATAGCCAACCCCCAACATCTGAGGGGGCATGAGATGCTGCAGATCTTACTCAGTGAGGCTATACATAAAGCTACAGCTGCAGAAGAAGACATCATGCCATGGTTTCCTTCACCTGCCTGAGCCTAGTACAGCTGCTGCACAAAGCTATAAGGTGATTTCATCTCCTGAGAACAGAACTCCAACTTCCAGAAGGAGAAAGCAGAGAGGAGATGAGCCATACTAATGGGTGTGGAGGGAAGAGGCCATGGATCCACTGGGTCTGATGCTGTCTCAGTTTCCATATGCAGCACCGAACACATGCTAGATGTGTTCATGCATTTCAGTCAGCACAGCCTGGCAAGGCTTAAGATTGAAGTCCTTTGTCCGTTACACTGCAAGCCCATAATTTTAATAATGCAAGAGCAACATCAGACACATCAATCTTGACACTTTTATGTATCCCCTTTGACAAACGTGTGAAGACAAATCATGTCAGATCCTCATTCTGTGGATTCTAAACCAGCATTTTCCCCAAAACAGTAGGAAAGGGACTATGACAAAAACTTTGGAATAAGGATGAAAAAAAAGTTATACAGTATTAAAGCGGCATAATGATAAAAAGGAAACATGTGCTTTTATTTATTTGATTTATATCAAGTAAATCTTTTTTCTTTTAAAAAACCTCAAAGTAGCTTATATCATTCTCCTCTTGCTCTCAATCTTATCCTCATAACAACAAACAATGTGTGTTTTAATTAAGATTATTTTATATGGATTTTAACTTATTGTTTTATCGATGTTGTAAGCCGCCCCGAGGCTTCGGCGAATGGGGCGGCATAAAAATGTTTTAATAAATAAATAAATAAATAAATAAACCCTGTCAGCTAAGTTGGGCTGAGATTCTGTGACTGCCCCTGAGTCACCCAGCTGGCTCTATGGCTGAATAGGGACTATAACCCAGGTTGCTTTAGTCCCAGTCCCATGCTCTTAACCACTATACCACACTGCCTCTCATTTCAAATACCATATTTTCTAATGTACCTTCTAAATGTGGAAGGAAGGCTAAAAATACTTTTAAGGAACTTGTTGGGATGCAATTATCAAGTTCTGAGAAATGGCAATATTGACCTGTTTTCTGCAACAAGACATTCCTGGACTGTTTATCCCAGGACTTGTCAGGGCTTAGTGGCAGTAAGTGACAAGTGGCTGCTTCCCATACTTTTCTCACTTCCAGTTACAATCAACAAAACACAAACACCCCATTCCTGGGTTGTTATTTTGATGTCCAATGCAGAGTTAAGCCAACAGCACTCATGATTCCTTGTTGGGATAGACAAGGAAGGATAAAAAGTGATCAACATCTAGCTGAAAAATCCATTGTTACATGACAAACATATCTTGTTCTTTAGATATAAAGGAGGAGGAAAAGATACAAAAAGGCGGTAACGCACAAGGCAGTTAAAAGGAAATGGTGCAACAAGCTGATGCTGCTCGAAAACAACACTTGCTCCTAATATAAATAGGCTAAAGTACTTTCATGTCATGTAGCAACTCTGTGCCCGGAAATCTTGAACCCACAGTTTTTGACAGTAAGGAAAGGCAATAAATGGAAGTATTTAGGTCACTACTGTAACTTTCAGAGCAGGGTAAAATACATGCCTATCTTGGAATCTTGCTCACATTTTAAACAACATAAGATCTAATCTCATTTAATAATTAATACCACTTTGGCAGAGCAGGGAGAAAGCCCTGTTCTCAGCCAATTCCACTTCTCTCAGTAACTCACTGTCATGAAGAAGTAAAACTTTCAAAAATGTATCATGTTAATCATTCAGTAAAGTTGTTCAATATTTTGTTTGGTGTTTGAAAAGTATAAATCCTATGTAACATTTACATATAATTCACAATTTAATACATGGTTAGCCTAGTTTGCATTTCTGAAAGTTTTTATAGCCACACTTCTTAGGACTGTCTTTCACAAGTCACAGCCTTGTCTCACAATCTATGAAGAGGTTGAGGGTCTTCAGTGCTGAAAGTCCTACAAAGCTTCAGAGCAGCTTCAGCTTCTAATATTGCCACAATGCATGGGTCTTTCTTCAAATCAGATTAAGTTATTGTACCCTGAATACTAACAAAGTTATTGTGGCTCCAGCTTTTGTGGACTAAAATCCACTTCCTTGTTTGAAAAATGAATGGGTACAGAGAGAGGAAAAAGTGCAAGGGAAGGCCATGAAATGCAAGGTGCAAGAGCAGACTTCACATTGTATGCAGAGCCCAAGGGTATACAAGATTAAGCACAATAGCATAGCAATCACCATGATAACATTATCTAAAACACCAAAGATACTAAAATTAGCACAGCCTTGCTAGAAAGATAACAGTATCACAGTGACTGCTGCAGAGAATACCTGACTTTGTTAACTTTATCTGGTTCCTGCAGGGGAAAAGATGCCAAAGACCTAGTCCTCAAAAGTTTGTGTCATAATAAGATCATAGTCCTAAGCCAGTAGGAGTTGCTTTGGAACAAGTGTGGAACAAATAGGATTGTGCTTTCTAAATCCATGTAAAAGGTATGTATGTCTTAGCAAGCACTAAGAGGGTATCTGTGTTACTCCAATGCAGTGAAAGCAACGTGCCCTGTTAAAAAGATTAAGATGTAGTTCCACATCATGGTAACCACTACAGGGATAAGCATGGTGCACAAGTGGCACACTTGTAATATTCACTTTTAATTAACAATGCAAGCACAATTCTTGGGGTAACTTTGAATTGTTTAACCTGTAAACAATCTCTAAACAGTATTCACAGGTTTATATGTCATGAAATAGTGCATTCCTGGGTTGTTAAGTAAAAGCAGAAATGACAAGCAACCTAGGATTTGCCACTATAATGCCCAACCATGTCTAACAAGTGCACCTGTATTTCTAAGATAGTAAACTAAGAAAGAGAAATTAAGACATGTTACAGGAAATATGACTGACAACCAACTGTAACATTTTATGACTTGACTCATACATATGCAGCAAACATTTTGTTGCTAGCAAACATGTCTTATTTTGATTGCTGTACTAAAGTGAAGTGTAACAAACCATATCTTAAATTCATGATCCTTTTACTTGTTGCTGAGCAAGTGAAAATAAGATTTAGCATTAACACTGAACTTTGAGAAAACACTCCATAGAATGTGTAAAGTTCAACAGTAAATGAAGCATGCAAAGGAATTTCTGGAGTTTGGTCTGAGGTAGAAGCCCATGGCAATACAGTATTTGGGGCCACTGTATTTTGCCTCATTGAAATGTCATGTAGATATTCATGAGATGTGATGTAAGACATATTGAAGTGGGTCCGTACAGAAACTCCACATTAGGGGAAGCGCCTTCCAGTATTCTCAATCTAGCGCCTTCCAGTAACTACTGCCTTCCCACCACCCATTTTATTTTGTCTATGAAAGCATTTTCCAAGTGTTAAAGGAGAAAATAAAACGAAATCAACATACCATTAGCATGAATATGTCAGTTATCAAGCAGTTATCCAGACTACTCCATTTGAAATGAACCATTTTGCTGAAAAGTATTTATACTTTGCTATATAATAATGTAATTGTTTGGAAAAAAATATACCTAAAGCAAGTAGAAAGCTAGTTTTCCTCCACTGTTGCTTCATGTCATTTTAAGCATTCTTAGGCACAAGCTACAATTCCATGTCAACTTACTTCAGAGTAGGTTTAACTTCACTGAACAAAGTAAATCATGAACTTGCAATGCTACCCTATAACATAGTTAGATTGATGTTTCTTAAAGCTAGAATACCTTCCCAGGGAAGTGAACAAGAATTAAGAATATAAATAAGCAAATTTCATTCTTTATAATCATCTCTCTCTCATTTCAGGTGCAGAACAACAATCCATTCAGGTAAAGGACTTTCCCACATTCATCACTAATGTCAGAGCCGGCAGCCTTGAAAATGTTAATTGTTTCCCTCAGTGAATAGGCCATGCTATACTCAGTTTGCATATTCTCCCCCCACCCCTGTTTTTCTGTTTGTATCTGCAAGAAAAAAAGCTTGGTTTTTCCCCAGATTTTAAGGAAGCCAATCTTCTTCATAATAACTGAATTCAGAGAACTGTGGTTTGCTTGGCTTGCAAGAACAAATCAAACAGGTTTCAAATCCTGGTTTGTTCTACTAAAGTTCTGAGTTTAAAGAAACCACTGTTAACCATATCTGGATATCACAAGGACTTGTGGTTAGTTTAAAATCTCCTTGTGGGTGCAGAAGAGGAAGGTCAAATACATGCGCCCAAGTTCATAATTGTTTATTATTCACGGTGTCGCTTTATGACCACATTGGGCCAATACATGCTCTGAATCTGATACTTTCATAATTCCAGGACTGGCCCAAAACATTTTGTTGCCTGAAGCAAAGGACAAGCTAGTACCCTTCCCAGAGTCCACATAAAGAAGCCAACTGGTGTTGCAATTTGACAGCGGTGATGGGGACTATATTCTTCACTGTACTCAAGTACACCAGAGTGCATAACAGAGCTCATGGCATGCACAAACCTGACCGTCACCTGAGATGGCTGCCTCCTTCTGCCTAATGCTGGGGCCACTGCCGAGAAATCCACATAGTGACACCCACAAAAGCAACAAAACAGAGGATTCATATCCTCCATTACAAAGGTTTGCAGCTTGATCACCAGAAAGGTTTTCCCATGGAGCTACAGCAAAACCGATGCTAAAACCAGGGGGTACGGAGCAAGGATTCCCAATGCTAAGCAAGGAGGTATCAGTAAGCCATGTTTTCCAATTCCCATCCTATTCCCTAAAGCTCCTTGCATGGCAGGGCAACACACCTGCAGAAGAGGTAGATCAAAGTCTCAAGACCGAAGCAAACTGGCAAGTCTCCTTTGACAAGTCTTTTAAACTAATCCTCTTGCATGGCTTCTAATCTACAGCAAAGCAGAGAACAGGATCAGTCTTTTTAGGCTGCAGAGGAGACCCACTGAATTTTAAAAATTATTGTTGCCCATAGCCAGACTCTATGCATGTTTACTATATATAATGGGGCTTACTCGCAAGCATATGTACATAAGATTTCAAGCTAAGTACATTTAACAATTTAAAAGCATATATAGGAGAATAAGAAGCTAGTTTTTGTTGTCGTTTTTTTAAGGAGAGGACAGGATAAACACCAGAGGCCTGACAAGGCTTCACTGAAGCAAAGGGAGTGAAGAGAAGCAGATAAGAGCACATGGAGGACAGAGGCAGTTGTGGGGGGAGTGTGTGGAATGCAAGCTGTGTTCAGGCTACATATGGAAATTAATGAAAATATTAAGAGTATGAATGTGGCAAAATTTGAGCAGAGGGAAAAATAGTTATACCAGCAACATCTCTGAATTCTGAAAAAGAATTTTGAAAAAAATAAGGAAAAAGTTTTAGCCAGGAGAAAAGGGTGCCCTCAAAATTTTCACTGAGTGAATTTTGGAAGTCTTGTAGGTAAGTTAAGCACACTAGGAAGAAGCATGCTCTGTATGAATGCATGATGCATACTTTCAACACCATGCTCCAAGACTTGATGACCAGGTTATTCTTTATGCAAAAGACCAAGAGATTGTTTAACTCAAATACTTTTTGTAATGTGCAAGGAACCAACAGCAACAGAGTAACCAAACATAAAGTCAATGGCTCTGAAACGCTATTCCACGGAACATGATGCTCTTCTCTGAAGTTAATATGGAAATAGAAAAAAAGTACTAACCAGAATAAGTTTCTTTGGATTTTTCATCCCATTTAGCTTCAATTTCAGGTGAATCGTGAAACACAATCAATTTCTCTCTTAATCAACTCAGCTTTTTCAGTATATTCTAAGAATCCACCACCTTTGTGTGTACAAACAACTTTACTGGAGTCTGCTGTAGTCAAATTTTAATCTGAAAGCTTGTCATGCATCCTCCCATGTGGTGGGTGTAGGAACAAGATGATACAAGTCCAGGAAGAACAGACAAACAGAGCAGTGCTCTTTAATAAGCCAAAGTTTACAAACCACTGTTGAAAATGACCACACTTATCATTCAGGAACATGCCAAGGAGATGGCAGAGTGGGATAAATTTACACAGCTCCAGAAACCTCAAAAGAGGCAGAACCAAAGAACTGAGTGCAACATGATCATCCTATTCATGCCATGCACTAAAGGGGGATTTTCCACAGTCCAAGTCAGATATGAGTATCTCAGTTCAGAAAGGTCAGGAATGCTATGCTAGTGCTCAGAGTATTTCAATTTGACCTGAGACATTTGGATTCAAATCCCATCACTATCAAAGGCTCATTGGGTGGCCTTGGCTATTTCCCCCCTCGGCCTCAGTTTCCTCATTGTAAAGAGGAGGTGCTTATGATCAACATTATATGACTCCTTCCAGGAAAACAATTTAAGGTTTATAAGAAAGCAGTGGATATGGAAGAGGGAAAGCTGAAGAGGCCAAGACATGATTTATCCTGAGTCTCCTTCAGCCTCCTTCTGTCCTCTTCCAAGGAGTCCTCACTAGACTGGATCAGAAGTCTGTTCAGTGGCAATACAGGAAACTGGATGGGGAGGCAAAGTTCACCTCTACCATTCTTCCCATCCTGCCAGCTTGAGCTGTAAGCCTCTAAGTTTGGGGCCTTTTGAGAGGTGGGGGCACAGTTCATGGGATTGTACCTGAAAGCACTTCACAAGCTAGAGGACATCATGCAAAACAATACTGTAACAAGACAATTATGCTATGACAAAACTACTTGTAGGCTTTGCATAGTAATGGGCAAACGTGATGATCAAGCTGGTTGAGGTTCCCCAAGTGCTATATCAAAGCTCAGTTTGCCTTCTGTTTCTGAAAATGAGTATCTGATTTTTGCAATCAGGAAAATTTGCATTTTTTATCAGAGAGGAAAATGTGCATCTGTGAATATACAAATGCAAATTTGGGAAACTGCAAACAAAATCTGAGAATTATATTCCTGCTTGCATTCAGGGTTGCAAACTGGAATACAGTTTTGTACATTCCTATCCTTGCCCCTCTTTCCACCAAAAGACCTTGTTCAATGTGGAAATCTATCTACAAACCAGTGACAGCAGAGAAATCAGAAAACCAGAACACCCAAACCATGCAAACCCTGCATAGATAAGCTGATTGGGTCCTTACTGCAGAAACTGCTGCAGGCATATTGGCTTCAACATGAACCTCAGATGGAGTAAGATATACTGCAACCCTTTATAGATGTGCAGAGGCATGGGTTAGGCACTCCAGAATGAGATTTTCATTAAAATGTCACATCACTTCTATACCTCTTCTATTCCATGACCTTTGCAACTCCTGCTTGGCATGTGCTGCAGCCCTCTGTGGCTTAAATGCCTCAGGATGGGCTGCTCTGATTATGTGAATCACTCAGGGTTTATACCCCCCCCTGCACAGATACACATTTGTATTCATTTATTTATATAGCACCATCAATGTGCATGATGCTTTACAGAGTACAACAGGATAGGTCCTTGCCTCAGAGTAGTCTACAAACTGAGAATAGTTCATTTACCTGACAAAAAGCGCTTTACTCCACAAAAGCCTATGTCATAATAACTGTAGTGTTTAAAAGGTGCCACAGCACTGAACTTCAGAACTAGTTAAGATTTGTAGTGCTAAATACAGCACACTAAAAGTACCCATGAATGTACCCTAAATGTATCACATTCAGTCATAACAAGAATTCTGCAATTCTTTACCTCCTGACCTATCACTCTGTACAAACCAGAGCTTAACAAACGTGCCATGAAGTTTCCACATAATGGAGCTTAGCACCACATAAGAAGAGACAGGCAAACAAAGAAAAGGATCAAGGGCAGGAGCTATTCAGCATCATCCTTTGTTTCCGGATTCTCATGCAACCCAATCAATGGGGCTCTTGGGAGCTGAGTCCTTTGAGGACTGGAATTTCTCTATTCACAATTAGATGCACCAGGGTTTCCATACTGAAAGTGTAAGAAGAGAAATGCAAAAGTAGTCTAGCTAAGGAAACCAGAAACTGCATTACTCCTGAGCAACCATTTCCCAGTGACTTAGTTAAATCCAACCTTCTCCTGTGAGCTTTGGAGATCAACAATTTCAGAGAGAGCAAAGGACTTTCCATTGTAAAACAGGCTCCTTGCTTATTAGTATCTTTCCCTTATGATGCAGTCTTTGTTGCCGTCCAGATGTTGAAAAGAAACGTAAACTAATTGCACTTGTTTTCACATTATAAGGTAAACTACTTGCTTCACCTGCTCACATTTTTAAAGTTGCACTAGTACATCTGCACCGCATTTGGAAAGACAAAATAGGAAACGATACACCTGCTGCTGATACAAAACAGTCCAACGCTGGCCTGCCCCCTAGAAAAGCCACTAGAAAAGCATTTCGACTTGGAATTTACAGAGTGGAAAGAGTGACAATTCAACTGAGCCTGAACAATCATGGGGTCCAGTTCTGAAAACATTAAACAATTTCAAATTCAGAGAGAAGGTAAAACGGAGGGGGGGGGAGGGAGGGATTGAGGCTGTTGTTATAATTCAACGTGGTGCTAAATATTAAGAGTATTTTTTCTCCTTTCCAGAACAATTTGTTCTGCAAACACATGCTCCCAGCTTAAGAACTCTGCTGGTATTCATCCGGCTTTGAATTTTGTTCATGCATTGTTAGTTTCGTGCAATTTAGTGGGGCGGGGGGAGGTACAAGGCTTGAAACGCGCCGTCGGACCTGAACAATGACCATGTTTTCATTCAAAAGAGTTGGCTCCCACCCCCACGAGAAACAATCGTGTCCCATTTGGGTGGAAAGTGGGACTGGACGGGTCATTTCCCTCCCTACTTCATATTCCAAGATGAGATAGGTATGTGTGCGTGTTTTCTAATAACCTCAGGTGGCATTTGCTTAGGCTTATACTGTAACTAATGCCCTTTGAAATCCGCCGCCTCGAAGAATCAAGCGCAACGCATCGTGCCCGGTGGCCGATCCACCAGCTTTCCCCCACACCGCAGCTCCTCCGTGGGATTTCTTGAGGGGCGGGCGCGGCGTTCAAACTCACCTCCAGGATTCTGTCCAGCCCCTTCTGGCCCAGGCAGGGAAACTCTTTCAGGAGCTTCGTTTTCTTCTCCTTGTAATCTTCCGACGCTTCTCGCCAGTACGGTTCCTCCAGGACTTCGAAGATCGCCGCTCCGATGGACAGGTAGAAGATGATTGCGGACGTCAGCAGGGGGCCCCTGTCTACCATGGCGGTGCCCAGTGGGGGACGCTCAGCTACAGCGAAAGGGAGGCAGCGGCTGGCTCTGCCTCAGCGAGAGCGCGCTCAGCGGAGGAAGCGAGCAGAAGACCTGAGCTCCCTCTGGAGAGAATGGCAGGGACACTCACCCGCTCACTTTCTTCCCTACCCGGCCTCTGCTTCCCACCCCTTCCTCCTCCCCTAACCCCTCTTCTTATGCTCCTCTCACTTTCGCTCTCCTCCCACCGCCGCCGCCTCCTTCTCCCCGCTGGGCTTCCCTCTATTTCCTCGAGCTCTCGCCTCTCCCCTTTTCCCTGTCGCCTTCCACGGTTTGAATTTGGTGCCCTTCTGCTTCTCCGTTTTCCTCGCTGCGCGGCGCATGCGGCGCGTGTTCCGGTTGGCCGGCGGCGGCGGCGGCTCTCTTCTCCCGCCTCAGAGGCAGAAGAGACGGGGCAGCCCGCTGCGCTTCGGCTGTCCCATGTGGCGCGCAACCTGCCGCTCCGCGCCCCGCTCCTGTCCCCGCGCGCGCGGCAGCCACCGCAGTCAAGAGTCCGCGCTCTCCCGGACGCCCGGAGCCCGCGCTCGCCTGGCTGCTTCCTACTGTGCGGTGGCCCCAGCCCGCGCAGGGCTGTTAAAGAGCGGAACGCCCGCCTCGCCGTGCCAGCCGTGGGACGGTCAGGACTTGCTGCTGCCACTGGCGGGGCGGGGTGAGCTGTGAGCAGCCAAGTTAAGCGAGGCGCTTGCTCTTACCTTGACCCGGGTGGGAACGTGCGTAATGCGTCCTGTATGAGACACGCATGGCCACACAGACGCCCGCCCGCCCATCTACGCTGCAGAGGAGGCTTAGCGCGGGTACAGTTTAAAAACTTACACTGAGTAGCCATTTTGGTTTCTTCAGGTAAAATAAAATGACTCTGGAGCAAAAGCTCAGGAGCTGTGAGATTGATCACGAGCCACGCTGAGAAAGAGGAGAGTCCTCAGGCCTGGTTCTAGTTGATGGGTGGCGCTTGGCAATGCGACTTTGTTGGGGTCCCAGGCTCCCCCCCCCATTTGGGCCCAGGCCTTATTGCCCGTCCCTGTAAGGTGTGCTCACTGCCTCTAAGCCTGCTCTCCCCAACCTGTGTTCTCTGGATGGTTTAGATTACAGCTCCCAGCAGTCCCGACCATTGGCCCTGCTGGCTGGGGCTGATGGGAACTGAAGTGCCAAGCTGTAATTTTTAGCCGAGAATGCACCAGGGGGGTTTTAAATGATTTTTTTAATGGTTATCATTATGTATGTATTTATGTGTCCTTTGTGAGCCGCCCCGAGGCTTTGTTGCGATGGGGGCGGCATAGAAATGTTTTAAATAAATAAATAAATAAATAAATAAATAAAGCTGCTCTAAGCAGCCTGGAGGGGAGGATTTAGCCTGTCCCCCATGCTGACCAGAGGTAGTGGACATTCTCTGCTTGCAAAGAATGAGCCCACCACTTTCTGAAAGAGACAGCAAGCAGGCAGAGATGGGGGAAGCTCTTCCACCTTCCTTGCTCACTCTTTCACCAGCCCTCTCCTTTTGGTTGGTACTGCAGGCACAACCTTCACTGCTGCATGTTTCAGAGGGAAAGGGCAGGAGAACAAGTCTAGGCCGTACATTGCAACTTCCATTCATCCACTTCTGAGCTTCAACAGAAGGGGGTGTTGCTGTTTCAGTGCATGGTACAGAGTTAGGAGACAAAATCATGTGGTGGGCTTCAGCAGATGCTAGATGGTTTTGACCCCTTATCATGGTGTGTAACAGACTTGGCTCTTTTTATATTTGGAATTAAGGTTAAGGCATTTAAACTCAGAAGAAAACCTTACTGCAGTGAAACAACAGGTACTGAAAGTTCACTCACACCTGTTCTGATTTATATTTACATGAAAATGTTGGTCTTACAAAATGAAGACCTGGGCTCAGAGCCCTCCCTGTCCATAAAGTGCATTGAACACCTTGGATAAACAGCTGGATTAAATGAGCAAATCCAGACAGGCAGGACACAAAACTCTCACTGATAATGGGTTGCTCCAGGAAAGTGTGCACAGGGTTGCATCCATATGCTGCCTCAGCATTGGCTTAACTGCACAAGGCAGCTTGCGTTGCCCATCTTTTTAGGAACACCAGAGGTTTTGCAGGTGGAAGCTGTGAATTTTATGTCTCAATTATCCCTGCAAGAGTATAAGACACAAACCACTGATCAAGTTTTAGATGTTACAGTGCAGTCATTTGAGGCAGGAGAGCTTCATGGACTGTCAGGTTTTTTTGGTATCAGGTACACTATTGCCCATATGTCAAGATGATCCCTGTGTTAGCCCTGCAGATTAGGTTCAAAAACAAAGCAACAAAAAGTGACTATTGCAAAAGAGTCAACCCTCACCTCCCATTCCCCACACACAACTTGATACCTTTTTCCTACAGTACCTTTTCTTCATTTTCTGGCTTAATGCTACCAAAACATTAGAGCAGCCACACGGAAAGTCTGGATACACATTGGCCATTTTCCTGTCATAGACCAGTAATAACCCATTTTCCTTTAGGAACTCAGAAACCTTAATTGTCAATGTGTTTCCTGATCAGTCTCATGTGAGGAGGGGGAAAAGACTGTTCACATATCCCACTCTAGCATCCTAAACAGTTTGCTTCTTGATATAACATCTCTCTCACAAACTGTATGCAGTCCCCGTGGGTAATAATCATTTGTCTGGAGTAATACTTCATCAGTGAAATTTGCTTAACAGTGCTACTGAGCATGCAAACCTTTTTTTAAAAGCCTTGGTAATTACAATTACGTTTTGTATCTCACATTTTCCACTCAGTCCCTGATTCCTCACCACTTTACAGTGTATTTGTAGGTGATCCATGCAGCCAGAGTAAAAGAAAAAGAAATTCCTCCACATCCCCAGTTATGAGGCCTTAGATATGTGAGTGTAATTTGCTAGAAGAAAGTGATAAAGAAGTCAGGACTGATCATTGTAATTCATACGGATCCTCAATCAGTTTCCCCCATTGGGTTTACCTGGACAGACCTATGCTACATCCCTGCTTACAAGTTTGTGCCTCTGATCTAACTCTGCAGTTCATAGATTACAAGGCAATACGAAGACTATGAAAGGTCTGTCTAGTGTTTTTGTTTTCATTATGGAACACTGTGTAATAAAAATGTGGAAGTGATTTATTGTATGGGTTTCAATGAGGATACTTTGCTTTCTATGTAAACTCTGTGGACGGCTTCTATGCGGCAGCGCAACCCCATGCATGTTTAATAAGAAGTAATCAGTAGCTCCGTGGTGGAGCTTTTTCATACTTGACATAGTGCAGGACTGGTAAGGACTTCTTTAAACCCTGGGGAGCCACTCTCAGTGCAGACAACGCTGAGCTAGTTGGGCAGTGGTCTGACTTGGTACGGGGCCGCTCCCCATTTTCTTTCTCATGAGGTGTATTCCCATACAAGCATCCATAGGAACGCAGCCTTAGTTGGAAGATAACAATTGGCATGGGAAAATATTTATTCTACTCCCTACTCTTTTGTCTGTATGTTGTCTGCACTCATTGTAAGGGACTGTCACATAAATATTGGCATTGCACTTAGAACATTATGTACACTTGAGAGTGTGCAAGTGTGAGAAACTCTTGCCAGTAGTTTTCTGTAACACATTTAAAAACCAGCCCTTATCCTTAGTTTGTATAAAAGCTAAAGTACAGCTGGTAAATGCTTACAGAAGGATCTTTAAAAATGACATGACCAGGAAATAAGTCTGCTGGTGAATTCAGTGTATTTAACTGTAAACCAATGCAACAGTCATTACCAAATCATTCTTGTTGGGCTCATGTTAGCTGTTAACCATTTAAAAAGGAAAGGAAAAATTAGTGAAATTTAATAGCTGATCTAGTGCCCATAAACTGAATAGTGTGATGCAGCCAGAGAAATGTACCTGTAGAGAAGCTTGCCTCTTTCATTATTTTGAAAATTATTTATTTTAGTGCATCACTGTACATGGTGCTTTATAAAGTAAAAACAAAGAGGCAAGTCCTCAAGGAGCTGAAAATATGATACATACAAAGCTCTGCCCAAGGGAAACTGGGAGAAGCATGCATATAGTTCAGTTACACATAGATTCATAGAATAGTAGAGTCAGAAGGGGTCAAGAAAGCCATCAGGTATGGTCCCCTCCTGGTGCAAGCCCAGTCTCACCAGTCCACTCAGATGATTGTCCAGTTTTGCCTTGAATGTCTCTAGTGTGGGAGAGCCCATGACCTCTTTTGGCAACTGGTTCCTCTGTCATATTGCTCTGACAGTTGGGAAACTTCTCCTGACCTCAGGCCTGAATCTGGTGTGCAGCAGTTTAAGTTCATTGCTCCATGTCCTGCACTAAGGGATGAGTGAGAAGGGGTCTTTTCCTTCCTCTTTGTCACAGCATTTGAGGTACTTGTACAGTGCTATCATATCCCCTCATAGTCTTCTGTTCTTGATGCTAAACATGCTCGGCTCTCTCAGCCTCTAATTGTAGGGCTTACTTTCCAGACCCTGGATTATCTTTTTTGCCTTCCTCTGAACCCTTTCTAGTTTTTCTGCATCTTTTAAAAACCTGCATGCCCAGGTTTTTAATGTAAGTTGTACTGGGTTCTTGCAAGAATAAAACAAGACGTAAATGTAATGTAATATAATAATAAAAACAAAGGTGTATTTTTGCAATTCAGTGCCAAGTATAGAAAACAGTAAAGATCTGTTCTGTAAGCCTTGTGATTGAACAGTTTTGCTCATTTCTTTTGTATTACCTTTAGGTAATCAGATGTATATCCTCTGCAGCTATGAAATGGGAGTCATGCATCAAGCCATCATAATGCTGCTAGTTTTACTATAAGGGTTGCACATGAGGCTTTCATGCTTCCTTTTACCGTTAAACCATGCTGGCTCTTTAAAGCAGTGTTAGGCAATTTGTGACCTTCCGGGTGATTCCGCCTACAACTGTCTTTGGCATTACCCAAAGTAGAGAATGGTGAAGGTAGAAGTTGCCATCCCAGCAACTGCTGAAGGCCAGAGGTTGACCACCCCCGCTTTAAAAGTTACTTGGGAGACCAAGCTTGTTAACTGCACATTACAGAATGCAACTCAATGCTGCTGCAAACAGCAAAAATCCACAACAATTACTTTATCTCATGCTGCAAGCAGCAGCCAGTGAAGTAGGCTATTTCCTAGTAAAAATCAGTATGGATATAAATGATAAGTGGAAGAAACACTCCCAGCTTAAAGCTCATTTTAGTAACAGCCTGGGATTGTGATGCAAATAAGACACTTTGGAATTAAGTGATAGTTTAGTAATATTCTTAAAGCTGGAAGTGACCTCCAAACAGGGGAGGCTGGAGACTCCTAGGTCAGTGAGACTCCTTATCCTTGCAACTTTCTAGGAGGTATCCCTAGTGTGCCATGATGGCAAAGCTGTTTGGGGGATCAATTCAGCACTGTTGATGCATCATATAAAGTTCAGAATGAAAGCTGCAACAGAGATAGAGCCCCACTGACATAGGAGTCACCAGCCTGCATAATTGGTTCAACCACTTCTTTCATTTACCGTATTTTTCTGTGTATAAGATGCTACTTTTTCTTAAAAACATTTACTTAAAAATGAAAGTGCATCTTATGCACGGGGGGGGCTGCGAGTGTGCTGGCGGGGGGAGACTGGTGCGTGCGAGGGGGCGATGCATGGGGGGTCGGCACGGCGGTGCGCAGGGGGGTGGCAAAGTGGCACACGGGCCTGGGGCAGTACGTGGGGGGTGGTGCGGCGGCGCGCGGGGGGAAGCACGGGGGGGGGCAGCACCAAGGTTGGGTATGCAGGCGGGGGGGCAGTGAAGCCACGCGCATGCGCGCAGAAGCCACTTGTTCACTGGAGATGGGTAGGAAAAGTGGGGGGGCGTCCTATACATGGGGGTGTCTAGTTTCCTAAATAAATTATAGACGGAAAAATACGGTAATTTATTGCTGGGCTCTTTTCTGCATCACAAATATTAGAGGTATTGTAGAATTTATTAGCTTCAGCTAAAATCTTGAAAGTTTTTAAATAGCATGATTCTCATCCCCACCAACTCAGAGGATAGCTTTCAAAGAGCTAGAACTAAACTGGTTGAATGTGACCATCTGTATCAACCTGCTTGGTGATGTGAAACATTTGAAAAGACCTGGATTCCATTTTTTCCTTGCATGGATAATAAACACCTGTACCCATAAAATTAACAAATTATTGTGTCAGGAAATCTTGGAACTGCAGAACCAGGAGAATGTATGCTCAGATACACAGCTCAGTCTCAGTTGTTTATAGGCAGAACGCCCAGGTAGTCCTCTCTGACAGAGAAAACAACAACAACACTGTTGGGTAGCCAGCATACTGAACTGGCTATGAGCTTCCAGAGCACAGAAAGATTTTTTTTTTTAAGTTGTGGGTCATGCACGCATTTCAAGGCAGTGGTGAGATTCTGAATGGGTGACAATGTGAGGACAATGAGAAATAACAGAGATACATTGAGAAATCATTATTGACATCATGAAACACATCATGACCCATCAAAAGCTTGAGTAACAGATAACAAATAAAACAATCAGGAGTTCCAGAAATGTAACAGGTTTAAAATGTTAGATCTACCAGGTTTAAGACCAAGCTTGAGCTACCCTAAGACAAAGCATGAGCTGGCTAGGTATTTTTACATTGCAAAAGAAGTGCAGCTGCCAGATTGGCTTGCAACATTGTTGTAATACTGTTTCAGCTAGGAACTTGTATTACCCTAGAGGGGGTGGATTATTAACATAGCTTGGGGCTGCTTTTCCTCCTCCACAAAGGAAGGAGAAAGGAAAAAAGCCCTACAGACTGGGAGGGGGAATAAGGGCACGGCTGCCAGATTTTTTATTAAAAGACACGCAAAAAGCATATCTTTTTATCTGAGGATTCATTTGGACTTTCCCAACAGTATCTATTGAAAGGAGATGAGAATAAGAGGAAGTGTGGGCTAAGGTGGTTTTTATTAGATATTAAGTCAAAGTAGTCTAAATCACTTCCTGTTTTGGATTTTTTTCCCCCTGAAAATCATGTGTCCTACCTGGTTGCTGTAATTGTGCTTGGTGACTTCCAATGAAACAGCTGTAATGGTACAGCCTAAGCCCTTTGGTCACTGAGTCTACATACAGATAGTTCATTTGACTCACCCTGCATGCATGCAAAGATGCTCAAGCAAGATTAAGTGTCTGCAACTCTTCTTAAGCAAGTGCTGGTAGTTACAAGGCAAACTGTTTCTCAGTGATATAGAGGGTAAATACCCATGTTGTTTGCTTAAACGTAATGAAAAATAATTGGTTTTGTTTACACTTTTATGACTGTGTTTTTATATTTTATGATTATTAGTTAGCCAGCCTGGATTGCCTGGAAACACTCCCAACAATACATTGAACTTCTATAGCAGGAAGGAGTGAAGTAGGAGTATACTGTTGTATGTGCTTTCTGGATGAACCTTGTAATACACGGTGGCATATCAAAGATCCTAGCACATGCAATTACCAGCAAGTTCCTGGGTCCAGTAGGATGGAAGCCCAACAATAATATATACAGTCCATGATTTATTATGCAGTTAATCCAAAGCAGAATACTTTCACCATTTTTAAATCATAGAAAAGCTTTCCTGGGAGTAAGCCTCATTGAACTCTGTGGGACTTACTTCTGAGTAGACAAGTATAAGGTTGTCTTGTAACTTGATCTGTTTGATAGATGGCCACAATTCAGTTTCTAGAGCTTACATGTATAGACTGTAATATACTTGTAATAAATTTAGATGCCTTTTAAAGAGTAGGTTATTTTGTAAAGAAATTGTTTTAAAAAAACATTTAAAATAAAAACATATAAACCAGTTTTCAAAAACTTACCCATTTTTATTCACCTTGCTGTTTAACAAGGAGGAGACAGTGAAAAGGAGAAATGGTATAGGTAAAGAGAGGGAACAGAAGACTGTTTAATAGTACAAGAACTAAAAATAAAAAGAATATAAAGTGAAGACAAATGCCTTGGACATATTTATTCAAGCAACTGGTTTGTATATATAAACTCTGCACTGTGTAATTCTTCTGTGTATGTTGCACCTCATTAGCATGCCTATCACCTAAAATAACTGTATTCACCACTGGTGATAACAGCCTATTTCCTTGTATTAATTTTTGTTGACAAGCTTTTCATAAGAAGCAGTGGTGAATTTACTCCGGATGTGTACAGAAATGTAATATATAAATAAATAATTTCACTGATATATTAACTGCCTTGTTTTTCATGGGAATCCCTTGCAATTCCTGGCTTATGTCAGGAAGTGCCATCAAACATGAGGCTCTCCCAAATGAGGCTTTTGTTGTACAATTGCACTGCCTTCCATTTCTAGCCATCCTGCACAAAAAGGGGGAGAAAATGCAGAATAGCTGCACAAAGCCTTTTGATTAACACTATGAGCCATCCACCAGGAAACATATTTAATGCTTGTACAAAGTTAATATACATAGCATGTCGATTATTCAGCTGACACATGACTTCATCCAAACCTTTTCTTGAAGCTCAAAATATTGACTAGTCTCCACTGCCTTCCAGAAGTTTTGGACTACAACTCTCAGCATTCCTGACCATTAGTCATGGTGGCTAAGGCTGATGGGAGTTGGAGGGCACCTTGTTGGCAAAGGCTTTCCAAGACACTCGGATGGAAATTCTCAAACTAGCAGACTAAAGTAATGAAAATAATTCTGTTTGAGTTATTCTCTAACTAATCTCTTTGCAACTGACATCACTGAAAAATACGCTATTGGCAGGATATTGTGCTGTGTCTTCCATCAAGTTGAGTTCGACATGTCTTACATACCTGTGATGCTTAGTTTTGCCATATGGATGAGAACTTTCCATTATGAATGTTACATACAGAGTCATTTCATCACAGCTTATAAACCTACACTACTTATTCAAGGAATATATTGTCTCTACCCTTACTCAAGTTCTGCAGTTTGGGTGAAATATGCATTGTCTTTCGTCTCTTTCTATCATACATGTATGTGCATGTATGATACAAAGTTCAAAGAGATGGCTTCTCCATAGATAAATGTACTCACCTTTGTGTTTCTTGCAAGGTTATCTACCTGAATTAGCTGACATTTAAAAATCTGCACTACAAAAGTCTTAGACTAGGATCCCTTTTCCGTCCTAAAACCATGCAACCCATCCTGCACCTTGCAGGACTGTTTCCGATTTTCCCCCTTTAGGAGCCAACCCAGAACGGCTACAGTATATGAAAAACATATTTTGGAGTTTCAGTGAGAAACTAGGGCTTTTCAGTGAGGAGCAAGAATGATCTGATGATTGTGTCAACAATCCTGTTTTGTTTGGAAATGCCACCAATCCTTCTTGCCTCCTGCAGAATGAATTACAAGGAGGCTTTTTAATGTCAGCTGCTGCAGTCTGAGTATGTGTGACAAGAAGGAGTTTGTCTAGAGCATGGATACTTTTGTTCCACACTCGGAGGGCTGTACTTTCCTTTAAGTGGTTTTCCATAGCTGGCACCTCTCATTATGTCCGCTGATTTAAAATGCCACTCTTGACCTCATAAATTATTCCTTCTCCCTTTTTTAATCCTCCCTTTCCACTCCCTGCCTCTTTCTCACCCCCTCTGTTTAAACAGCGCCTTTATTGTTCACTCTCCGCACCTGTCACATGGGGCCCCACCGTTTTTCCTGTTAGTTGAGTTAATGAAAATGGCTGAAATGGTTCATTTAAAAGACTAAAAATAAATCTAATTTAAAAAATACAGTGGAAGAAAGAGATAGTACTGTTTTGAGCAATTCTTCAATTACCAATCATTCGTACTATTTGCATAGGTCATCAGTTGTTTCAGGCTGTCCTGTCCAGAAAGGAAATGTCTTTCAGCCAAGTTATATGTCTAAGACACATTTGCTGTACAGATGTTTCCTAGATCAAGTGCATGAGCAAATAAATAAATGTCAGAAAAATTGTTCTAGATCAAGCAAATGGAAAAGGATAGCAAATGAAGTCTGCCATGCAGAAGCAACTGCTTGAGACATAAGTAATGGTGATATATTTAAATAGCTGGTTATATTTTGGTTTTGAACATCCTTTGTAGCTCTAGCTCATTTAGCCTGTCAAAGGCTATTGATGCTGACAGTTTCAGACTTTCCAGTAAGTATTCTTGGTGGAGATGGAATTTAATCCCAGATCTTTCAATACATGACCATAGCACCATATTCTATAGTGGGTTCCAGACAAGGGTTTTATTGTGCAATTGCCTCATTCAGCAGTTCTGTGGGGGAGTAGAAGGTTCAGATATTATCCTCAATTTGTAGCCCTGTTATGTTTTCCCATCTTAACACCTCTTTTCCCCATCTGTGAACTTGTGGCCTAATGCAGTGCAGTATCAGCACAATTTCAAAATGGCGATTACAGACTGAATTATTCACTGCTAATTATTCATTACTGGTATTGTGTAATGCTTAGTATTTCTTGGATGTGGATTAAAAATCATGGGCCAGTGTGCCTTTATTTATTTACTTATTCTAAACTTATTTATTATATAGTTGCTTTGGAAAAAGACCATTTTGATCTTTTCTCCCCTCCCCTCCCCCTGGTCCCTTATCTCTTATGATGAAGACTTCTTGCAGACTTGAAAGTTTGCATGATCTTTTGTGGCATTTTAATTGGTCTTGAAAAAGATAATGCCTAACTGTGGGTTTTCAATTTTTCCCTTCCCCCAGGATTTTGAATTCTTTAAATTCATAGACAAGCATAGCTTATGTTTTTGTTCATTTGCTGCCGTTTCATATTCCAAGCCCTACAAAAAAGGCATTGTTTTATTATTTATCTTTTTATTATACTTATATTCTACCTTTCCTCTCCAGTGCTCAGCATATGCAATTTTCTCCCCCATTTACCCTGTGAAGTTCAGCTAGCTAGGCCCATAACCCTTCTTTAACTATATTAGACATACCCGTTCAGGACTCCTAACATAACGGCACTTGGGTGTTCTGGCTCTATAGCAGGAATGGGCCTCAAGATGATGAAGGACTGCAGTGCACATTTTCCATCACCACTGGTTGTGCTAACACAGGCTGCTTGGAGTTGCAGGCAACAGTATCTGGAGGGGGTCCACACTAACTCTGCAGGGTTGCAAGTTAGCCGGACCTTCCAGGGCCAAAGATTTGAAAATAAGAATAACTACAAAAATAGAAGTAATATTAGTTACAGAAGTAATATTATTGTGTCATAACACCATCAATGATCAAATACGGTGCCCAACATACCCCTGAGAATTTACATAGTTTTAGTAATTAAGAAAGGTGAGCACTTGTACCAGCTTTGCAGAATATTGTTATATTCAACATTGTTGTACCCCATGCCTTACTTAACCAAGAAGTAGCCAAAGGAATCCCCTGTTAACCCCATCCTCATATTTGCTGAGATGATTGTAGGTGAAACTAACAAGTTCCATCTGCTTAGACTAGACTTCCAGCTGATATTCTCCAGACATGTTCTACATCCATGACCATATTGGTTGGGGATTGTGGGAATTGTAGTCCAACATATCTGGTGGACACCAAGTTGTGGATGGTTGGTTTGGATTGTATATACCTGGGGAAATAGTCTAGCCATACAACCAAAGATAGAACTGAAATTATGTGGTCCAATCTCAGGGAAGACAAGGACTCTTTAGGGTACCGTAGTTTTCGCTGTATAAGACGCACTTTTTTCCCCCTCAAAAGTAAGGGGAAATGTCTGTGTGTCTTGCTGCCGGCCCACCTGCACCACGTGGCACCACCTGGCCGGCACGCACTCGGCGCGCGCTGCTCCACCCCCCCCCCAGCGCAGGTGAGAGCTGTGCCACTCAGGGGGAGCAGAGTGGAGGAGGAGGAGCTGTGGGCTTTAACCCGCTGGCCGCATGGAGAGACGGATTGCTCACCCCCACCGCCCAGGAAGACCTGCTGCCGCTACCGTGCCACCTGGAAGACCACCGCCGGCACGCTGCTGGCCCGGCTGCACCACACCTGGCCGGCACGCGCTCGGCGCACCCTGCTCCATCCCCCTCCTCCAGCGCAGGTGAGAGCTGTTAATCACAGGTCGGTGTGTGTTTTCAAATGGCAACCCGTCTTTTAATGAAGCCCATGGGGAAGTGATGGGGAATGTGCCTGTGATTATCAGGAAGCTTTCCATGGATCCCTCCTCCAAAAACTAGGTGCGTCTTATGTTCAGGTGCGTCTTATAGAGCAAACAATACGGTATATGGGTGATAAATAAAGGGTACTGCATGTGGATTTTTCTCTACTATAAAAGGGACAGGGCTAATTTTCCAGTTCTCTGCATTCAATGAAGGTATTCCTGTTTATTTTATTTGAGTGAGTGAAGGCAGCTGAAGCCGGGGGTCAGACTAGATGGCCCGGGCGGCCCCTTCAGAATGTCTATGTTTCTATGTTTCTGGGCTGTTCTACAGAAGGCTTTTATTTATTTATTTATTTATTATTAAAACATTTTTATCATGTGCTTATGATTCCCTATTCACCTCCACATTCTTCCCACCATGCACAGGATGCTAATAAGCCTCTGTATTTGGAGGGCTATATGGCACTGGAGGCCAGCACTTCATATTGCAGCCTTCTGGTTTAAAAAAAAATAAAATCTAATTTAAAAATAAGTCAGAAGAGTCAGGGAACAAGAAAGCTGCCAAAGGAGGTCTCTGTGGGCATCATGTTGCAGATCCTTGATCCAGAATATGAAGAAGGCAGCTCTGGAAAGATACACATCCATCCCAGACAAATGATGCAATCTAACACTGTACTAAGATTTAATACTTTGTGATGTGGCATAAGAGCCTGATACTCAATGTGCAGTAGTTCATGCGGAATGTTTCTTGGAGAAATACAAAGCAAGTCATGCCAAAGATTGTCAGTCTCAGCAGGTGTTTACTTCTACACTTGATAAAGATATGGCAGCTGAAGTCGCCTGCTTGTTATAAGATTTAAATGCACGCTTGAATGTTTGATGTATTGCCAGTACAGACTTTATGCAAGCAAAATATTGCAGTTCCTTTTCTCTGCTAAATTCCAATGTGAAATTGGACAAAGTAGCTAAATTGAAGCAGGAAAAATATTACACATTTGGGTGGGTACATCAAAATCTATTCAAACTGGTGCCTATTTCTAACATTGGATTCCTATGACCTGGATTGTATATGCAAGTATATATTTCTTGCATTCATTCATTGATTCATTGATTTGATCTCTAAAGCCACACCCAATAGTCCCAAACAGGGTCTCTCTCTCTCTTTCTCTCTCTCTCTCTCTCTCTCTCTTTCTCTCTCTCTCTCTCTCTCTCTCTCTCTCTCTCTCTCTCTATATATATATATATATATATATATATATATATATATATGTGCATGCATGCCATGGCGTACCGCAGGGGTCTATTTTGTCCCCCTTGCTATTGTACATGAAACCGCTGGGAGAGGTCATCTGGAGGTGGGGGCTGCAGAATCATCAATACGCTGATGATACCCAGCAATACCTCTCTTTCTCAACCAATCCAGGTGAGGCAGTGGCTGTACTGAACCGGTGCCTGGCCGAGGTAATGGGCTGGATGAGGGCCAATAAACTGAAGCTCAATCCAGACAAGGCAGGGGTCCTGTTGGTGGGTGGCTTGGGCTCCGGGGTAGGTGACTTGGACCTTGTCCTGAATGGGGTTGCACTCCCTCTAAAGGACAGAGTCCGCAGATTGGGAGTGCTCCTCGACCCAGAGCTTTCTTGGAGGCTCAGGTGACTGCTGTGGCAAGGAGCGCTTTCCTTCAGCTAATCCATCAGCTGTGTCCCTACCTGGTGGACGACTGCCTAGCAATAGTGACACATGCATTAGTTACTTCCCGATTGGACTACTGTGACGCGCTCTACGTGGAGCTGCCCTTGAAGACAGTCCAGATACTTCAGATGGTGCAAAACAGAGCAGCCAGGTTGCTGACGGGGACTGGGCGTTACTCTCACATAACCCCAGTCCTCTACCAGCTTCACTGGCTCCCCATCGAAGTCCGGGCTCAATTCAAGGTGCTGGTTATCACCTACAAAGCCCTTAACAGCTTGGGACCTGGATACCTAAAGGAACGCCAGCTTCCTTATTTGCCCTCCCACCCCTTGAGATCAGCAGCAGAGGCCCTCCTCCGGGAGCCCTCCGGGAGAGACATCAGGAGGCAAAATACCTGGAGATGGGCTTTCTCTGTGGTGGCGCCCCATCTGTGGAATGCGCTCCCCAGAGAGATCCGCTTGGCGCCGTCATTTGTTTTTTGGTGTCAGGCTAAGACCTTTTTATTTAAAAAATATTTTAACAACGCTTATTATCTATAGGTTTTAATTGTGCAGCCAGGGTGTTTCCGGATTTTAATTGTATTTTGTATCATGTTTGTTTGTTTATGTGAGCCGTCCTGAGGCTATAAGCAATGGGACGGCATACAAAAACTCTAAATAAATAAATTATATATATAATGGTAATACATAACCTGAGATCTACTGCAGGATTTTCTGATATGGGGAAATGCTGAAAGTTGTCAGCTGACTAAAGTATCTTAGTAATATTCAGTTCTCAATTGCCCAAAATGAATGTGTATGACAACAAATTTGACTGGTTTAGGTTTTTAACCAATTTAAATTAGTTTGCTTATCATGAAATTTACACTCTGTGGCAATGGAAGTTCAAAGCAGCTGTACTTCTTGCCTCACAGGTCCCATTGTCCATCTTCCTTTCTTACCTGGGCTGATTGCTGCAGGAAGTAGGAGTAGAGTGTGGATGGATCTGATGGATCAGTAGGTACACATACGCTTGATGCAACAGAGTTTTAAAGTAGAGCTGAACTAAATTGCCACCTCTCCAGCTCTTGTTTTTGGAAACGAAATTATTTTGTAAAGTTTTGACAGAACCACAGAAGCTTTTGGCTCTCGAACAATATAAAATAATATTTGTGCACCTTGTTTATCTGATTATCTGCATAGTTCAGTGCTGTCTGTGAGCTATTCTGCTTAGAAATGTTTTGGTTTGGTTGTCTGCAATGCAGCCCATTTGATGCTAATACTATACTTTTGCACATTTCTCACTGAATACAATTCATTGTTTTTCAAATTATTACATAGTACAACTGATATGCTGCTATTGCAGTTCAAGGCCTTTCACAGAAAAACAGAATGGAAAACAACAAGCATGTTCAAGAATCAACCGATGAATGCATTTCAGAAATGTTTCTGCTGCTGATCATTTTTTAAAAAATGTATACATATGTCAGCAGCACCTTTTGTAGAGTTTGGTTATATGTGACTATAAATGTTTACAAAATTGAGTGTACATAGTGAAATGTAGTCATGTGCACAAGGACATTGCTTGAAGACTTAAGTAGAATGCAGGTCCTGTTGTAGAACTCTGCACTGCAGATGAAACTAGTCATTAATCTATGATTTTTTTTCTCTTTGCACAGAGATGATGCATCTATTCCTTTGGGCTAGCTGTATCCAGCATCAGTGGTTCATTATCTGCACATACACACAGTAAACAGAGGTAAGGTAGTCTCAGTTTTAGTGAACATCCTTACTGCAAGTGAATACCCTTGCTACAACATTGGGGAGAGATGAGGGAAAACTTTAGCTGGAAAGGATTTCAAACTGGGGCTCATAGACTAGTCACAGGGGAATCAAATTCAACTGGTGACACCAACACAATTAGCTACACGACACCAATTTGTATTTTCCTACACACTTAAATGTAGTGATATTTCCTGGGCCCAGGAATTAATATGCAGACAACACAATCCAGTGGGACTATCCATAAGTTTGTGAACTTGGAAGATTATGGACATCTTCTGGAGAATGGAAGGAGCAGGGAGGAAAATGTCACCTTCTCACTTCTTACCTCTTCAGCCCTCTTGGTGTTTTGCCTCAGAGCTTAAGGGGGGAAGCACCACTAGGCTACTATTTGGGCTGGAAGCGGCTGTCTCCTCCCCTTCTGCCCCCACACCCACAAAACACCATGTTTTTGTGCCTGCTGCTAGGACACGGGGAGGGTGCTCCAGGTTTGAAATCCCAGATCTGACTTCAGAGCAAGTTTCTGAGGTTGGAGCTGTGGACCCAAATAATCCTATGGTCAACTAGCCTCTATTAGAGGATGGCACTCAAAACAGTGCCATCCTAAGTAGTGAGTTAGGATGGCCACCTATATTGGGGAAATGGTGTCTGGTTATTGCACCCAATGGGTAATACCTGCAAATTACCTGTGTGTGCCCTGCCCCCATCTCAAGCCCATGTCCTGTATTCCTGCAACATGAAACAACCCATCATGGCTCTGATGAAGTAGTCAAGCTTTTAACTGTCTCTTATTGCCTATAAAGTCACTCCTGCAGCTTCAGCATACTTTGCTGCTAGTTTGAGAGAGCCCAAATTGTTGTCATCGTGTTCACTTCCAATGAATAATGCAGAAGGTAGACTGTGTTCCTTGGTTTTTTTCTTTTAAAAGCTTCAATTTCATAACAGTATGACATTCCAGGCAGCTCAGTTCTTGGGTATTGTTTCGCTTACAAAATAGACAAAGCAATTCTGTCTTCTGCTTATCATTGTTATATCAGCCTTGGGCCTTTTGCAGTTCCTGTGCCCCAAAATATTATGTCATGATTTATTCAAAAGGTATTTCTTTCTTTGCCAAATGAAAGAGGAGAATTCCATAGGTGTACCTCTCTGGAATACAACATACCAACCATACGGGTGCTGTGCTACTACTACAAATGTATTTTTTTTTTTTTTTTGCTACTGAAATCTTATAGCTAGCTGTAGACTGTCTTTGTGTTCTCCTTCTGAGAGCCCAACTTGACAAATATTTGCAAGGCTTTTGCTGGTTAAATGTGTTTTGACTTAATATTATTATTGAATAGGGATGTGCAATAATTGCAGGAATTGGTTCAGATTCCAGCTCAGTGATTGTGACAAAAGTCCAGATCAGCTAAAACCAAATCAGGTCTTGTTCACCTCTAATTGGTCCAAATTTTGATTGGGACACTTAAACCCTTAGTACCTCCCAGTGACTATTTTTTGAAATCAAGAAATAGGTACAACTTATATTGTATCCATCAGTTGTAGGTGGCAATTGCAATACTTATGTTCTTCTCACCAGCTTACAGGCAAATAACTGCAAGACCATTTGTAATGCATATATTTACATTTTATTTTTTTTCTTTAGCAAGAGCCACTATTTTTGTTGTTATTATTTCTTAGCAGAATTAACTGAAATTTGCAGGGATATTTGCCCCTTCTGAAAGGATCAGGAGTGCCAAGAATAAGATCAGTAGAATAAGATAAGTACAAACCAACCTTTTCAATTTGAGTGGTTTAAAAAAAGAAATGCATCTCTCCCACTACATTCTTTGTGGACAATTGTTATTAAAATGGCATACAATATAGAGGTGTCCCTAGATAATAGAAGTGCATTTTTTTAGGAGAAGAAGGTAGAGCATTTGCTGGAAGGGATATGTTCAAACTAAGTGGTAGCGTGGGTTGTGGGACTCACTCCCTTTACACTTTCAGTGTGGGCGTCTTTCTTTTTTTTCCATTTGTCTTTTCTTTTTCTCTCCCATTCTTTTATTTTTTGTAGTTTGTGTGAAAATAGCATATATCATAGAGTTGTCTCTATGCATGAATCTTGCAACGTTTCAGAAAGGTAGGAGCTGAAGCTGGGAGTTAAGCTGAATGAAAACAGTAAAAGCTGTTTTTGTTTTCCGTTCAGCTGCCACTGAGTGCAGTAGGACAAGGATAAATGATGGAGGATTTGCTGGCAGAGGCAGAAAGACTTGAACATCTTCCACACAAACACCCAATGCTGCACCTTCCCAACCAGTGTGTAATCTTTGGATGTTCCTGCTCTTGGGAGAGAAAACTAGCTAAGTGCACCGAATATTCGCTGCGATTACAAGCTAGCCCTGCCAGTTACAAAGTACACCACTCCCTCTAGTTGCTCCCTTTTCCTCCATGGGATTTTCTTAATATGGAGAAGGTGGAGAGAAATAAATATTTTTCCTTCAGACTTAAGTAGTGATGCAGCAAGTATATCTTTGTGAGTACGCACCCCATAATAGTACCCCTTCCATATGATCTTGTGTTTGTCAGGTGGAACAATGCTATGGGCACATTGCAAGATTCTTAGCAGCATCACCCTACTCTGCAGAATTATTACTCATCAGTCTAAATCTCCAGTCTTTCCAAAAAGAAAAATTAGAAACACCTTTGGAAACTTCAATTCTATACCCATTTATCTGGGAACAAGTCCCAGTGAACACAATGGGCCTTCTTTCAGAGTAAACATGCATACTTTGCGGACTTAAATAGCAATTTTTTTCTTTTAAATGCCATGGAGTACAGATTCTATTTTATTTCAGGTGCCTCATATCAAAAACTTGTTAACTGTACATGTTTATGAGTAAACAGCTTTGAACCTTTCAGGTTATATAATCAAGTAGTCAGTCAAAATGGTTTGAAAACTTCAAACCATAGCCCTATGGCTTAGCGTTGCCTGCTCTTGCCTTGGCAAAGGAACAAAAGGATTCTTATTAAAATGTTCTCCCATACTCTAAGTAACTGGCTGTGTGATAATTTCCCGGTCCTGGTGAAAGCCAGCAATTGCAATGGAATGTAAACCATATTTAGCTGTCCAAAAGTAGCTAATTTTCACAGGCAACTGCCCTGAGGCTGGCTGCTCCTGCTGGGATAAAACACATCCAGGCTGGCCCTGTGCCTTTCTTCTCCTATGCATGTCTACTCAGAACCAAGCACATCCCTCCTCTTAAAATTTGGTAACCGTTAGTGGCAAAAAGCTTAATTATGATGATAAAACAGGATCAGTGATCAACAGTAGGATCAACCTGCAATGCACAAGTCCTTGAAAGCAGAGAGTATCAGCTAAGAATACTCCTCATAGTATTTTAAGAGTGCATTCATATCTGGTATGCATTATCCAGCAATACCTTTAGCACTCATCTTCATAGATGTGATTTACTTCTCATTACATTTAGGTATTGGTATTAGTAAGCAGTTCAGCATAGCTGACGTTGCTGGGAGTTGTAGGCCCTTTTCTGTCTAAATTTATATAAGATTGTACCTAAAATGCATTAAAAATCAAACCATGCCTGGCAAGGAATATGATTGCCCTGCATCTTGTATTATTTTTCTAATGCATAATACAAACGCCCATTTCTTAACAAAGCATCCTGCTGCCTCCTTTCCCTATCTTTTATTCCTATAACTCTGCTTGTATCAGATTCACCTCACCCCTACTGTCTTCCATAAGTGACTCCGTGTTTAAGGATATTTAAGGATACATTGCACTGTATGAACAAAGGGGCCAAATGCTGTTAGCTTTTTGAGAGTTGGAGGTTATCTCTTATGGTAATTCTGTAATGACATCAAGTGCTTAAATGACATTACATAATAAAATTATTATAATACAGATATTTCCAAAATCACAGGTCAAAGAAACAAGAGTAATCCAGGCATTCTATTAAGGAAGACATTTATTTCAGGTTTTACCTGCTGGGTCAACTGTTTGCTGGAGAGTATGTCATCTTGACAGAATCAGCCATTGATTTTAAAGTTCAGTGGCTAATCATAAGCTAGACTGTATTTAGCATTTCAATTAATGTTTTCCCTTCAAATATAGCCAACACTGTTGCTTCTCTGTTAAAATGAGGGGGGAGGGAACTGGTCATCTGTATGAGGCCAATAACCCTACACCAATGCCCTTGGAAATCTGATAAATAACAGACAGCCCAATTTTTGTAAGAGCTCCAAGGTTTCTTTTGGGATTCCTTTAGATAAGAATTTGAAGGGCGCTGGCCATTTCTGAAGGTACATTCCTTTTTCAAGGTCCAGCAGAAACATACAAGCAGAAACAAAACTCTTCAGCCAAAAAGAACCAAAATTCAACTGTTTTTCCCCACTCCCACCCTCATGCTTTCAGTTTCACAGCATAATTTATAATTTCACAAATGACAACTGTGATAAATATGAAGAAGAGGAGAACAGTCCTAAATTAATCCATGACTTAATTTAAACTCAATATTGGTTATTTCCTGATTTCTGCCATGGAAGGTGTCAGTTTTGTTCCTTTATTCTTCAACAGGTTTTTAAAAAGTGGAACTGCCACACACACCATTACCACTGAGAACATACATTTCACCCATTTTTTTCCTTTGTTATAACAACAACACTCTGATTGCAAATTTCTCTTTACTTTTTTGAAAGGGTTAATCTTACCTAAATACTGTTTTGAGTTTCAGCTTGGAGTGTAGCTGAGAAGGGATTATTCATTAAAACTTAAATTACCATAAAGAAATGGTGGCACATATGTGCCAACTTCATAAACTTTCCCTGGAGCAGTACAGACCATACATTCAAAGACAAGTTCACATGAGTATGGAAATTATCTTGGAGCAATTTGTGTTCAAATGAGGAACCCTTATCGTTGCCTGCATTGCAAGGGGATAATCGCCTATACCAACAGGATAATTACAAACTGTCGGCATGTCAGTATGCAATGAGCAAACACACTACCGGTGCCTTGGGTGGAGCAGAGTGTCAGTATGCCAGCAAGTAATGCGGAGGCAAATAAAAGTGGTGGAAGGAAACCCAACAGAAACGAATTGGATTAGAAAGGCATTGATGGCAGAACTAAGTTGTCGATGCCTAGGCTGGCTGAAAAGAAAGATGGTTTTATGTCACTTACCTGAGTGTCACTGGCAAATTAAGCCTTAACAAATATTAAGAAATAATAATGGTAAAGGGGTACAGTCTTACAGAAAAGCAAAGGACTTTGTTCACTCTATGTACCTCATGATAAACTAACAAATTGTGTCAGTGCAGCATTTCAAAGGAATCTGTTTCTGGGACAAACCATACTATAACTTTATCCGCATTGCACACACTTACAGCAAGGGAAAGGATCATGTTTATGTGAATCATTCCTTTGTGTGGTATGCAAAATGACATTGTGTAAGGCTTTGCCAGTAAATCTGTTGGCTGAAAACAAAAATAAGGCAGCTAGGTGTTTAAATGTCCAGGAAGGTAGACCAACCACAGAACTTGAACCGAGAGATGGGTTGAGTAGGAGTTGCCATTGAACTCTGGATTGTTCTTACTGAACTGTGGGAACTGCAGGTTGTCATTTTTTCTGGATTTGGCTACAATAACAAACCATAGTGAACAATCCACAGCTCACAACCCAAGAACAAACCATGGGTTGTTCATAGTTAACAAGCCATGGGTTGTTATCATAGCTGGGTTTGGACAACATGACAATTGACATTTCAGCAACCACCCATAGCTCAGCAACATTACCTACACATACTCAACCCATATTCCATCTTGAATGTGGCTCCTCATGTTGTGTGAACCCAGTCATATTTTCTTTCTTTCTCACACACACTGAACATCCTAGCCCAAACTGGTGCCCTCCAAGTGTGGTGGACTAAAAGACCCATTATTCTTAGCCAGCATGGCTACCAGAATAATGGGAATTACATTCTAACATGTCTGGAGAACATCAGGTTGGGTAGGCTACACTGAAATGTACAGAGAGGAACCCATGTTAGTTTGTTGCAGTCGGCAAATGCAATAGAGTCTTACGGTACTTTAAAGCTATAGTAGGAAGGGTCCTGCGGCCTTCCAGATGTCATTAGGTTCCAACTCTCATCAGTTGTAGGCAGAATGGTCAATAATGTGGGATGATGGAAGTCGCAGCCCAACTTCTGAAGAGTCAGATGCTTCCCATCTCTGGATTAAAGACTATCAGATGCATTGTGGCATTAGCTGGCCTTTTCTAACCTGGTACCCTCTACATGTATTAGGCTGTGTTTCCCATCATTTCCAGCTAGCATGGCCATTGGCCAAGAATAAATATGCAAGTCTTTAGAGAGCCAAAAGACTGTTTTGTTTATTCTAGAATTTAGAATCTTTCTGGGAAATTGAATGACTGTAGGGTTGGGACAAACAAAATAGAGAAGCATATGGAATTGATTAGTACAAGAGCTGATGATGACCCCTAGCTTAGGGACGAACTGCACGTGACTGTGGTCCACCCATGTCTTTAAAATACAGGCCTGCTCTAATCATGTCTCAAGTATGGGTGGTGTGCTAATTCCAGAGTGAAAGAAGTACACAGAGCCTTTCTCTTGCCTACCACCAGCACCAATCCAACCCACAGAACTATTTTCTCCTCCAACGCTAATAATGAAAGTGAACCCAGCTGAAAGAAAAATGGCTGGGGGAAGGCTGGAGGGGGTCGAGGGTGGTGCAGCACTCTGTTGCATCTTGAATCACACCAGTTGCTCCCCTATTTTACTCTTTATTGGAACTGACCCCACTTAAAGACACTGGACTGTCATGATCAAATGACAACTCACTCTGGGATGACTTAGAAAAAGATGAGAAGACAGGTTTATCAATACTATTAGCTAAGGCAGCTAAATGATAGTCATTACTCTTCTCATCCCTAGCTTTCAAAAGTTTTTTAAGTACAAAAATGTGCATAAATTTCTATAACAACAACACTAAAGCATATCCATTTAAAAGCAGCATTCAGTTTAAAAAAAATGAAAACAACATATTGTTAGAAACTACCTTCAACAGATAGCTAAAACCAGCAAGAGAATTTAAGAAGACCCCTACTAACTCAGACCAAAGCCCTCATTAGCCCATCATCCAGTTTCTTTGCAATGGTCATACAAACAGCAAGGATGCAGAACCTCTGGCGGTCCACAGAAGGCTATTACTCCTTCTTCTGGTCCTGCCCCTTTCCCCCAGCTGCTGGTGGTTTGGTGGTTTCTCAGCTGTATACGGTTTCTTTTTCCATTCTAAAAGGTTGAAATGCCTAAGAAAAAACATGCTGATATTTTCTGCATTTTTGACCCCAACCCTTTTGCTCTCAGCCCAATCCACCTGTGCAGTGTTCCTCTGAGAACTTCTCCAAAATGGGATTCAACCTTCATACTCCTCATTTATATGAAAATCACAAGCAGGAGATATGTGCAGAAGCACCCTCTTACTCATGGGTAGTACCCAACAGAGCTGTTCTGCCTCTCCTCATGACTTCACGGTGTTCATGACAGTGGCCATTTGTGCAATGGAGCTTTACTGCTTCTAAAACCAACTCTGAAAACTAATTGAAACACTTCTGAACAGGTGGGGACAGGTCAGCAGAGCTCCTCCCTGGGATCTCCTCTGACCAGCCTGGTTCTGGAATGTTTCTGCTCAGAATGTATTTCTGCTCATTTTAAGTTGTTCTTAGAAGTGTGAAATCTCCCTGCACAAGTATATGGGCATTGGGCACAACATATTCCTCCACAACTGATGCCTAAACTAATGTGTAGTCCTCAAGGCTAATAACCATGGAAAGCCTTATCCTCCATGAATTTGCCTAATTACTTTTCAGAGCCATCCATTCACACCTTGTGTTAGTGAATTGCAGAATTAAAATATATGCATTGTGGAAAACTTCCTTTTGTTCTGAATCTCAAACTATTCAGCTTCATTGGATGATGGCACCAGCCTCTTGTGTTTGGAAGAAGAGAGGAAGAAGAGCTTCCCACCATAAACATCTACTATAAACATCTTGCTATAAACAGCTCTAAACAACTCTACTATTCTATGATTCTAAGTAGCTCCTTGCTCATTTTTCTAAACAAAAACTTCCAAGCATTGTAACCTTTCCTCATAAAGGAGTTACTTCAGCGCATCGATAGTTTTGGCTAGCCTTTTCTGTACTTCTTCCAGTACTACAATATCACTTTTGAAAAAGCTGAAGCACAAGTCAGGTGCTTTTTTCCCCCTGAATACACTTCATATGAAAAAGCTATAACTTAACCAACCTTACCACCTAGTCAACAGCTGACATTTTCAAGCTCATTAAAATAAGATGAAGTCATTGCTGCACTAATGTTACATTCAGAAACGTATTACTCACCAGCAATGAGTCACATCACCAGAGAAATTCAGCAGAAGGGGTCAAATGCCATTCATTTCTGGCTCAGTACCATAATAGCAAGCAGGTGGAAATTTCAAGTTATTCTTGCTGTGTTTTTAAAAGTTTCTTATAGTGCAATTAAAGAGGGGGAAATGCACCAACTTACCTGACTGCAACACATTAAGATTACATCGTATTAATATTCAAGTGCGAGATTTTACTGTTTTCTTCCTCATCTTAAGGATGTGGCAGTTACCTACCCATCTGTCACATGCGCAGGACTCCTGCTTCTATTTTCTCAATGCCAGTTAAAAGGAATAGAGTCCTTAACTCAAGGACTCTATTCTTAAAGCTACCTACTAATTGCTAAAGGAACATCCACCAATTCTTATGTGCAGCAGCCTGGTTTTTTGCTTGCATGATTCTCTCCCAGCTTTTCATGAGCATTCCCTGGGTTTTCTCAGGTTTCATAGCACCGTGTACCTGAAAAACCTGCAAGAACTGCACACAGTGTTCCAAAAGTGTTCTCACCACAGATTTGTATAAAGACATGATGATCATGGCAGTACGTTTCCATCCCCAGCATGGAATTTAGCTTTTTCAGAGCTGCCACACAGTGGCCTGGATTGCACATAACAAGAAGCCACCATGGCTGATGTCATTATGAATATCTGGGATGCCACAGGAACTCCCAGTAACTTCTTGCTATTTAGTGAGGGTGGATTGTTGGTTGACAAGCCACCTGCAACTCTAAAACAGTCTATGGCTTCTGAGGCTTATCAAGCATACCAAACACCCACCCTCACCAGGTTCGCATGTAATGAGCAGCTGTCCACCTCTGGTTACCAAATGCTGGCATTAAGCAGTGGGAAATGGTTGTTCTCATGTTATTCTGTTTTCCAGATTCCTGGATGGGTTGGCCAATGTTGGAGACATCATGCTGGACTAAATGGACCACTGATCTGATCCAGCATGAACAGTTCTTCGTATGCTCTTACACGGCTCTGCCATTTTTGCCTGACGGGATACAATTTCAGATTCAGTAGTGTAAGCTGCTGCATGTGCAGCAGTGTTACTGAAATAGGACTGCTGTGGAGGAAACTCTTGCAGCATTTTAAGTGCAAGGGATTTTGTGTACAGTAGAGGTGGTCAGCTTGTACTGCTGTTGGCCTAAGTTCATGCAGGTGTGAGGACTCCAGTGGGGCAGGAGGAGAACAGGGAGATAAATGGAGGCAGCGACTGAAATGGACAGAGGAAAAAAAGAGGGAAAAGATGCCAGACCTCTGGCAGCCTGCTAAATAGCAAGGAGGGGTGGCACTGAGTGAGTGAGCAAGAAAAGAGAGTGGCGGAAAGACAGATCGAAATAGGGCTGCCCTGCCTGCTTTTCCCCAGCCAACCCTTGGCACGAGGCCTTCATACAATAGTAGAGTTGGAAGCGGCCAAGAAGGCCATTGGGTCCAACCTCCTGCTGTTGCAGGTCACCAGTTCACACCATCCCACTCAAATGACTGTTCAGTTTCTTTCTAAATGTCTCTAGTGTGGGAGAGCCCACCACCTCTCTAGACAGCTAGTTCCTCTGTTGTATTGCTCTGACAGTCAGGGAACTTCCTGATATCTAGCCTATCAACCTGGGTTGTTGCAGCTTGAGTTGATAGTTCTGTGTCCTACACTCTGGTATCAGCAAGAAGAGATCTTGACCCTCCTCTTTGTGAAAGCCTTTGAAGTACAGAGTGATACCATGTCCCCCCTCAGTCTTCTCTTCTCAAGGCTGAACATGCCCAGTTCTCTCAGTATCTCCTCACAGGGCAGTGTTTCCAAATCCTGGACCATTTTTGTTGCCCTCCTCTGGATCCTTTTATTTATTTATTTATTTATTTATTTATTAAAACATTTCTATGCCGCCCCTTGCCGAAGCCTCGGGGTGGCTCACAGCACAAATAAAATACAATAAAATACAAAAATAACAATTTATTATTATTATTATTATTATTATTATTATTATTATTATAACATTTCTATGCCGCCCCTAGTTTTTTCTGCATCTTTCTTAAATCTTGGTGCCCAGAACTGGAAACATTATTCCAGATGGGTGAGGAATATAGGGAAAATATTACTTCTCATGATTTGGAAGTAATACTCCTATTAATGCATCCCAAGCATTTGCCCTTTTTGCAACTGCATCGCATTGTTAGCTCATATTTAGCCTGTTGTTCACAATAACTCCAAGGTCTTTTTCAATTCTGTTGAGCCACGTTTTCTCCATCTTGTATCAATGCATTTCATTTCTTTTTCCTCCATGGAGGACTTGGCATGTGTCCCTATTGAATCTTATTCTGTTTCTTGACAGATTCCCTCTGAGGGAATGTGGCCCCTGAGAGAAAATGCTTCCCCACCCCCTGGCAGAGTTTCAGCACTTGTTGAAGAGATTACTGTGGAACCTGAAAACAAGTTCCAAAACAAAGGAGGATAATTACTGCTTCTTTCGAGAAAAAGGCATACCCCGCCTTCTGTCAAACCCTGCCTAGGAGTGGTGTGTCCCAGTTTCACTGTAGAAATGTGTACAGGACAAGGAAGGGAAATTGCTGTACCTGGTTGCTACTAGAGAAGGAATTTAAATTGCCAAGCTATTAGCAACTGCCCTGGAATATGGGCAGGACATGATTGGTAGCCACTGACATCCTGATCCTAGACATATCACCTGTAAGTCCAAGTTTCCGGGGAGGTTGTGTGAGATGCAACATCACTTTTGTAAAGCGAAACCGCACAGCTTTATATGGATTGATTATACTTATAGCCCAACTTTTTCCTGCAAGGTATGCAAGATGACTTACATTACTCTCCCACTCCTCTCTGTTTTATCTAACTCTCCCTGGAACGCCCAGACTGTTTCATGTATTATAAGAGAAGTGTTGGCACTGTGGGCCTGAGGGCCAGATCAGACTCAGTGAGGGCCGGTGCCATCCTTCTGGGATTCACATATCTCCCTACGTCACCAAGCGGTTCTTGTCCTCCCCCAACCACCAATCATTTTGTACTGACAATAAGAGCTTAACCTAAAATATGCTGATGGTTTTGGTATTTTGGCCCTGCCCTTATTATTTCCACCCAGCATTGGAATGAGGCACCAAAGAGCTTTCCAGTAACTGAATGTGGCCTTCAGACTGAAAGAGGCTTTTTAACCCCTTGTATTACAATAATAAAAATGCTTTTTGGTGCTTTTAGTGCATAGTCCTACAGTAATGTTTAAAGGCCTGGCATTGTCTGGATGTGAATGAACAATCATGTAAGGTTTCTCACCTGATTTCCGCCCCTTCAGTCTTCCCTGGAGGAAGCCTTCAAGGGCAGGACACACACCACTGGGCCCACACACCCAGTGCTGGCCTGTACACATGACATTTAATGGCTTTCTGCCAAACTATTAGGGGGAGAATCAGGAAGTTTTCTGAGGCATGACTGGTTGTTCTTCAGTGAATCATTTGTAACTGATTAATCTGATTAATCTCAATTCTGTAACAGCTGCTCATATTTTTGAAACCCCTTTCTCTTGTTTGTGTTTGTCCTGCTGGCTTTATTATTTCATAAATGTTTAATTATTGTTGCCTCAAGAGCCCTGTGAAGGAGAAGTGGGATATAAATGTTATAAATAAGTAAATGCCAACCAATGAATTAGAGATGAAGAATCAGAATAGCTACTTCCACACAAGGCTGCAAAGGATAATCCTTGGCTGAGCTTCCAGCTTTTTTACATATTATTCTAAAATGCTGGCCAGTATCCAGTGCTGGAGGTCCACCAGCCCAAAACATGTTATGCTAGGCAAAATGGCCACCAGCACAGCAGGAAACTTGCTCTTGCAAGCACAACCCAGGACATTAGCTGAAACAATCTCTTCTAGAATGAGACAGGTTAGTAGAGTTTCCTTCCACAAGATCCACAGACTTGTCCCATTCTGGAAACAGCTGGTTTAGCCATTTGCTCTTGTGCTAGCAGTCATTCCCACTAGTACAATGGCAACTCTGGATGCTGCCCTAAATGCTTATTTTATTTTTTCTAGGTTCCTCTTTTATTAAAACAATATCCACGGTGCTTTTAAAAATTAAAACAAACAAAAAAGAGATAATTACAAGATTTAGATTTGAAATGAAGGAGGCTGACAACAATACATAATCAAAACTGAAATAGCAGCAACAGAATTGAACACTGCCCATTACAGTATTATTCCAGTGAATATACAGTCAACCATTTGTCCAGGCATGATTTTTATTTTCCAGAATATCAAAGAAGAAAAAAATCAACACAGAATGATGACTGAAATGAGCTTAGAAAATGGAGGAGCTGTGACAATCATATTTGAATTTTATTTTATTTTCAGCACTTATACATCACTTCACATCTACATAGTTTCTGGAGCAGTAAACAATAAAGGGGATAGAAAGAGACAGAAAGAATAAAGAGATAGAAAGAATAAAACAGAATATTAAAAGCAGCATCAATAACCAAGGAATATTAATAACTTAGTCAACCAAAGAAGGCCTCCTAAAATAAAGATGTTTTCAGGGGATGCTGAAAACAATACTGTGTTAGTAAGCAATATGGTCCAGAGGAAGGGAGTTCCAGAGGAAGGGAGTTCCAGAGGAGTGAAGTTGCTGCACTGAAGGCTTTCTCCAGGTAGACTCCAGTTGGGTGAGAACTCCATGCAGAACCACCAGAAGCATGCAATTTGATGACTTCAGTGACTGCACAGGTTGGTAAGAGAGACAGGCTGACTTTGTACACTAGTACCCAAAACCTTAAACGTGGCCTGGAAGGGTAATTGGTCATGTTTCCTTAGCAAAGGAGTTGCACTGTGAAAAGCCAACAGCTTAGCTGCTGCATTCTGCACTAGCTTCAGCTTCCAGACCAGCCTTAAGGGCAGCCCCACATGGAACTCATTGGAGCAATTCAGATTGAGGTTACTAGCACCGGTACTACTGTGTTCAATCTGCCCCGTCCAGGAGAATCTGTAGCTACCGAAATAGATTAATTTAGTAAAAGGCACTAAGGACTGAGCTTTTACCTGTGCAACAATCGTGAATCTAGGAGTAACCCCAGATAACAAGTGAGATCTTTCAAAGGGAGCAGAACCCTATCAGAAAAGACAGTAAGCCTATCTCCAGGACTCAGGAAGCACTTGCTCACAGGGTTGCTGCTTTGCCAGGATTCAGTTTCAGTTCAGTCATCCAGGCCCATAGTGGACCATGTCTGTCAAAAAAAAAAAAAAAAAAAGTCTTCATAACCTGGTCTCTTTCAGATAGGTTGAACTACAATTCCACTATCCCCAGCATGGTTCATGAAAGTTGTAGTACAATGCTTCTGGAGGGCTCTGGACTGAGGAAGGCTGCCATGGAATATTTAGCATACCTGAAGATGGGAAGCACTATATAAAGCTGCAAACTCTATTCTTCCCCATAGGAGCGTCTTACATCTGTACCTCTGTTCACCATCTTCTCCATATTCCTCCATCAGTACATCCTGCACAGTCTGGACCAACCGGTTAAAGAACACCTTCCTATTGCCTTTAGGAAGTTGTTTGGCTTCTTTACTGGAAGCAGTAAAGGAGCCAAAGGGGGAAGCTTAGGATGAGGTGTCCAGCCCATTTTTAATCTCTGAACTTTATAGCCCTAAGGTTGCTGTATTGCTTAATTAAGCAGTAAGCCAAAGAGCTGGAATGGGCAGTTGGAATGAGAATTTTGAAAATAAGAGAATTTTGAGAATTAATTGCACAGAGAGGTAAAGACAGTTGTCAGGACTGACCACCCACATGGGCAGAACCTTCCATCCACAGCATCCTACTATCCTGTGTTGGGAAAATTTGGATAAATCCTGTCAGAAAAGCATTACTTCTGTGTGCTTTTGCATTGTGGGATCAAATCTTGTACTCCTTCTCAAACTAAGCTAAGTCACTGTTTAAAATTGCATTCCTCCCAGGCAATTCAGAATGGCACAGATGCATTGCTTAGGGTCTGAGTCTAGATAAGCTTATGCGTTCATGAATAGTTTCAGTAGCTTGAATTTACATGTCTAAGCAGACCTGGAGATGGGTTCAAGTTACTCAACTAAAGTGTCAATACACTGCAATTAGAAATATTGTAATCTCATTGTCGCTGTATGATTGACTGACATTCCTTTATCTGTTCTGTATGTGATGACCTCAGAACCTTATTGTAATGTCTGCATTCTGTCATCAATTGCCCTGTACCTGTGACATGAGGGTATAAATGCCCTGTAATGGTATTGAAGCTTTGCAGCAGAGTTTACCTCTGTTTGCACAGTAATGCATTATCGTGAGTGTACTGCGGGAATCTGGGTAATACAATAAAGCCAAGATGGTCTGGATGCTTGATCTTTCCCACGAACCTGTTTTATTTCCTCTTCTCAAACTGAGATCCCGGGATTCTGACACCTGTTACCCAACTGGATATATGGCTGCTAGGCCACATGTGCAGCTATGCAACCGGCCCTTTCCACTATGTGAGGATTTCCAATGTAACATGTAATATTATCCAGTGACCCACTTTTCTCCCAGCTTCTCAGATCTAATACTTTTGCACAAATGGCACGAATCTACAGTGTGTTCAGACCTAAAGGGACACTGGCAACTGAGTCATATGCATATTGGTGAGGCATAGGGGAGCCTTATGTTACTGAAAGCTTGCAATGCCAGGTTATTGAGATGGGTAGAACTACATCCTTAGGGCTCCTTAGGGTGGTCAGCTAAATCTCTGTGGGAAGCCCATTCATATGTAGGAAGACAATGACCACAATGCATTACAAAACATGATGAAAAGGGACCAATTGGGAAAGCAATTAGAATAAAATTGGCTGTGATTAAAAACTTGGCTTTACTTAAGTCAATGGCAGTACTCTCATTAACTTGAGTGAAGGCAAGTTTTTACAAGGAATCTACAGAAAAAAGCATGTCTGTTGAATTTGAAACATTATATTTGGAAATAGTAACATTTCAACCCCCTGCCCTCCCCCAAAAGCCACCCTCCTGCTACCCTAAAATTGACAGTGGCCATCAAATTGGCAGTTTGCCAACAGATTTCAGTAATGAGTTGCTCCAGATGGGTAAAATAAACAAATCTGACTTTTTTTTCAAGTTAATTTTGCTGTTTTTAGCTCTCCATGTCCTCCCAACCACTGATTTTTTTCCCTGCTGTGAATTTGCTTGGTGCAGCTGTGGGGGGTGAGGAAGCGGGGGCCACATAAACTAATGCACATTCATTAAGTCTCAGTACAAAGCCTGCTTTCGCCTCTCTGCAAAAAGAAAAATTGGGCATGACTGAGACTGTGAGTCTTCCTCCCCTTTTCTCTCTCATGTAGCACATATTAGGCCATGTGCTTTATAAATAGATAATGATGATGATAATTTGTTTACATCTCCAGGTTGCTGTTGCATATTACTCTCAGGCCTAGCACCAACCTTGTTTTATATGTCTCTCCTTTCTGTCTGAGTTTACCTTAAAGGAAATAGCACTTACAAAGCTAAAGCAGGAAAAAGTAATTTTCCATGTCAAAATAAAATGCAGATTCCAAGATATGTAAATCCCCCTCCCCAGCATTGTTGGGAGAGAACAGAATTGTGGTTTCTCAGTTCTGAGGTCCTTGGTGCTGAGACTCCCAGGCCAAGTCCTGACTTGCCTTGCAGTGAGGACTGAAGACTGGGAGTCTCTGGCTGCCTTCCCCCAGGGTTGCAGACTAGCCATTCAAAGAAGGCTAAGAGGCCATTCAAGGAGAAGAGGAGAGGGAGAATCCTGGGGCTGATGGATCATGCTGCCCCAGATGTTACTCCAACCCCCCTCCCCCGCTCCACCAACCTCCTTCCAGCCATCTGGGGAAATGCAGGGTGCAAGCTCAGCAGCGGGGAAGGCAGCCCCACACATCTGTGCATGCCCAGGGTGCAGGTAAGCCACCGAGTCTTGTGCTAAAAGCAGCTTTTGAAGGACTGCTCTGTTCCAGTAGTACTTCAGAACCTACTGTTTCTGAAGAGAGCAAGTGAGATTGCTTGCTACACAAATCCTTCTTGTGTAAACATTTCAGGCCCTTGGTAATTCAGTCTCATCTGTCTGCTTCATATGTACAAATGTATGCTTTAAATCCAAATTGCGTAACTGGTTTTTGTGTGGCTTTGCTGATATCGCATCACTGCCTGGAAGAAATGAATTCTGTGAGATAGGAATAGGGTTCTTTCTCCCATAGAAATCAAGGGGATTCAAAAGTAAGTTATGTTGATTCAGTTACATTCAACTCCCTAACTCTATGGGGAGCCTTTTCTTTCTTTCTTTCTTTCTTTCTTTCTTTCTTTCTTTCTTTCTTTCTTGCATCAATGTAATTGAGCCAGATTCAGCTCTTATTTTAATGTATAAGTTGGAAGTAACATGAGTTGTATGGAAATTGTGCATTACAACCAGGCATGGAGTACATGCAGATGAACCTGCACATCATCTGTCCCTTAAGAGGCAATTTTGCATATTTCCTAGTTAAGATAATACTGACTGGCCTTGTGGGCTGTGCAGATTCTGTGAGTCATATTCATACTCTCTAAAGCATATCAGAGAACGTGCATAGGATGGCAAAATTGTGCTCAAAGTCTAGTCAACAGGCACATTTTCCAGTCAGTGTTGTTGATCAGCAAAATGTTGATGCTACAGTATGATTTCACATTGCAGTTTTTTCGGTGATCCGGAATAACTGCAGTAAAAAAGTAGCCTGTGATCGTATCAGTTACCACTGGAACATACTTTAGAGCCAGTGTTGTGTAGTAGTTAAGAACATGAGACTGGGACTCAGGCAATCTGGGTTCTAGTCCCCACTCAGCCGTGGAGCCAACTGGGTTACTTAGGGCCAGTCACAGACTCTCATCCCAACCTACTCCACAGGGTTGTTGCTGTGGGTATAAGACTGAGAGCAGCAGGAGGAGAATGATGTAAGTTGCTTTGAGTTCTTTGAAAAAGAAAAAGAAAAAGGTGGGATATAAATCAAATAAATAAACATGATCAGATAGCCACCAAGGAAGGAAAGTGGAGCGCCTTTTCTCTTGGAACCAGATTCTAGGGTGTCCTGAAAATTTGTCAGCAGTTGAAAAAGTAGCTCCAATCAAACAAGGCTTATAGAGTTGCCATCCTGGTCCAATGGTCAGAGGTGCCACTATAAAGCAAAGTGTCAGATGGGCTCTTCACCTAAACACCTACAATCGCTGCCCCTGTAGTAACAAGTAGTGACTACTCACTAGGAAGGAATATCAAATGTGCCATTGCAGTATTGCCCTGGGATGTGTTTTATATTCATCATCCTACTTCATTCAAAACAGTTAAAATTTTAAGTATCATACAAAGTCAAGAAGTTAAACATCTTAGTCTTTTCTTGATGTTGTCCTTAGAGATGTTGTTGTACATTGCATTTCTTCCCTACATTTCCTCCAAGGAGATCAGGGTGGCCTAGAATTACCCTCCTAGCATTTTTATTTACAACAACTCTGTGAGGTAGGTTAGGATGAAAGGGAACAATGGGCTCAGCACTTTACAGATGTTTCAGACTACAGCTGTTATCAGTTCTGGACAGCATGACCAGTGGTCAGAGATTATGGGAGTTGTAGTTGTAAACATCTGGAGGGCACCATGTTGAGGAGGGATAGTTCAGCCACTACATGATACTACATCTGTGTTATTCAAAAATGAGATAATGGAAATGAAGGTGTTTCCAAAGTGTTAAATCTCCCATCCAAAAAAAAAAAAAAAAAAAGATCCTGTCAACATTGTGATGTTCAGTAATATGTTTATTGGTACAAGCAGTATGAATATATACAAATTTTCAAATAGTTTGCCATCCTGTTTCAAATTTTAAATGATAGCTTTAGCAATGTTCTTAGTACCACTAACATCTGGGGGGAAAATTTGCTATGTTTATTACAGAGTTTCATAATGTCTTTAAAGTTGTAAACAATGAAACTATCATGTTTTGCCCATTTTTATTTTCCTCTTTTGAAATGGAAGTTTGTGGAATTTTTGAAATATTTTCATATTGACTAGACAATGAATTCACATTCTTTGGCTTCTACTTGAATGCATACAGCTTGTGCTCTAACTGGAATTAATTCTGACTTGCCTACATCCATTCCTTGAGCCATGGAAAAATTGTAGCAACTAGAGCTAAAAATCAGGGGCATATTTCTTGGGAACTATAAATGTTGTCTTTAAAATGTGTATATTGACTGGGCAGCATACATGATTCTGCTCAACTACGCACATTCTTTGATGTGGCTTGGACATTATGCATTTTACTTGCAGAATATACAAAACTCTGTTGAGATGTGCAAAGTCCCCAAGGCATGATGCAGATGTCCAGGGAATGAGTAAGACAAATGTTCATGTATATTTCTCAGAGTGTACTGGAGATTATGCCTCCACCACATCTTCTCCTGTCATTCAAACCGGGTGGTTAACACATCACAGCACCACCCAACAACAGGCCATGGGTTCTCACTGGTTTGATAACAGCTTGAGCAAACTACCTTGCTCGGTTCAGATGATATAAGGACTTGCACCTGGCAAATGTAATTAAGGAAATGAGCTGTCATGCAACTGACATGTGTGAGGATGTTTCACATGACACTGTGGGTTTTTAACCGCTGCCATGTGATATGAACTGAGCCAGTGTGTGGTTTGCCGTATTGGTTTGTTTTAGCATTCCATCCAAGGAAATGTTTTTCTGCTTAACAAGAACAGTTTGTCACTCCTGCTCTATGAAGATGTTGTCCTTAAATTGCAGGTGTTCCGTTTTGCTGAATATTGTTGGGAAAATTTGGATAAATCATGGCAGAAAAACATTGCTTATATGTGCTTTTGTGTTATAAAATCAAATCTGCACTCTTTCTCAAAAGTACCAGCTTTCCAAGCCAAGTCACTGTTTTAAATGGCACTCCTCTTCCCTCTTTTCTCTCCCTCTTCTCACTGTAAGCCAGAGCAGACAAGCCATTCAATGGAATATACATTCACAGCTACAATCTTGCTACATAATCCCTGTAGGAATTCACAATTTACCAGGAAGTATCTATTTTGCTAGCCCAGAGAGCTCCATGGGCTATAGCCAATCAGAATGGTGCGGATCCATTACTCAGGGTCTCAGACCTGATAATGGAATGTAGCACATGGGCTTATGATTTCAGGAAAGATTTCTCAATAGCCTGAATGGACACGTCTAAGCAGACCCGGAGATGGGTTCAAGTTTCTGGAATTTATTCAACTGAAATGTCAATACACTGCAATTAGAAATATTGTAATCTCATTGGCATTGTATGTTTGGCTGATCTTCCTTATTTGTTCTGTACATGATGACATCAGAATTTCATTGTAACCTCTGCATTCTGTCATCAATTGCTCTGTACCTTTGTATAAAATGAATACACAGGTATAAAATGCTCAGTATAAAATGCTCAGTACTTGTATCGAAACCTTGCAGTTGAGTCTACTTCTGCCTGGTAATGCATTATTGAGTCGAGCCTGCAGGGAACCTGGGCTTATGTTAATAAAGCAGCAGAGGTCTGAATGTTTGATCTTTCCCAGGAACGTGAGTTTTTAATTCCTCCTCACAAGTTGAAAACCAAGATTCTGTCAATATATGTGTGTCTATATCAGCAAATAGACAGACACATATAGAGAGATACATATGAAGTAGATATCAAATATAAGTCCAAGAGATTCATTTGTTCCAGTGCTGTTAACACTAAATCATGATGTTTTAATATGGATTATCCAGAAGAACCCTTTAGGGGAACTAAAATTCATTCAAGTCACTCTCTCCCCTGTAGCAACTTCCCTGATATTTCATGGATCATTTCTTCATGCCCTTCTTATTTAATTATGTATTTATTTTTGGTGCATGTACAGTACTTCTCTGCCTCACCCCCACAGGAAATATTTGTCAATTTTATTACTGTACCCTCCCTCCATTTTTAACACAACCCCTTTGGGGTCAGCCGGGGAGGCAGCTTTGGGAAGTCAGGATAGCAATCTCCAGACCACAGACCTGGCAGAGGTGCAGTCCTGCCTTGAGCAGGACAAATGAATTGGCAATTTCCCACCAAATTCCAGCAGCATAACATGGCTGAGGCTAAAAGAAGCAAACTGAGGATTACTTTTTTAGGGCCTTATCAAATTTTGGCAGTGCAGGGGGGCAGTGGGGAGCTCCAAAAGCCCAGGAGATGCATGTGACCGGCAAGGGCCATATAACAGTCAGGAGTGTCAAAAAAGACATCAACAGGGATGTTTTATCAATGGGGGTGGATTTTCAATGGAAAAAATGGCCAGTGGGCAAATGCTTGATCTGAAGCAGGCCTTCCCTGTGTTTTGTAAAAAATAAAAAATAGCACTGGGAATTCCAACCATGGGACTCCCATGTCTCAACTAGTTTGAAAGGGCCTTTCAAGAGGATTTCAGGAAGGAGAGCAGTGCAGTATTGTGGCTCTATTTGGCAAGGACTAAGTTGCTGTAGGGGGTATTCTTTGAAATTGGATAAGCCCTTAACCTTTAACCTGAAAGCTATTGGTTAGAACAAACCTTTAATAATGGTGCATCTCCTGCTTAGGGGAAGGAACACAAAGGGAGAGAATTAAAATCAGGCAGATATTTACAAACACCCAGTCCACAAACTCAAAATGTGCTTTGTATTGGTGGCATTACCTAACACTTTGAACAAGAGCCGAACTCATGCAGTGTTAAAGTAAGTAGCATCAAATCCCTGTGCGTTTGTCTCTCTGGGTCTTTTTCTGCCAGCTGAGAGGAACAATTTGTGCATCTGTGCAAGTTGGCTTAGTCCATGAAAACATATGCCATGATAATTCTTTTAAGGTGCCTTGGGATGCCTGCCCTATATTCTGCAATAAAATAGTGGGGCTATCGGCTTAAAATTATTTCTGGGTCACCCTTATGGGTGGTACCTTAAACATCTTCGGGCTATAACTCTTCAGTGATTCTACTGGATGATTCTAACAAGTGTCATTGCTTCAAGCACAATGCTTGGTTATCAGCAGGACTTACATGGAGGAACAGGTAAACAAGCTTCTTTCCACTTCCAGCTGTTAATATTATCTGCTGAGTTCCTTAAAGGGGCTGTCCAGTTTTGTCTCATTCAAACTCTTGTTTCTGTAAAGTTGTTGTCTCTGTAGCTATAGTTTTCACTACCTAAAACAAACAACAACCCTTCATAATCCCAAGAGGAAAAATAAGAGCCACAAACCAGGAACTTATACATCCTTCTTAATATTTTGAGTTATTAGTTTTGGCTTCCTGATGGGATTAAGAGGAAGTTAGCCCTGTCCACAGAGAGAGGAGTTTGATTTTGATTTGACTGTGTGCAGGGATAAGCATTGTACAGCACAGCCCTATGTACATGAGATCCTAAATCCTATTGTGTTTAACTGGGACTCCTTCTAGGTATTGTTGCATAGAACCATAGTATTTATTAGTGACCCTTGTAAAAGCAGAGCAAAGTTATTTGCTTTGTAAGCCATCCACTTTTTGTAAGTCGTCCAGAGACGTTTAGTATATAAAAACTTTAAATAAATAAAACAGAAATGACTGTCTATGGCATATAAAAACTTTAAATAATAATTAAATAAATAAATATTTCTTTTGTGAAATGCAACTGCTAAATCCTTCACTCCTCTCCCCTCCACCTCCCTTTTTAGATATTGTGAATGGGTATGTGGATGTGTATAATGTTCCTTCTTTAATTTTGTTACTGTTTGTCCCCTTTTTTCTTCTGTTTTTGCTCGACCTTAAAGTTATTCTAGTTTCTTGGTAGGGTCCATAATATATTTGTTATAAAATCCATTTAACAAAATGCCATTTAGCAATGCTTTTCATTTCAACTGGTAGTTTGTGACTACATGAAGAGTTAAAAAATGTGGCTGAAGCTACTTAATTTATTCAAAATACCCACAAAAGTAGTTCTAAACCTTTCCTCCACTAGAATGTTTCCTTTTTAATCTCCCCATGGGATTTCCAGGAGGATTATTATTTATTTGATTATTTCATTTATACTCCACCTTTCCACCAAGGTAGCCAGCAAGGTGGATACTAAAAATGAGATACAAAACTTGACATAATTTTAATCATAATTTATTCCTGCTCTCCTAGTGCATGGCAGTTCCAGTCTGAATCAGGGTAATAAATGCTTACAGTAAATTAAAGCCAAATCTTCAGCTGCTTGCTATGCAATTAGTAAAATATTGAGTTTTTTGCCAAGTTACATTGCTCATGGTTATAACATGTTTTTTTTTCTTTTTCTATCACCTTTCCTCTGTTTTTATACCATCTTTCCTGATGAAGAGTTCTGGATAATTCAAAAGCTTGCACAGTCTTTTGTGGCATTTTTAAATACTGCCTGTGTGTTCCTTTCCATGGACAGTCATCTCTGTTTTTTTATCAGAAGGGGAGATTCAACAGATGGGGGGGGGCATAATCCTTGCACTACCCACATCCTTCTCCATGTAATTTTTCCTGCATTCAGTTTTTGCCCATCCCATCTCCCCGCAAGCCATGCTCCAGGACAGGAAAAAAAAGGTCAGATAAAGCAAAACTGCATCATAGGGGGAAGGGTACAGGGTTACACTGAAAGATTCGGCATTCCCTCTCCTGCCCACTGATTATTACAGCACGTGACCTCCAGTCCTGCATCATGTCATCTCAAGAAACAAACTTTTTTTTTCTCCCAGGGTCACAGGAGTGACAAACGGTTAAAAGGTCATTGTAGTGTATTGGCTGTCCTGGCTTGCCATACCTGGATGTACCTGAGTGTCATTTCTCAGGAATGCAGCTTTCAGTTTCTGTTGCAAAGCCTGTGTTACAAGATGGTGGATTGCACCTAATAGAACAAACAGACTCTGCTTTCTAAAGAAACATTTAAATCTTGTTTAAACAAAGGCTTCTCTACAGAACTCTCTCAGGTTTATCTGCTCAAGCCAGAAGTTTTGTACATTGCCCTTAACTACACTCTGGTTCTTCCCAAGAAGCACAATCCACTCAGAGTGAATCTAGTGGTACTTTCATATTGTTACATCCCTTCTCAATTAGAAATAAAAATAAATATACTGGGATTTTACACAGTGTCATAACAAGATGTCCTTTTTGAGTGTGTTGGTGTTCAGTGATAGCGCTCTTCAGCAGCCTTTCTGTATTCTGTTCCCCTCTAGACTCAGTATGTGTCCTTGCTGCAGTCTCTTCTTCTGTGTTTATCTTCCCTGGCCTATCTCCTGGTGTGTCATGGCAAGAATTCCCTGCTCCTCTGCTTCCACAGGATACTCTGCTGGTTTAATTCTTCTTCCTCATTTGAATTCATGGCACTGAATCCTGAATCATGTCCTGAATCATAATGGACTGGATGAGGGCCAATAAATTGAAGCTCAATCCAGATAAGACAGAGGTGTTGCTGATAGATGGTATGTCTGCCCGGGGGTGGGGGGCTTCAACCTCTCCTGGAGGGGGTTGTACTTCTCCTGATTGACAGAGTCCATAGCTTGGGGGTGCTCAATTTTGGACCCAAAATTATCACTTGAGTCTCAGGTGAACTCAGTGGCCAAGAGCACCTTCTTTCAACTACGATTAATTGACCAACTTCAGCCCTACCTGGATAGATAGTGTATTCAAAATCCTAGCCCTTGCTGAAGTTCTGGAATTCTGCTGCAAGAAACTGAGATTCAATAGCTGAATGCACAGTTTTTGGTATCCTATAGCATGCAAAGTGTGCTTTTATCTGACATAGGACTGCTCTGGAAGAGGACACTGATAAATAGCTTGTCTCCCCCAAATTTGGCAAGGAAGGTACAATAGTCACATATTCTTTGTTTGCGCAATTAAGCAAATGCACACCTACTTTGCCCAAGATCTCTCTGGATTCTCGTGCTGTAACATTCTTTGGGTTGGTAGTTTTCCCAAGATCTGCACTCTTCACATGGAATTCTTCAGTTGCTCATTCATTCCTGATCAGTAGACTGCTTCCCTAGCCTCTTCTAGCCATTCTTCAATTCCCAGGTGTAATGGAAGCATTTTGGGCCTATTTTCTCTCTCTAGTATAGCTGTTCATCATGGACCGTGATGCCAATCTGTACACAAATTTCACTGTGTATATGAAAGAATGGTGCTGTCTTTCATTAGGCATGTCCTTCTGATTCTGGCCAACCATGCAATATCATGAGTTTTAGTTAAAGGATGATGTTTTTCCTCTGTGAATTGCTGGATCTCTCTGTCTTTCCTCAGGAATAGGTAACTATGCTTTCTACTTCAGCTTCTGCTGATCCGTCCATGGAAGCTTCTAGGAGGTATGTCCAGCTCAGGCTATCTGCTATCACTTGGGCTCTACCAGGACAGTAGTTGAATTGTGTGTTATACTTCTGCAGATGCATCTTCATAGATGGTAGTCACTTTGGTACCCTGAGAAAGGCATCAAAACAATTAATTATTGTAGATGTATGCTGTGCAGAACTTTACTTTTAGCAATGAAAAAACTGAAATTATGAAAGATTTACATACCTTGGCTCATTCAATTCAGAGGGAGACTGTAGCCAAGAAATTTGAAGAAAACTGAGACTGGGAGAGCAGCAATGAAGGAACTAGAAAAGCTCATCAAGTGTAAGGCAGACCAAGGCCAAGATCACTCTCTCCATTGCATTCCAAATCACAACTGGGCATGTGGGTGAGAAAGGTGGACAGTGAAGAAGGACCACAGGAAGAAAATTAATGCATTTGAAACACAGTGATGGAGGAGAACTTTGCAAGTACCCTGGACTGACAAAAAGACAAACGGGGGTCCTAGATCAAATGAAGCCATTCTCTAGAAATAAAATGACAAAACTGAGGCTTTCATACTGCAGGCACACCACGAGAAGGGAAGACTTCACTGGAGAAGATAATCATTGTAAGGAAAGTCAAAAGCAGCAGAAGAAAAAGAAGACCAAATGGAATCACAGCCTTGAATTTAGAAGAGTTGAGCAGGGCTATCCTAGAGAAGACATTTTGGAGCACTTCCACTAATAGGGTTGCAATATGTTGGAGACCGCTTGATAGCCCATAAGAACAATGCTGTGCTTGGGGAAAGTTTGCACACAGTGTTTCACTATTTTTCTCACACTTTCTCCCACCAAATACAGGAGCAGTTTAATTTTCACAGGCTCATCTTTATCTGCCATTGTAATGTCTACATAGAGATTAAACCCCTCTTTCCAAGTTTTGCACGCCTGGACTAAGTTCTGATGTTGCAGGTGCCTTCAAGCCCTCCTTTTTCACTCTTCCTTCCCTGTTTCCCAACTTACAGTGTGGTATATTTTTGTCTAGGATTTAGTCGCTCTACCAGCATGTTTCAAAGTTGGTGGATTGTACCTTCTTTTATTATTATCACATTGTATTTATATCTTGCCTTTTCTCCTCTTCTGAGGAATTCAAGCTGGCTTATGTCACACCATTTATCCTCACAGCACGAACCCTGTGAGACAAGTTAGGCTGACAGCGAGTGGCCCAAAGTCATCCAGAGAGCATCAGGTGGCAACTAGAACCTGGGTCTCCCAGCCCCTTAGTAACACACTAACCGCCACACTACACTAAGTTTATTTAAACAAAGGTTTTCTACAGAACTGTTTCAGGGTGTGGCTACTCTTCCCTCAGGCCAGAAGCAGTGAGTGCAGCTCCTAACTACTTCCTGGTTGTTCCCAGGAAGTACAACCCATTCAGAATGACTGTGGTAGTTCTTTCACATTGTCATAGTCTATTCTCAAGAAGTGTTGGCTATCAAAGTTGCGCTTAGTTTTTCATCCTCTGTGAGGACTTCTTTTCATGACATACTTCAATGGTTGTATAATTTATTTATGCATTTATGTAAATAAAATGAACATGATCTCAGTCACCCCCTTTCTGCATGCCAACCAGATTTTTTGCAACAGCTTGCATTTATTATTGGTACTTTTGAATCTTTCATGCCCATCTGACTCCAGAGACCAGATAAGAGTGAACAGCAGGTGCCACTTGCATTCTCTGAAATCATGTGAGGAGGAGCAAAGGTTGCCCAGAGTAGCAGTCAAGCACAAAGTGCTTGCTTATGTCACTTCAATTTAAAAACGGTCCTTTTCACACATCATTGCATGGGGGATGGGTTACTCTTCACAGCCTAGCCTAAGAAGGTGAGAGCAAAACAGCTCTGTCATGAGATAGTTTTTCCAGAAGGAACTGGTACATAACAAGTGGTATTCCTGACTACCAAAGGGGGCCACTGCAGGAATCTTGCAGCTGAAGTCTGTGACTCATGCAATGCCTGGAACCTACCCAGGTGTAATTAACACCCATAGCAAACAGAACTCCAATTAGTCTGTCCTAACTGTAATGGCTGAGGGGAGAGTGTCCATGCAAATCTTTTCTGATTGGAGTGAAGATCCGTTGATTTCCCTACTTAAAAAAACAAAACAAATACTCACTGATTGTTCTGTCTTTGACCACCTGGAAGGTTAGAGCTGGTTGAGGCAGGTTATGGCAATTTGTCTGTTGACATTCTTCTTATGGCATTCACGATGCCTATTAAAACAGTTTCTATCTATCCTGTGTCGGGTGGCTGCTTGCCAGGAGGGTAATCCAGAGTCTGTTTTTGAATAGCAGAAATTCTCTCTTCCTAAAGAGTTCTTAAGAAAAGCAAATCATGAGAGCAACAAGAGTTGCCATAGGAAGAGAAAGGCCCTCCTGTGTGTTTACAGGAATGTCCTGAGAAGGGCTCAGATGAGATCATCTCCTTCAGTGCCAGACAGGTTTCCAAGGCAAGGAGCACCACTGATTTTCATAGAAAATGTTTCAATTAGGCCATCTTCAAGGAAACAACTTGAGACCAAGCAAAGAGAAGCTAGCCTAAGGAGTGTGGGGACTAGTAAAATTTGGTCAGGAATTTATATGATAGGCCATTCTGAACCAGTTCAGTGAGAACAATGTATTATCTTGTTTTTAGCTGTTTTTAGTTGTTCCATTCATTATTGTATTTCATTTTATTAATGCCTAGTAGGCAAGCTGCTCTAGCTATTTTCTGCCTTAGGTACCAAAACAATTTGCTCAGCCGTGCAGATTATAAACCTAGATGTGGAACTTAATTTCTATCCACCTCAGATGTCAAAATGTCTTGGATTTGGACCTGGATTAGATACCTATATTTAAATGGTAGGCAGTGGATGCTGAGAAACATATTGAAGTCTTGCTGGTTAAGTAGCAACTGGAATGCTAGCTGAAGACATTTCAGCTTCACTGGGACAGAGGTGCTATTTGGGTTTCAGTATGGGATTCCAATGTCTGTCTGGAGAACATATTCAATGGGGGGTTAATTGATTTTTGTTTGTGAATTTCATTAGATCAAAACAAAACCAAAAGAAAAACATACAAATAAAATGTTAGTTTTCTTACATGAAATTTGAATAGATCACATTCTTTCACATTTTTAACCATTCACATTCAATTTAATAGAAAAGAAACTGCTTCCAACAAGCCGTTGAAATTCAAAGAGAAGAATATATTGGAGAAATTGTCACTGCTCAAGTTCTAAATAAAGGCTCTAGTACTTATTAATGAGATCACATGAGTGTCCTCTCTTTCATTGTCCAATCCCTTCTCTAGCAGTCTGTAGTCTCCTCTGCTTATCACACTTCTTTTAAAGCCCGAGTGAAGGCCTCATAACACAAATTCTTCCATCAGGCCTTTTCACCTAAAGGCAGAATCCAATTGGATTCTTATGCCCAGACTGATTCCTTTTGTTGCTTTAATTCCATTCTGCAACTGGTGGGTCCTGCCTGTATCACTTAGACAAGGGAGATTTAGCACCTCCTAGGGGAAGGGTCAAAACAAGTGGAAACACTTGTTTTTGGAAGGAGACAGAGCAGCAGAGGTCCCTCAGGTGCTGTATGATGACCTGCCTCCTTCTAGAAATAGGGATTTTTGCTCAGTTTGCACTGCTCAACATGCACATAGTAGGCATGTCATGAGTGGAGCCAGCTGGAGCCAGACTAGATGGTCCAGGAGGCCCCTTCTGACTCACTCTGTTTCTCTGCTTGGCTTCCTGCCAAACTGCTTTTGGAAACTTCTATTGCACAAGTGATGAGGGATGCTTGCAGAACAGAACTGGCGGGGCACAAGAAAATCAGCAGGGGCATAAGCTTCGCATTGGATTCTGTGCTAAATGTTGAGGTATAGATTTAGATGCATACAACTGGGCTAGTGGAATTAGACTACCCCCATGGTATGCACGATATGCACTCATTCCTGCACCCTGGAAATGTTGCAGACAGTGCTGTAGAAGCTTGTTGAACAAGCTAAGTCATGGGGGGTGGGAGTCCCTGAAAATTCAGCAGAATCCTTGAGCCCATGGGAGGCAAATCTGGGATCCAAACCCATTAATAACACAGTTCAATCTTTGCCAGGATAAGTATAATGAGCCGTTAAACTGCTATGATATTTTTGCCAGAGGAAGTTACTGTGAGTGACAACAATTATACCAATCCTCTGGTATGGGCCAAACTCTAATCATCAATTTCATATCTTTGGACATAAATTTATTTTATCTGGCCTGGACTAAATCTCAGGTCTGGTAGCTTGTGAGGATCTGTAATTCAAGGACCAGTCCCATGTCCTCCATTAACTAATGTAACAGGTAGAATTGTCTACAGTGTAGTGCAATTGTCTAGCTGTCTATAGTGTAGTACAATAAAGATGGAGCAAACTTGTAGTCTGACCACTCTGTCTCTGCTGAATTCATCTTCATCCCAGGCCATGCCTTGCCCCATAACATGGAAAAGTCTTTTGACTTATGGGGACAAGTTTCTAATTTCTAGCCTCAACTAAAAGATTTCTTTACGATCCAGTTATAGAAGTGTTGCAGGTTTCAGTTTTGCTGTTAATCCCCCCATAACAGGAATGTAATCTAAAACTACCTAAACATTTGCAGTTATTGCAGATCTTTTCAAGAACAAAATTTATTTGGGCAATGGCTTCCAACAAGAGAAAATCCCCACCATGCTGCATTGCTGCATCATATGCTTAAGGAAGGCCTTATCTGTAATAAGGCATGAGCATCTCAAAGTGCTAAGTAGGGATACTTCAGGGCTGTAGCAAAAGAAAGTGGGTTTGAGGTGGAATGTCTTGCCCAATCCGTTCCTAGTAGCTGAGAATGATATTCCACTCCATTTCCCATGGCCATGTGGGTGGCTCTGCAGGCTTAGGCAGATCAGGCTAGTTGTGCATGCCACAATTTGTTTCCAGTGAGATGAGCAGATGACAGATCTGCACAGATAAAAAACTAATCATGGGAAGAAGAAAGGTGACGATTTGGAAAAACAAGTAAGCCTTTTCTTGGTAGTCTAGAAGCTTACCATATTTTTCGCTCTATAAGACGCACCTGACCATAAGATGCATCTAGTTTTTAGAGGAGGGATCCATAGAAAGCTTCCTGATAATCACAGGCACATTCCCCATCAGTTCCCCATGGGCTTCATTAAAAGACAGGTTGCCATTTGAAAACACACACCGACCTGTGATTAACAGCTCTCACCTGCACCGGAGGAGGGGGGCGGAGCAGGGCGCGCCGAGCGTGTGCCAGCCAGGTGTGTGCAGCTGGGCCAGCAGCATGCCGGCGGTGGTCTTCTGGGCGGCGCAGCAGTGGCAGGTCTTCCCGGGTGGTGGGGGTGAGCAGTCCGTCTCTCCGTGCGGCCGGCGGGTTAAAGCCCGCGGCTCCTCCTCCTCTGCGGCAGGTCTTCCCGGGCGGTGGGGGTGAGCAGTCCGTCTCTCCGTGGGGCCGGCAGGTTAGAACCCGTGGCTCCTCCTCCTCCGCGGCAGGTCTTCCCGGGCGGTGGGGGTGAGCAGTCCGTCTCTCTGTGCGGCCAGCGGGTTAAAGCCCGCGGCTCCTCCTCCTCCACGGCAGGTCTTCCCGGGCGGTGGGGGTGAGCAGTCCATCTCTCTGTGCGGCCAGCGGGTTAAAGCCCGCGGCTCCTCCTCCTCCACACCGCTCCCCCTGAGCGGCACAGCTCTCACCTGCACCGGGGGGGGGGGGTAGAGCAGCGCGCGCTGAGCGCGGGCCGGCCAGGTGGTGCAGGCGGGCCGGCAGCGTCCTGGGTGTCGGGCACACACACATTCGCTCTATAAGATGCACAGACATTTCCCCTTACTTTTGAGGGGGGGGGAGTGCATCTTATAGAGTGAAAAATACGGTAATTGGATTTTTTGACAAAGTACTTGCAGGATCCACCTGTATGATGGGACAGCACCAGGATAGCCAAGAGAATGAAGAGAAAAGAAACCTTTTAGAAAACTGCCCCCCCCCCACATAATCATCATCTCATCATTCATTACATTTTATCTCCCCCCCACCCCCCAGCTCTCTGGATGGTTGGTTCATGTCATTAAGTCCCCCATCCAGATTTCAACCAGGCCTGACCCTGCTTAGCTTCCAAGATTAGGCAGGATGAGGCACTTCAGGCTATACGGAAACTAAGCTTATATTCCTACAGACATAAAACAAATACTCTCTAGGGCAGCTAAAGTTCTGATATTCTTGTTGAAAGGGCTCACTGGATTTTCATTGCATTATATGGGGGATAGATTTAATGGTCAGAACATTTTTAATAAATGGGCTTATTTATTCTCAAATTGGCTCCCATCTATATCTATAGGTCAAATGTCCTTTGGCCTTTACACTTGTCTTCAGCTATGAGAACCACAAACATAACCGTGTATTCATAAATAAGCTGACATTCCTGATTTTGCAACATCTTTTTATAGTTGTACTAACTAATCCTAATTTTTTCTGGGCTACAAAGAAACTAAAGAAAAACATTCCAGTTTTGATGTCTTATGTGGTGATGCAGCTTAATTGTCGTTCTATTAAATTCTCTTCCACAAGTATCTCTTTATGACAAGCTGCTTTTTTAAAACAGCAAACAAACCCAGAAAAGTAATCTAGCAATGCCACCTACAAAGTATCATCTCCCATCCTTTCCTTTCTTCAAAGGCTCTTTTCTTGTTAGCGGATGACATCACAGTTAATGGGAAAATAGTGTGAACTGAGGAGAGTTTGCTGAGCCAACAGAAGAATCCATTGTCTCTCCCAGCAGTCATACTAAGAATATGCGTAGATTTGGTTTTCTGAACAAACGAGTCATGATAAAGCACACATGGTCACATGTAATGCTAGTGATGCATGAACTTCATCTTGTGGAGAAATCAAGGAATTGTCAAGGAACCGTAGCATAATTATACAGACAGTCCCTGCTTAGAAGTGCCTTTAGGGAATAGCTGTCTCATCACATGGATAAAAATAGCCATCACATGAATTCACATGTAGAGTAGAGCAAAAGTCAAGTCTTTGTTTTCTTTTTTCCAGATATGCAACACAGACCTGGACATGCCTGTATTCACTGCGGTCTACTCCTCAGCAAATGTGCATTGGATTGCAGTTGAAGGGCTGGAAAGAGAGGATTTTCTGTGCAAGATGCACTATTTATGGGTTGCTACAACATGACAATTAGCTTAGATGGTTTTAAAGGAGAATCAAACAAATTTATATATGCTACCAGTGGCTATTCCCATGACAGGTTGAAGGACTATTCCTGTCCGACATGGAATGCTGGGAAGTAACAGCAAGTGAAGCCAATGCCTTCCTGCTTGGCTTGTGGGTATTCTGCTTGGTCATGATGGGATGAAGGGCCCTGGCCTAGAATGATGTGATCCAGCAGGGCGCTTCTTAGTTGCTCAGACAAAAGCAAAAGACCCACTAATGAAAGCAGTGCATCGTTTCTTCACACCAGTCCTTGAGTACTTTGAGCCACACTCCAGCGAGATCAATCATGTTTCTTAGTGTTAGTTTTCTTCTTGCCAAAGGATGAGTCATGAATATTCTTCGGGGATGGTTGGGTCAGGTTATGAAGCAGCGGATCAGAATGTAACTGACAAAGGCCTTCAGAGTCAAATCTGAATGTCTGCAGATTCTTCTGCCCTGTCTTCATCTTAGGACTCTGAACATGCAGACACCATGATTTTGTTAAGTCAGAATATCGTTTGCAGAAAATTAAAAGCCACACTATGGGTGGAGCCAAAATGGGCATGGATGGCATCAGACTTTTATACCTTACATTCAGAAAGAGAAAGAATGAGAACGGGAACACATAGACTTAATTCATTTTTTTCCCCTCTCCATGCCCAAACCTGAAGTGACCACTAGTGACAGCTTGTCATGCTCATTCTAGCACAAAATTAGGTGTTGAATAGTGCATGCAACCCTCTGCTGGCCTGTGGCCTGTCTCAAATTAATTTCTAGATCTTTGCAGATCATACATCTTTAATTTTACAGGGAAAATGTGTGTGTGTAACAAATACTTCATTGAGTTTTGCTCTTTCTCTGTTCTCTTCGGTGTCCCAGGCAGACCTTATGAAAGGCTACATTAAATTTGAATAGCTCCCATGCAATTTACAGTGTTCCAGTAAATCAGCCTTGATTACATTGTTTGGTAACATTAACTTTTTGAATCCAGCTTTGTTCTAAGGGGATGGATATGAAGAGAGAGAGAGAGAGAGAGAACACCAGCCATTCTCAGATAACTTTCTTATTTGCAGTGGCAGAAGAGTGTGTGTCTTTCCCCCCAGGCAGAGTTTCTAATCATCCATTACTGAAGTGGTTCAGCAGGTAAAACTGCCTCCTGGCAGGTAACCAGCTGAAACATCAATAAACAGTCACAACTTGAAGAACTTTTTCTTTCTTTCATGACCCCAACACCCATTCTGGACCTAACAGGTTGTATTCATGACATGCCAGTTTAATGACAACACCAACATTAACAGTTTATTTAGTTCATAATGAGCTTTATGACAAATCAAAGTTATTTTTGGCTCAGAATGTTAAAATGATTCTGGGCATGGGCAATCCAACTCCAGCAGGTCAAGAGCTCAGACCTGATGGCTCTGTATGCACACATGCAGTCCTTGAATATTCATCCTTTACTCTTGATTAAATGCTTTAATTGCTGTGAAACAACAGGCCAGGGGAGGGCTTGCTCCAGTTCCTCTAGGTTCTCTTTCAAAGCTCTTCAGCTTGAGTCCCTCCTGCTCCACAAAGGGGAGACTGGTGGGAGGGTTGCCATGTGAAGGAGTTCTACGTACATGCTGACTGGGTTCACACAACACATTAAGCCATGGTGCTTAATAAGCACTGTGGTTTAGCATGCTGTTTGAACCCAGTATTCTCCCAGCAGGGTGATTTATAAGCCACGGTCTCAACAAGTCTTGTGCTGTAGTAAGGCTGAATAAACTCATCCTGCCATATGGTGACATCCAAACCCAGACAGCAAAATAAAACTAGGTCGAGTTAAGATAAAGAGAGAGCCCCTTGGCAAGAGGGGTTTGCCTCTGCCAAGGGGCTCCTGGGGGCCACCTTTCCCAGACACTCCAAAGTGCCAAAGCCAACACTTTGCCAGTGTGGTGTAGTGGTTAAGAGCATGGGACTGGGACTCAGACGATTTGGGTTCTAGTCCCTGCTCAGCCATGGAGCCACCTGGGTGACTTTGGGCCAGTCACAGACTCTCAGCCCAACCTACCTCACAGGGTTGTTGTGGGGATAAGATGGAGGAGGAGAATGATGTAAGCTGCCTTGAGCCCTTTGAGGAAAAAGGCAGGATATAAATTGAAAAATAAATAAAATAAATAAACACTGGGAGACAGCTGGGAAGGGCTTCCCTCCTCCTTGCTAGCAGTGGAGCACAGGGCACGATGAAGCTCAGGGAAGCCCCCATTTGGGGTGGCAGCTTGCCCCTTTAAATTGCAAGCTGTGCCTCTCCCTGGGTCTCCCCTCTGGTTTTGCCTCTTCTTGAGGTGCTCTCCCCTTTGGCTAATCTGCAAAACCAATGGCAGAGAGACAGTTTGGGTTTTCCTGCACCCCCCAAAAAAACCCCCCACCAGGGATACCATTGAGAAAGAGGGATAATTCAGGAGTCCTCCCAAACTCTCTTTTTTACATGTTCTTATGGTTTTTAGAAGGGCCACTGTGTCTCTCTGTTATCCATACTTGTGAAAGTGAGGACTGCCAGGGGCACCCCCACCCCAAATCTTCAAGACTTCTCCTACAATGGATGCTTTCTACACACCAAATCTTTTTTAACATTGGCAATATTTCCCAGGAGGCTACACAGTTGCAATTTGGCTTGTGCACTGTGTTCATACAGGCAACTGTTTGCTACTTTGTAGTCCATGGCAAACTATTTTTTCCAGATTTTACCTTTTTCAAAGATGGGTTAGGAAAACACCCTTTGCAGCTGAATCCTTGGGTTGAGGGCAGGTGTTTCTGTGCTCCTGGGCTGCACTCGCTTTCACAGGCATGGATAAATTATTTATTTATTTATTTAGAGATTTTGTATGCCGTCCCATCGCTTAACGCCTCGGGACGGCTTACATAAATAAACAAAGTACAAAAATACAGATTATACAAATTAAAAACCCGATTCATTTCGGCTGCAAATTAAAACCTATAGTTAATATTAAACGTTATTAAAATATTGTTTAAATAAAAAGGTCTTAGCCTGGCGCCAAAAAACAAATAACGAGGCACTTTTTGAAAAGTCAAGCTGCAATGGTTTGCCGAAGCTCAGGAGACTGTGCTCCTGCAATACCCAGTATCCCTGGGTTGCTACAGGAGGATTGGGGGCAAGGGGGTGGAGGGGGAGGGGGGAGGGTGGCAGGACTTGACCCTGGCTGTGCCTGTCAGGCACAGAGGAATTTCAACCATAGTGCATGCTTAAAATTCTCAAGAAATTTAATTAATTGTGCAGACCCATTGACCCAGTGAGGTTATGCATATGACTTTTCCAGAAAGGGGGAAATCCTGATTTGGACATGGGGAGGGACCTTACCGATGTACATCGGTAGGTACATAAAAACCCTTCATGGGTTGCCAAGGAGGGCCCACACAAGTACTTTTGGTGCCTGAGGATCAAAGTGAAACCTCACAGCGCAGGCTCCCCTAACCTGGTGCTATACAGAAGTTTGAGACTTCAGCTCCCATCAGTCCCAGTCAGCATGGCCCAGAAAAATGACATCTCAGCCATGTATGTCTTGTCCGTTCTCTCTCCTAGAAAGACCAGGGCCAAATGTGGAGACCATTAGAATGGAAGAAAAGGATTCTGCATGGTCTTTCTCAATATAGTCTCAATATATTGTTTTGAATGCCCACGTAGTATGCTAGAAAAATCTTGCTAACCTGCCACCCACCTATTTCTGTGATAATGTTCCATATAGTGCATTAATTAACCAATTAATATAAATGCCAACATTTAAAACTGCATTAAATATACCAGAATTGATGGATCCTGGTTGCATGATGTAAAAGTAGCCATCTCTACATGTCTTCCAGATGCATAGGACTACCACTACCATGAACGCCACCAGCATGGTGGGTAGTCAATTATGCTGGGAGTTGGAGTCCTAAACACCTGAAAGGGCCATGTAAAACAGCCTTTAGGGAGGGGAAAAAACCATTAGAATCAACTTGTTCTTTTGCAGAAAGCAAAACTAAGGATAGGCTGGAAAGCTTCCCAAGTGCAATGGCTATAATTGGGGCCAATATCTGAGGAGAGGGAATCCTACAGAAGGAAAGAAACTGGGTCTGAGACCTTTGACCCTGATACACAAAACCTGTTTACTTGCTGATTGATGAATTGCAGGGTGATACCTGGTGTTAGAGAACACTGGATGATTCTAGTGCATGGGTCCACAAACTATGGCCCACCCTGCCCATTTATCCGACCCGCCACAGAGGTTTTGGACCTTGGGCATGTGTATGGCAAGGTGCCAGCTTGCTCACAAGGAGATCGTTTTCTCCAGTCTCCGCACATGCCGGCCCCTGCATCCCTGAGTACACATGCACGGGCGCCCACATGCTCCTGCCCGGCCCTCGCCCATCGCCGGCACCTTTCAACTGGCCCCCTGTTGAAAAAATGTGAGGACCCCTGTTCTAGTGGTTGGTTGGTTGCTCTAGAGAGGACACAAGGATACATCACCCTTGTGATGTCTTCTTAGTCCTCCTTTTTCTAGGAAGAAGTTAATGCTAGCTGGAGAAATGAGTCTTATCTGACTGTAAAGTCATGAATTAGAGTGTCAGTACAGCATAAGGCACCGTGAAGCCCTGTGAATACTGCATGGATATTGGTGTGGGTCCAAGTGTGGTTGATGACACGCTCATCACTGGGTTGCCTCCCCCTTTGTGTTTCAACACAGTGCTTGTCACAATGTCATTGCCATGTCTCTCTCCCTTGTCTTCTCTCTTCCCACTCACACGACTGTTTGGCAAAGAGGCAGAGAAGAACGCATGATGACATCATATCACATGTTTATATTGCACCTGATGATACAAAGAGGAAAGAGAGGGCAAAGAGTCACACACCCTAACCCTAATCCTGTTATAACACCTCATTTCATCTCTATTATTATGCTCAGTGAAGTTCCCTCCATCTTGAGAAAGGATGGCGCCGTTTAAGAGTGCAGCTAGAAGGGGTCCTTGCAAATGCAAAAGTTATGGCCAGCCTTTGTGCCGGATATCAGTTTTTGCTTCTGTATATGGCTGTGAAAGCTGAACCATAAGGAAGGCTGAGTGCTGAAGAATCGAGGCCTTTGAATTGTGGTGCTGGAGGAGACTCCTGCGAGTCCCTTGGACTTGCAAGGAGATCAAATTAGTCAGTCTTAGAGGATATCAACCCTGACTGCTCTTTAGAAGGCCAGATATTGAAGATGAAACTCAAATACTTTGGCCACCTAATGAGAAGGAAGGACTCCCTGGAGAAGAGTCTAATGCTGGGAACAAAAGAAGAAGGGGACAGCAGAGAATGAGGTGGCTTGATGGAGTCACTGAAGCAGTTGGTGTGAGCTTGAGTGGACTCCGGGAGATGGTGGCAGACAGGAAGGCCTGGAGGAATGTTGTCCATGGGGTCGCGATGGGTCAGACGCGACTGTATGACTAACAACAACAGCAAAAACAATTCCAAAATGCATTGCTGGTTGTAGTTTGGTACTTGCAAAACTTACCACTGATCAAATCATTTGGACTGGACATCTCCATTTTGAGACTGGGTTTATACAAACATTAGACCTCATGGTGATATGTCCTGGACAAATTTGGGTACTTTTCTGTTTCTTGCCCCACCTGCTGTTCTTTGTACACTTAGTCGGATGAAGAGTTCTGGAGAACTCCAAAGCTTGCACATTTTTGTGAAATTCTGGTTGCGTCTAATAAAGATAATGTTCAGCTGTGTAGTTGTGTTTCCCCCGCCCACTCATGGACCAGCAAGTCTATCTTCAGTTTTTGTTTGTTTTCTACCTGACTCCAAATGTACCCAATTAACTTCAGCTGTCCTGGCATTACCCTAGTGAATACTGCACAATTATAGTCTTGCAACATTCCTTCTCCAGAGGAAGGCAACTGCTAGCAGTGAGGCTGTAATTATTGTACACAGACCCAGACTCAGGCTGACTACCAAGTACACTCCATAAAAGAACCTCTGTTGCATACAAGGAAAGGAGACAGAGTGACTCCAAGGCCTTTCTGCTTTCGAGACAGGTCTTTCATTCTTGCTTTGGTTTCTACAATTGTAGAGTCATAGCATAGTAGAGTTTTGGCTGTTTGCAACAGCCAAAAGGCCATCAGGGCCAATCCTCTGCTCTGTGCAGGACTCCAAGTTAAATCATCCCTTTCAGATGACTGTCCAGTTGCATCCTGAATGCTTCTAATGTAGGAGAGCCCTCAACCTCCCTGGGTAATCGGTTCCATTGTTGGGCTGCTCCAACAGTCAGGATTTTTTCCCCTGAGTTTTAGCTGGAATCTGCCTTCCTGTAACTTGAGCCCACTGTTCTGTGTCCTGCACTCTGCGATGTTTGAGAAGAGATCCTGTCCTTCCTCTTTGTGACAGCCTTTCAAGTACTTGCAAAGTGTTATCATATGAAAATGTTATTTTTCACAAGAAAAGTACAATTTTTGAAGGTAGCTACATTTTAGTTTGCATATTGATTCAGAAGGCAAATCTACAGTAAAGTGAGAACCAAAGAAAATTCTCCAGTGTCTCTCCTGTATATACATAGCCATTAGTCAGAAACGGGAGAACTTCTTTGAGGATGTTCAAGGATAGGCTGGACATGCACATGGTAGGCATGTTATGAGCAGAGCTGGCTGGAGCCAGGGGTCCAGGAGGTCCCTTCTGACTCTCTCTGTTTCTGTGTTTCTATGTTTCTATCTTGCCTGGCCCTTTTTCCTTCCTCCACCTTAAAGGAATCTGTTGCTCACTTTGAAAACTGTGATTAGGAACAGTTCATTCCATAGTACATATACGTAGATACTTACCTTGGCTTACTGGACTAATCCAAATGATGGTACATTGTACACCATTAATATCAGTGCTTTCTTTTCATTAGTAACATCACAAAGCCTTTATACAACTTGTCTCATTTATTATCCTTCCAATAACATGGGAGGTAGAAATAATCACTGGCCAAGGGCTGTCCACTTTATTTATTTATTTATTAGATTTATATCCTGCTTTTTCATAAAGCAGCTCACATAATTCTGTTCTCAATCTTCTCCCCACAACAACAACCATGTGGGGTAGGTTGGGCTGAGTCTGTGACTGGCCTAAAGTTAGATCCATGGCCAAGCAGGGACTAGAATGCAGATCACCTGAGTCCCAGTCCCATGCATTTAACTGCTGCATGTGAGCAGGGATTTGGTTTCAAATGCTCTGTCCACTGGATGATACAATTGCCCAGTTCAGGCAAATCTCAGCTTCCAAGCAAGGGCCCTTGTTGTATGTGCTCCTGAAAACTGCAGTCAAACTCCCATAGAACAAACACCTGTACATTAACAATCAAGAGTTGGTTGTTGTGAGGATAAATGGGGGTTTGGTGGGGATATTTAAACTACACTGGGTTCCTCTCAAGAGGAAAAACAGCAGGATATTTGTTTGTTTATACAATGTAATATCATCTTCATCATTTACATTTATATCCTGCCAGTTGCAGCTGACATGATCCTCCTCTATCTTTTATCCTCACAGCCCTGTGAGGTATGTGACCAACTCAAAGTTACCCACTGAGCTGTTGACTGAGTGGAGACTAGAACCCAGATCTCCCAAGTCCCAGTCCAGTATCTTAATTACTACACCACATGGGCTTTCTGTTTGTGAACACTTTTGGATGCTGGGTGTTCATACTTTTGTCAGAAACTGCATGATTGCAGCAGCAGCTTAAACATTTTGGGTGGGTTTTTAATTTGCTACCATTGTTGTTTGTTGGAAGCTGTATGCTTTCCCTGCACTGAAACAAACATTTAGTCATTTTTAATATATATTTTTAGAAGACAAAAATGAAATGTGACAGCTGTCTCATGGCTATCTTCATCCACCAACCCCACAAGGTATTATTTGTTGGCAGCTTATTGGGTACAATTAAAAATTGACTTGTGTAAGTGTGATGCAAAGGTTACAGTGATGTGGTTGGCATGTTTCAGTTCACTCTACTGAAAGTCCAGGAGATTTGTATGGCAAATGCCACTGAAGAGAGTTAAGAAGACATTCTCACCTGAATGGTTCTCCTTGAGAGGCTGGTACAGCTTAGTCAGAATGAGACCTCTCCTTTTGTACTGAATCACATCATTTCCTGGGGAGGGGGGGAGGCTATCTTAACTTCTCGTGATTGTCACAGGCTGCAAATGTGTCAGTTGATAATTAACTGATTCTAGCTAATGAATATTGCCAAAAACTAGGCTTTTGCAATCCAAGTCTCTACAAGCAAGTGTTTCATAACTTGTATGGTTGGGTGAAATATAAGCATGAAGGATGGGGTCCGAGGTTCTCCCTCCCTCGTGCAGTTTTGTGACAACTAGGGTCTAACAGTTGTGAGAAGCTATCTTATAAGAAGTGATCCATCCAACAGTGTAGCAGAACCAAGTTCCACAGGGGCACAAGTCTGACACTTTGCTATTAATGGGAACACTGGCATCATCTGCTGCCACCACCATTCAGAACTCCCTTAAGTCCAGCCACATCAGTACAGTGTTCATTGCTGTAATGCAAAGTATTTAAGGGTAGTTTGTCTCTGAATGGACATTAGCTTTATAAAAGACCTGAATCCAAGCAGATGGTAATCCCTACAGCTGCTTCTTTGATATGGAACACAGTAATCGGCAGTTTTGGAGGAACCTGTGGGGGTGTGGCCATGGGGCCTAGTTTGCTCCTGCACTTCAAAATGTATCACTACATGACCAGATCCATTCAAGATAGGTTGGAGTTTTGGCCCAGTATACGCTGGACAAACTGGAATTTGAATCTTGCTCAGTGTGGCCCTGCAAACAGCTGCATGATGAATGGTCTCATCCAACCAACTGGATTTCATTGTTTGGTTACTGTCAAACATCTATGCAATTGTTGACAGTGAGGAACAAAAGGGACAGCAATGACGGAATTAGAAAGGATCATTAGGTGTAAGGCTGTTTTACTGAAGAGCACGGCTGAGATCATCCACACTATTGTATTCCTGATCTCTATGCATAGGTGTAAAAGCTAGAAAGTGAAGAAAGCTGTTTTCAGAACATGGTGCTGGAGGGGAGCTTTGTGAATACCTTGAATCAACACAAGTGTGTCCTAGAACAAATCGGACAGAACTTTCCCTGGACACCAGGGAAACTGAAGCTGTCATTGTATGGGCAGGTCAAGAGAAGGCAAGGCCCACTGGAGAAGGCAATCGTGCTAGCAAAAGTCAGAGGTGGAAGAGGAAGACCAAATATGAGCGGGGTCAATTCTATAAAGGAAGCCCCAGCCTTGAGTTTGCAGCAGCTGAGCAGGGGCGTCAAGGACAGAACATTCTGGAAGGCATTCATTCATGAAGTCACCATAAGTCAGAGATTACTGTGATGGCATGTGTTGGGAAAAGTCAGATAAATACTGGCAGGAAAGGATCCCTTGTATGTGCCTTTTTGTTCTAAAAATACCTGCACCCCTTTCTCAGAAACCACCCAAATTCCAAACCAGCTTACTCTTTAGCATTTGCTGTTACTTTAAGAAGTGGGAACTGAAAGCTTTCCAGAAGCTGCCAGGGCTATTGTTTTTGCTGACCAGTAAGAGCTGATAAGGCTGCCAGGTTAACAGCATTGCAATCACCCTCATTTGCATGCCAAGACCCACAATAATCCCTGTGCCTCAGTGATCATTATGTTAATTGTAATCAAGGCTATTATACTAAATCCCCACTGCAGATCTCTCACATTCCTTTTCACTGTGTTCCCCTTATTTTGTCATCACCTGATTGGCTGCTATGTCATGTGACTCAGAATCTATAAAACTCTCTGTATATGTTCTAAAAGTTTGTAGTTGGTGGTGGAGACCACTACCTGTTGAATGCTGTTGTAAGTAACTGCAGGTGGAGGAATTCAGCATTGCAGCCAAGACAACCTCTGTCAGCACAGATAGGGACACTGCAGGGCTGGGCGGTACACCAACAAAACCCCCAGTCTGTCCTGCAAAATGCAAACACTCTAGGAATCAGATGGAATGTACAGAATTTTATGGGGAGGTTTAACTGGTTCAACTTATGTTGCTCCTGAGTTTTCCCATCACATCTTTCATGCTTTCTCTTATTACAGATGACCTATTAAGAGGGAGAATGGGGAACTGCTGCAAAATGCCTTCTTGCAGATAGTACTAGGAGCCCTCTGTTGGGAACCACCACCAGTTCACAGTGTGAAAAAAGGATGGAATCCTAAGTAGCTCATGTGATGTCAAAGGGAGCTCTGATTTAATTTACTTCACACGCTCTGGCATGAAAGAACTCTAGTCCTTTACTGTTGTTTCCCTAAGAAGCAGGCAATATTTTGCAGCAGACACATTGTTTCCCCTGAAAGAGAGAACTCTTCGTCTTTGTTTTCTGTGATCGCTCCCTTGATTCACTTGATCGGAAATAGAATGGCAAATGCTTCTAGCCCAGCATACATTGAATTATAGGAGCGTGTGTTCTTAAATCATATGAATCCTGATTTGTTATTTTCCCGTTTAGCACAGTGGTCAGGGCTCTGCAAGGCTTGTGGGTTAGAGGTAATTACAGGATAAATTGTTATTGCACTTCTAACAGAAATACCTTCCCCTGCTACCCTTTTCTTTGCCTTTCCAACAGCCCCTTGCTTGAATTGAAGTCATCAGAACAGCAGCAACCTGTTTGGCAAGAGTTATTTACCAGGCATCAGCCCATGTTGGATATGGAGGGAGGTCATTATACATCTAGTAGCTCCATTAGCTAATGACCTTAAGACACCTGTGGAGAAACCAATCGATGTTATTTTTCCTCCCAAGGTCCTGCTGATTTTCTTAGAATACCTCCACTACAATGTTAGCAGCTCGGCTTAGATGTGAATCATACATGACCTCCCAACTGAGGTAAAGAGAAAATGTCAGGCATGATTCCCTGCACTGGAATGTGTCGGTTCACAGGGCTGTCTATGATAACAGATGATTAAGGACTTGCAATATGCTGGCCAAGCTGCAGGTGCTTGCACACAAGGAAGAAGAAATGAGGAACCTGGTGAAGAAAGCAAGAGAAGTCGGGAAAATTAGGTCTACATAGGTAAGCAGGGAGCATAAACCAACTGTGGTTGCAGTTACCCTTTCTGTCATTGTCAGGTCTCAGAATCCTTCTTGGCTCTTGTTGAGAAATCTTTAAGGTCATGCAAATTTCTTGTCACCAATTTCTTTTCTATCCTGCCAATAGTTTTCAACTATTCCTGTCAGGACCACAATATAATGAAACCATAATATTATTCCAAAGTACAACATTAGAACTTAAAAATGTTACAGCTAAAACTCTAATGTGATACAAAATACAGCTGTTTAAAAAAAACCTAGGTGCCCCATCAAGCCATTAAATAATGACTTTAAAAGCCTTGCCATAGAGGACTGTCAACCAGACACTAAAAGGATGTGAGAGTTGGTGCCAGGTAGGCTGCCATGGGGAGCTGTTCCACAGACAGGGGGCAACCACAGAGAAGGCCTTTCCCCTGTATTGTCACAGTACCTATATCTGTTTATTTTCCTTTTCTCTACCTCTCTCATGTATTGTCTATTAAATTGTAAGTCAGTCCTTTAAACTGAATGGATTTCAGTGCATTTGCAAAAAAGTGGTATATAAGTGTAGCAAATAGTCTCTGAGCATGCACAAAGCATGCTCAGAAAGTTCCTGAAGCTAAGCAGGTTTGGGTCTGATCAATGCCTAGATGGAAGGCTTCCTGGGGATCCACTTGTATGCCACCTTAAATTTCATGATAGAAGAAAGATTGCATGTAAATGTGTAAAATAAAGGCATAGGGCCACTCATAAAATGAGAACAATGTCATCAGCATTCTCATGGTGGTGTTTTGCATGGAAAAGAAACTGGTGCTATGATGGAAAGGTAGAACATGGGTTACTAAACAGAAATGACAGCAGGGTCTGGAGGTACATGCAGGATGGTCAAACGGAAGGCAATTGGAATCTGTGTCTTTATAAGTTATTTGCTATAGTAATAGCAAACCCGCCTGAAGGTATCCTCATGTAGCCAAAATGGCACCAAAGGAAGATGTCGGCAAGCACAGGGCAAATCCAAGGCAGCATCAAGGGAGGCATGGCTGGGCACCTGCCAGCAGGCTGCACTCCAGCAGGGCTCCACGGACAAGAGCGACCTGGAGCTGCTTCTCTCTACCATGCCCATCTGCCTGCTCACCTGCCTTCGCTCTGGCCCAGGCAATGGTGATGGAGTGAAGCTGGAGCAACAGATGCCCCTGCTAGCTGCCTGGTAGCTGACTCCTTGCCTGTCAAGAAAGCACACAGTAGCAGCAACAAGGGGAGAGAGGATGCGGTGCAATAGTGGGCCTTACGAAGGGACTGAGCACTGCAGGAACCTTTAATGATGCTGCCAGAACTGCAAGGTGCATAGCTTCCCTTTTGAGCACCATAATTACACAATCCCTATTGAACGTCAGTCATTACTGTCAACAACAAAAATAATTTCTCTTATACATCAAGATATTTAACAAAATGTGCCTCATTTTAAAAATTAGCAATCGTAGTTCAACAGGTATAAGGATCTGTCTGTACAGGAGTCTTCAAGCATGTCCATGGGGGAAGCTGTGCTACAGACACCATGAAGACAACTGCAGACTGATTCCTCCCACTGAAATGAATGGGAAGCTGTCCTGGCCTTGCTGGGCAGAGCCGCATGGCTCACAGGGTGCCAGTCCTGGAACAGGCTGACCACCACTGCTGCGTTCAGCATCGTGGTCACTGCAGCACAGCTGCAAAGCTAAGGCAGCATGTTATGAACAGAATAGGGCGACCATCTTAGGGACAGTATAATAAGGAGATTTAGGGGGCATTTAATGGAAAGATCTGTGCATCCAAATGTATGGCCGTGGATTGCTTTATAAGTGATAAATATTCAGCCATTTCTGAAGATTTGGGTAGATCATTTCCTTGCTGTACTTAACATCATGTGATAATTTCCTTGCTAGATCAGCAGCAGCACTTGCTCTTAGAATCACTGAAGTGCAGTTCCTGTCTGGGATTGTGCCTTACTTCCCACAGGTAGCTGCTTGTCCACCTTGGCTGACCACCATCTCTGACAGCAAGAACAGCAAAAACCCCATGGCAGGACAAGGATGCATGTGCCTCCTCCATGCAAGCCATGGCTGGTGAGAAGCAGCCCAGAGACCATGGGAATGGGATTTGACGACTTCTGGTGGACTTGGGAGGTCAGTGTTGGATACAGAACTCAGGGTCAGTGTCAGGACTGGATGTAGTTGGGCATCTGCCAAGGGCCTGTGCTTCCTTGGGGGCCCACTGAGCAGAGCCCCCAGAATATGCTTCTCCAGTATTGCAACCTGCCTTTTCACCAGTTTCTCACTCTGGCCCAGATGATGGTGAGGGTGAAGAGGAGGGGGAAAAGATGACCCAGCCAGCTTGCTCAATGGCTGTCTGCCTGTCAAACAAACAAGTGGTAAAAGGATGAGGAAGAGGAGCATAAGGAGCTCGTGACAATGATGAGGAAAATGTTGATTCACTAGGGGAGGGGCCCACTGATGGTGTCTGGCCCAAGGGATCGCCAATACCTGAACGGGACACTGGAGCAACGCAACATTTGCAGAAGTAAAGTGGGGGGAAGTATGAGAAAATCATAGGGTGTGTGTATCTGTGTGTGGAACCAAACAACCCCATGTGGGAGGACAGAAACTGGAAGAGCTATCCTACCATGCTACTTACGTACCTTTGTAAGCCTCTGTGGAAATATTTTGCCAGAAAGGGGAGGGTAGAAACTGTCTGTATGCCTGCCTGCCTGTCATTTAAAAAGACAACATGGTTGCCTGGTTGGACAGCTGAAAAAACAGCACTCCATAGTGCAACATTTTGCACTTGTTTTTACTTTCAGCCCCTGTTAGAAAGTTGTGACATAAGTATAGGAACAAGCGGAGTGCATATCACTGGCTGAATCATGGCAGCAATTCAGAGCAGCCTTACCAAATCTGTTGCCCTCCATATGTTTTGGACTACAGCTCCTAGGAGAGGGAAGAATAATTATTGTTCTAATAAGGGAGATTAATTATTCCATTAGGTTTTCTGGCTAGAAGTGATGGAACAAAATTATGGAACAAAATGTGGTATGACCACTAATTTAGATGACTTTATAGAGGAATTCAACAAATTTAGTCTAAGCCCCACTTAACACAAGCTGAGTCTTGCTCTGATGTTATTTTCACATAAGGTCAATAACAGCTATTGGGGAAGGGTTGTTTTCACAAACTTAAGATGGTGTTGGGACCATGAGTCGCCTCATTCAGCATTTTGTTCACACTAGCTGCCTGTGAGAAAGTCACAAGCAGAACATGGGTGTAATAGCCCCTTTGCTCATGTTTCCCAGCATAGACATAGACCTGTTGCCTCTGGAACTGGAGGAAGTGTGCAGGCATCAGAACATGAAGTCACTGATAGTCTCATCCTCCGTGAATTTTCATCATCCACCATGAAAGCCATCCAAATTGGTGGCCACCAATCCATCTTATTGAAGTGAATTCCACAGTTTAACTCAGAAGAAGCTCTTCCCTTTCTCTGTCCTGAGTCTCCCACCAATCATCTTCATAGGTCGACTTTGGTTCCTAGTATTATGAAAAAGAGGGAGGGAATCTCTAGCCACTTCCTCCATGCCGTGCATAATTTCGTACCTCCCTATTGTGTCTCCTCTTACCCCCTTTCCTCAGCAAAACAGTCCTAGAACCCGTATCTATTGTCCAGCCTGAATTGTATCAATGCATCCCAGTTTACAGCCTAAAAGCACTGTATCCATATCTAATGGCTCATGCATTGATCTCCTGCTCATTTTATAAAAATACTGGAACCTCTTTGAGCTGCATTCTTTTGTTATGGGAATGAGTGAAGTAATACAGTAATATATTCCTATACCACAGCATTGTGGCTCTAACAGAGGAGGTGCCAAGGCTGCCAAAACCACTTCAGAGGCTGAAGATGCAGTGCCAATAAAGTAGTGTCTGGCAACAACACTTCAGCCTTGAGTTTTGTACTGCTCCTCTTTACCTAAAGTATTTTCCACCCAAACCCAAAATCATGTTGTTCCCTTTTCAAAGCCAAAACATTTTTCCATAAGTTCAAAGTGTCATTCATCCGTTTTAATGCACGGCAATCACTCACATGTTGAGCAACTCTAAATGAAGGCCAGCAGAAATATTGCTGCGTTGCAACTAAATTAAAATTGAACATCCAGATTATTATTCACAATAGTTTCAATACAAGCTGTAAGTTGTGTTCTAAAAGTCCATTTGACTCAAGTGTTGTTGATAAATTTGCAGCCTGATACATGGAAAGCAAACATTAGGTGCTGTGGAACTTGTTTCTAAGTTAGTTTTGGTTGTAACCTCAGGATATGAGTGTTTCAACAGAAAAAGTACATCCAGCAAGTCCCAGCATTTGCCAGCTAACAATGGGGAATGCTGGGAATTGTAGATTGTTTTCTTTCTAAATCTGCATAGGCTTGCACCCTTAAAGGATAATAGGAGGGGTAGCTGAAGGTGAATAGCAGGACTATCACTCACTCCAGCCCAGTTCCTGATCTTCTTAGCTGCCCTTTTCACCAGTGAATCCTTGGTTGGGTAGGGCATTTTCCTTACAAATAGTTGCTTAAATGGTTTGGACTTTTTAATTGGGCAGGGGGACCAGAGTGGGAAGGGGGAATAGCAGTTCTCTTTCGGCCATCTATGGGGGTGGGGTATTTTTTACTCAAAACGTATAGCCTGCTTTTTCTCTTCAATGGAAATTTCAACACAGCTAACAAAATATATAAAGCAAAATAATGATTGGATTATTTTAAAAGGTAAATACATGGAAATAAAAATACCACAACACTAGGAACAGCATTTAAAAACACCAACAGGAATGCATAATAAACCATGTGCAAAAGCTTACTATCAAAGACATGTCTTCAAAAGTTGGCAGAACGCAAGCAGAGAGGGATGTTGTGGGAGTTCCACATACAGGAAGGCCCTTAACACATCAGCACCAAGCTCAGACAGCGCTTTATTGCTACAGGAGGATGGACTTCAGTTGATGAAATGGAGTTGGGTTATTGTCAGTGGAGCTGCCATATGGCCGAAAGAGCTGAGCTTTTCCTAGATCCAAGGGGCTCTTTACTGACTTCCAAACTGCATTAAAGTAGGTGGTGACAGTTGAAGGAGGGGACCCTTTGTGAATGAGGTAAGGTTGAAAAGGAGACTAGGATAAGGTGGATAAAAGATGGGAGTTTGGATGGCGATGTGGGACCTGCCATGTCAGAGAGGCTGTAGATCTCTCATTACTAGTAGTCTGGGAAACGCAAAACAGGAGGGTGGGTTTTTCCTTCCAGCTTATGGCCTAAGTTGGCCTCTGTGGGAGCAGACAAAGAGGTTCTTGGTTTGGCCCTGCACGGCTCCTCCATCAGGGGAAGAGCTGATTCCTAGGTGAGTAGGGTTGCTTGTCCATTGCTGCTTTTATTTTGAGCTTACAGGAGCGATCTGTGGTGCTCTGTGATGAACCAATTTTGCATGTGGAGTTCAGCACCATAGATAGCTCTGATGAAGCTCAAAAGAAGCTGCAGTGGACAGACAGCTTCTCCAACATAGCAGTCACCGATTTGCCCTGTCCTACGTTCTTAAAATACCAAAAACAGCAGCCATACAGATCTAACAGAAACAATGCAACAATGATACATTAATAAAATTTCAATTCAGTGCTGTATCAATAACCTATCAATAATATTTCAGTTTCAGTTTGCTCCTGGCATAAACAAAGCAGAGCAGGCAGGAAGATATTTCCAATGTTCCTCGGCCAATATTTACTTGCCAGAAGCAGGCAAAAAGCAATTAACAGAATATGTATCTTTCATTTAATTGAATTGCATAATTAGAAAACACTGTACTTAAGGTGCAAATTAGGCAGTCTGAGTTTGGTGTCCTGAGAGAGGACAGTGCTCATTGTCTGAGACCCCAAGATTTAACCAGAAAATTGCAGCCTGAGGCCTGTGTGTGTCACCTGGGATTTTTCATGATCAGCACTTTCAGAATAGGCAATTGGTTCACCATGGTCAGTGAATTCGTGAGTTAGCCAGGCCTGGCATATATACTAGAAAGGAGGCCAGGAATGGAAGTTCAATGGCACAGCACATGCTTTGCCTGCAGACAGTACCAGGTTCAATCCTTGGTAGGACTACGAGGGTAGGACAAGGAGGGAATGAATCCTGCAGAGCTGCTACAAGTCAATGTCAACGCTATTGGGTTAGATGGGCCAACGACATCAGAGCGCTTCCCTCGTTTGAAAGCCAAACGGATCATATCTTAGGAGAAGAATATCTGGCTCCATGGCCCAGCCTGGCTTGAGGTACAACCCTACTGCTGCCATGCAGATGAAAGGTTCAAGCTCTGGGGCAACCATCTCCAAGGCTGCCACACCTCCTTCCCCACATTTTCCCTAGATGGTTGATTTCAGAAATTGGAACTGGGATAACCCCTCTGCCCCAGGCTCCTCCCCTCCCTGCCCTTTGGCAAACTGCTTTCTACCCCTTGGAGCTAGGACTCCGAGGGATCCTATAGCCTCCCAGTTGTCAGGAAGCCATAGGATCGTGTGCTTAAGGATTCAACTATGTTAGGGAGCCCATGTGCAGACTGAAGTGTGCGCTGGTCCTGACCATCATGCGGAAGGGCCTCAACATAGCTCTTCGTGACATGGCTATGATACAATTAAAAGTGTGGACAGTGGTCGTTGTTGTTGTTCAGTCACAAAGTCATGCCCAACCCATCATGACCCCATGGACAACATTCTTCCAGGCTCTCCTGTCCTCCACCATCCCTCAGAGCCCACCCAAACTCACACCCACTGTCCCAGTGACCCCATGCAGCCACCTCATGCTCTGCCGTCCCCTTCTCCTTTTGCCGTCAATTGTTCGCAGCATCGGAGTCTTCTCCAATGGGTTGTTCTTTCTCATTAGGTGACCAAAGTATTTGAGTTTCATTTTCAGTATCTGGCCTTCTAAAGACCAGTTAGGGTTGATTTCCTTTAAGATTGACTGGTTTGATCTCTTTGCAGTGGTCAATGTAAAGTGTGTTAAAATTGATCACATTACAAAGGCCACAGAAACAGCAAAAATAAATCACACCTATCCTTACAGCTAAGAGTTTTCCTATGAACTGCTCAGAGAGTTTTGGCTATCGGGCAGTTTAAAAATGCAATGCATCAGGAAATACCTCCCTGGAATCACCTCTAGCACAAACGAGATTTAAGCAGAAGGTTCACGTATCCCACTGCAATTCACTGTGGGGATTATGGGTGAGTTTCCCATAGATCCTGCTTCAAAGAAAGTTACATTATGCTGGTTGTATGGAGGGCCAATTTGGGCTATAGCTCAGGGCCTGACTGGAGAGCAATGACTGATCCCAGCAATGGCTTTTAGCTTACGCAGTGCTTTCAGCATACTTGATTGCTGTAGTCCAAGCATAAGAGGTTGCACAAGTCACACACCTGGTTACCTGCTTCCACTGTTTGATGTGGAAGGGAACAGGTACCTGCAGGTACCCATATTTCCCAAAATGCTAAATCAGCACCTAGGGAAACCTACTGCTAAAGTACAGCTCCAGCGCTGTGCAAAAGTTAGTATTCTGGATATGTATCATTAATAACTGAATGGAAAAATACACTTATGTTGTAAATGTAGGTACAAAGAGGAGAAATTTAGCAATCGTACAAACAAATAAAATTCAGCTATGAAAACAATTAATGAATGAAGTTCTGTGCAAAGGTTAATATTATGTATATTTAGCATTCTTATTTGAATAAAAAATGTACTTATGAACATTTACATAAGAGCGCTTCAACAACATGACTAATCTCATCATCACCAACTTCACCTTGGCTTGAGATGACCCTTTGTCCTTCTCCTATAAAAGGGAAATGCATCACTTGAAAAGAGGACACAGGATAAGAAGAACTAATTTAAAATATAGATAGAAATCTGGTAATAATTACTTTTTCATCATACTGGGGAAGACTGCAACCAGGTGACTTGCTCATCTGCTCTGTCTGCTGGGTAGGGGTAACTTTCAGGTCCTCAGGTTCTTCCTTCTTGTGGTTTTTTATCTTTAAACTGGTTTTGGACTGGACTGCCCTTTAAATATGGGATGCCTTCAAGTAGAGGACTATCCCTGATATTCATTCAGACTCTTCCTTATACAGTAGGACCTTAGGGCCTCCCTCATTTGGCTCAGGCATCAAGAAAACCGATGGAATAATAAGAATACAACTGCTATTACCAGAATAACTGTGTGATCCTTTCTAGTGATGACCTATGTTCTCCTTGAAGGTAGGTTTGATCTATACCTTTAATAAAAAGAGGTTGACATGTGATGGTAGAGTCCTAAGATAGAAAGAATGAGCTGTACCACTTTGTGGTGTAGGTGAGAGGGTCTCATTTTTGCATCCTTCTCTCCCTGTCTCTCTCTCTCTCTCTCAATGTGTACATCCTGCAAACAGGCACAATGAGAGCAGCTTGGGCTTAAAACTTTGCCTGTGATAATTTCTTTTATCTTATAGCTATTCGTTTTAATATGAGGAAGCATGCAAAACGGTATCCCTTCTTCTACTGCCTGAAGTGGTACAGTCCATCCCGGCGCCATTCTTTTGCTTGGGTAGGCTATTGCTTTTCTTCCTAGGAGGACATCACACTACGAAGAAAACCAGATCACCCCACTTCCAAACAGTGACAACAGGGAGTGAGGAATGCTGTTTATTTGGTACAACTGAAAAGAATGAAGATGATCTCCCTGACTTTATCCCTTCCTGGAATCAAGCCCAATGTTAGATAACAAGGAAAGTATGCTAATAATTTTCTACCTAAATAGGCAAGTATTTGTCAGGACTAACAGCCTAACTGATATCTTTTATATTGCAAAACTGAACAGGTACATTTAATACTGGAAGCCAATTCAGTAGTGAAAGCTTTGGGATAAAATGTCTGATCATGAATAACTGCATCTCTGAATGAGGAAATATCTCTAAATAAGGACTTTTTCACTTAGTGGAAAATGTCCATGTAAGATAACAGGACATCACCAAAATGGAAGGCACTGGCAACTACTCACACCAATAGGTCTCTAACAGCACAATTGTATGGACTTGGAAAGTATTACAGGCCTATTAATGAATAAATTGCCCTACGAATTGTTAACCGGGTGACACCAGAGATACTATGGGAGGAGAAAAGCATCTCCCCTTCAATCTTTTCTGCACTATGCAAAATTCTGTACCTCTATAATATCTACCCTTTTTTCCCCTAAGTGAAACAATCACAGCTGCTGCATCCTATTTCACAAGGAAGTTGCTCTAAACTGCCGATCAGTTCAGTCACCCTTTTCTCTTTTTTTTCCCAACTCTACAATCTCCTTTTCTAGGTGTGTCAACCAGAACTATATGCAATATTCTAAGTGCAGTCACACCATAGCTTTGAATAAGGGTAGTATGCTATTGGCAATTTTATTTTCAATTCCTATCTTAATTATGCCAAACATGGGGTTTGCCTTTTCATCGCTGCTTCGCACTGGGCCACCATTTTCATTGAGCTGCCTGCCACAACCCCAAGATCCTTATCTTGATCAGTACTGCTAGCTCAAATCCCATAACCTTATTCTTAAAGTGGAGGGTTTTTTGTATCTTGCCCCAACATGCATTACTTTACAATTATTTACATCAGACCACATTTGGTATTTTGATTCCCAGTTTCCCAATTTGGAGGGACCCCTTTGAATACCTCACAATCCCTTCTGATTTTAGTGAGTGATCAATTTTAATGTCTGTACCTGGTTTTAGTCCTATTTCTCGGCTTTTACTCATTATTGCACCCTTGGATTTTAACTTCGTGAATTTTGATGACCACTTTGGGAGGGTCCTGTCATGCTGCATGAGGCCTGTAAGCATCTTTAAATAAAAGCAATGATCATCATCAGTAGTGTTGGAAGGCTGGGGACCGTGACACTGAATTTTCAGGGTAAAACAGATTTGACACACCAGTTCTGGAGTTGGATCTCTGTGTCTGGCTTTATTTTAAGAGCTTTGATTCTGTATGGCATAGGGGAACTATTTCCCAGGTATTCCCTCCTCAATTGAAATAACACTATGAAGCCTGCAGTGGGGAAAAGTATGGGTACTTAACATCAGCTCAGGCTAGGTGATTTAGACAGGGAAAGCAGTGCTGGGGAGGCAGTTATATCCAGTTCCCCAGGTGCCATTGCTCTAATCAAAACCAGAGTTTCCTGTAGCCACTTTAAAGCAACCATCCAATAAACAGGCGCACCATTCACAAGTCTGCCCCATTTCATCAGCTTCAGTCCTCAAAGAGTTTTCATAGAACTTCAGTTCATAGCACCTGCAGATCTTTGCTGACATTTTAAGCTGTTCTGTCACTAGTGATCTGTCACTTGTGAAGGACCCAAGCAACTAACAACACACGGCAGCATTTATTGCAGTTGTGAATGAACACAAAAACTCCATTATCGGGGGTCCCTCACCCTGTTGGACTCGTGGGCACATTTAGGATTTTGAGGGGCTGTAATGGGCACTCTTAGGGATTTGCCCATTCATAAAATCACTGCCTCTGTGAGCACAACCAGTCACAAAACATTCAGGCAAACCTGTGAGTCTAAAAGAAAATTCATTTGCTGAAGAATCAAGGCATTTGTACAATCTGAGCTCCAAAACACAAAAGCATTTTTTTTTTAAACTGTGTAAAAACTGCTGCTGAAGAATGGCGCTTCACTTTGCAGCATGCTAGCTTTCCTGGTATGTTTTGATCCACCCCCCCCCCCAAAAAAAAACCCATGTTAGGAAAGAATATAAAAATCAAGAGGGGCAGTGATCCTGATGGGCACCAAGCGAGGGGTCTGCAAACACATTCGTCTCCTTGGGCACCACGGGGCGTGCGTGGGAGATCCTTGAATTAACATAGCTTGGTCATGAGTTGAATAATTTTGTGTATTGAACACATGACTGAATGTTTTGGATTCCCAAAATAATGAGCATAGAGACAGTGTCCCAAAGCCAGTTCTTTCCAGTCAGGTGATCCATTGGAGATGTGGTGATTTACTCTTTTGGTGGCATGGGTGATTCCAGTTTACAGGGAGCCTGAGGCATATTCAAAGGAACTTCTAAAATGATAATATCACAGGTGATATAAAACTTACTTCAGACATACCTGTAGGGGATACAGATACTTTTCACTCATAATGTCACTTGCAGAGTTACATTTTCTCTGCTAAGGCAAGTACTTGGGCCAGTTTTTCCAGGCTGGCAAGTCAACTCTCTTCTCAAGATTTTAAGTATTAGCAGGTCAGTTTGCCCTCAGTGTAATTCAGTGGGAAAGGGAAGGAAGGAGAGATGTGTTAATTGAATGGGAGGCCAGGCAAACAATCATGTGCTAAGCACTGTTAATTAACTCAGGTGGTGCCTCATTATGAGGAGCCAACAAAACCATTCTGACATTCCACTTCATTTTATTTTCTGTCATTCTGAATTTCTCTGTTGTGGGCCCCACATACATTGAGAGGAATATTAAGGGGAGTAAATAAATATAATGCTCTGTGCTTTGCAAGCAAGTGGGGCTCATCCATGACTACTTTTGTCTCCAAGGGTAAATGCAACATGTCCATCCTTTATGAAACTTACTCATCTCTCTGTGGGCATCTCTTCACTTTCCTTTTTATTGGATCTATTGAAAGAAATAGCAAATATTCACTTGCATGTCCATATACTTGTATCTTGGGCAGGAGGGAATTGGTGATGGGTTCATGCTTGCTGCACATAGATGTGTGTAGCCAAATCCCATGCACACATGTGTGCATTCACCAAAAGGAAGAAAGATCCTGCCTGTACGACCAGCTACTGACACCAGTTCTACGTCTCTCCAATAGCTGCATCTGTTGGTGAGGAAGGGCCAGAGGCACATGTAGCCGAACCTGTGCAGGGCTGCTCAGCTTGGTCAGGGATCCTGGATCAATCGGCACGCACAACTGTGCAGCACTTCCTTGCTAACATAGTATGCTTGGCTGCCAGGTTTTTCCCAGCAGGGGGCTTAGCACTGGGGTGGTGCCCCAGCCGTGGTTCCACTCTCCCACTGGCACTCGTGAGGGTGGGGCTCATCTGTATAGCACTTACATCTGAATCATTTCTCTACTTCTTCCATTTAGGGGCACGGGGATGGAGCTGGCACTAGTTTTTCTGGCATGAGCTAGCCATCCAGGTAGCCATTCCACACAGTATGCAAGCCTCCCGGTATATTTTTAGTATACTGTTACAAACAACCATAAGAAACCAAATAAACATCAGGGACAGGGCACCTGGCAGGCACCAAGAGAGGTGTCTGCAGACATATGGGTCCCCCTGGGTACCACACTGGAGATCCCAGACTGAACAAAACTTGGCCATGGCTTGAACAACCTCGTGAATGGATTTGTATATGGAACAAATGGCTTCTGATTCCCAGAAGAAAGCCAGTTCTTTCCAGGCAGATTAACCATTGGAGAAGTAGCTCCTTGCCGGGCCATGCTTTGGTGTCAGAAACGATTGCAATTTAGCCTGAGGCAGGTTCAGTAGAACATCAAAGGACTGAGACTCTCTCAGAGTGTAACTGACTGCAAGAGTGAAGGCCTGGTGTTCTACTGCTGCTGTTTCCATTGAGACGGAGCGGGGACCTGGACTAGGGCAGAAGCAGAAAACGAAAGTCTTGGAAGGAAGGAAAACCTACAAATGTAAGCTGCCCCAAGGCTTTTTGCGAATGGGGCGGCATAGAAATGGTCTAAATAAATAAATAAATGGGAGTGGACCAAGACCTGAAGAGCAGAGAGAGAGAAAAGAGGAGGTAACAAAATGGAGGTCCATGCCTAGTATGGCCAAGTTAAATTTGTTATTTGTTGTATTTAAGACTATTTTAGGCCATTTAAGGGCAAAACACTCTCAGGATAAGAAACAGTATTAGGTTTTAGAAACAGAAGTTCAGGTTTTAAAGAGCTATCCCAAGCCCAGGGACCTCTGTCCATGTTGGACTACATGCTAGCTGGGAGATGGTGGGAATTGTAGTCTAACACATGGGAGCAGCAGCTTTAGGACAGCTCCTGTAGAGCAATGTAAAATGTGTTGTTTTGACACTGTCTCCCCAGCTGGCTGCCAGAGCAGCTCAGAAACCACGATGATGTCAAAGATGGGAAGCTTGCTTTGACTGGGGAGAATTACCACCACTGGGCCAAGCATCCAGTGGGGAATTGTTGTGCCTTTTGGTGTTAAGTTTGTTGATAATGGAATTCAGTAACTGGGAGCTCAAATCCTCCTGGCTGCCTTTCAAAGACAGAGCTCGCCTGTGATGTGGCTTTGCTCTGTGGAGCTGTTCACCATCAACCCCAGTTGTATCATCCGTTTGGGATGTGCCAGCAATTGCTTCGACTCAGCAGGAGAAATGCCACTGCAGAAAGCAGAGAGTGAAAGTATGTGTGGTAGAAGAGCCATAAAACAATTATTTCTGCTGTTCAGAAAAATAATGTGTATCTTTATCCCCTCCCTCTCTTCTCGTACACTATCAAGCAGTTTCAGAACATGGGTTCATTAGGTAAAAATGAATGTTATTAAACACACAAGTACTAGAATGACACTCTTAGGGAACTGGACATGTTCAGCCTTGAGAAGAGAAGACTGAGGGGGGACATCCCTCCAGAAGTACCGCAAAGGCTGTCACAAAGAGGAAGGTCAAGATCTCTTCTTGCTGATGCCTGAGTGTAGGACACAAAATAATCAATTCAAGTTGTGACAACCCAGCTTCAGGCTGGACATCAGGAAGAGCTTCCTCACTGTCAGAGCAATACAACAGTTGAACCAGCTGCCTGGAGAGGTGGTGGGCTTTCCTACACTGGAGACATTCAAAAAGAACCTGGACAGCCATCTGAGTGGGATGGTGTAATGTGATGTCCTGCAACAGCAGGGGGTTGGACTTGATGGCCTTCATGGCCCAGCTCTTCTATTATGTGATTCTATGATTCCTAGACAGTAGCTGTGTCAAGGAAAACCCTGGGGAAACTGGCTTTAGGAATGTTTTAAAAGGCCAACCATTTTGTTCCCCAAAATGTGTGTCAATGTGTACTTTGTTTCAGAAATGCTACTGCTAAAGTTTAAAGGACTCTTAACAAGTGTATGTCTTGGATGTTTGTACAAGTCCAGGAAGCAAATAATTCAGCTTGGAACTTTCTTTTTCAGAGATGTCTGAAGGTGTATTAATAAATCCTGACCCTTGAAGAATGCTCACTTATATTTTTCCAAGCCAGAACAGGTAGGACTAAATAAAATGACTTTTTCTTCATCAATTGAGATTTTGGGTAGGTTCACAGGTTAGGGTAAGCCACTCTGGCAATAAGTCAAGGTGGGCTGGTCATTTTGCAAGCAACCCACAGTGTGCCTGACAGACACTTGAGCTCATGTGCACTCGTCTCCCTCTCCTTCTTCTTGGTCCTCTAGCCAGCATCCCAGGGACTTGGTGGCTGAAACCACTTTGTTTCTTCTCTCTTCCATAATTGTGAGCCCTCTGGGGGGGCATGCCATGGCTCCCCCCCCCTTTACTCTTTTTCCCCCCTCGCAGAGATCACAAACAGCAGTGGTGGGTTGCCATTTTAATTTCCCTCAGTGTTCTGTGACGATATGCCAGGTTCTGTGGGGCACTGTGGGAAATTTAAATGGCAACCCACCACTGCCACTTGCAGGAAAGCCCACCAGAGGGCACTTTGCTGAGGGTGGCATCAAATCAGGAGGCAAGCTGGGGGTTTCTGTCTGAAAGGTTAGGGCATCCAAGTTTGCAGAAAGCAAAGAGGTATTCTGCTCAGTATGTCAGGGACTCCCAGCAGTGTGTCTATCAATTGGGCTTAAGGGAGATTGTATGCAGCTGCCTTTGAATCAGGCCTGACCATTTCATTAGCAGTGACAAAATATCTTTTGAAGGAGAAATGACTTCACACAGCCCTTTGTAGGTGAAACTGTTCAAAGATAGGCTGGACATGCACATAGTGGGCATATCGTGAGCGGAGCCGGCTGGTGCCAGAGGTCAGACTAGATGGCCCGGGAGACCCCTTCTGACTCGCTCTATGTTTCTAACTGTACTGAAAGACTTGCTTCTCACACTTGAAGAGGATCTTCTGATCCTCGCAACTCCTGGCAGGGTTGCTCCTGGTCCTGCAGGCACCTGTAGGATGGACCATGCTGCTGATCCTGACAGAAGCATTTCAATACATGTGCAGATCCAAATGCCCAGTTTGCATGAATACGGCTGCTGAAACAAGTGACCGTGGCTTCTTTCAGCTCTTGTGCTCACTGGGCACACGCTGGCCAGATGCACTGCTTGTTGTGTTGTCCAAACCCAGGCAGCATGACTTATTTGCGGGGGGGCAGCAAACCTCAAATAACCCTACACAGGGCTGCTCCCAGCTCCAAACAAGCCATGCTGCCTGCATCTGGGTGATGTGACAAGCCGTGCCACTGCGGGCCCTTAGGGGGAGCTGGCCAGCATGGGCCTGGCGCACACCCAACTTGCACTGTGGCTTTTTTCAGCCCACATGATCATGCACACGGAATCACTGCCTGGAAGGTGTTTAGGCGCTAGAGTTGTCTGGAGGAGCCACTAAAGATAGCCAGCGCTTCCCTGATCCCCCAAATGGGTCATCCGAGAGTCATCGTTGCTGTCGTTGCACCTGCATCCCAGGTTTTTCCTCCACAGAATGCAAAGTGGCTTATATTAGCCTCTTCCTCCTCCTCATTTTCCTTACAACAGTCCTGTGAGGTAGGCTAGGCTGAGAATCAGTGACTGGCCCAATGTCACCTGTGAATTTCATGGTTAACAGGGACTGGAACCCAGATCTCCATTCTAACACTCTAACCACTACACCTCTACACAGGCGTCTTATAACCCTAAGAAAATAGAAAGATGTAACCATGTAATAGGAGTGGGGCAGACTGAATGAATTTATTCAAAAAGTGGGAATATATTAAGCATTGCATAATTATGTTATTAAGAGGAGGAGGAGGAGGAACATTTCAGCACTGTTCAAGACTGCAGTCCTCCCCACGTAGTTTACAGTATAAAAATAAGCATTGTATATGAGTATAAAAAGTTCAAAAATGATAAATTTGAAAACACATTTAAAATAAGCAGTAACAAAAGCAGCGTATATAATCAAAAGCGTTAAACTAAAAGCCAAAGAAAACAAGTCTGTTTTAAAAACAGTACCAGATGAAGCCAGCAATATGACTCGGGAGGGGATTCCAAATCTGCAGGGCAAAGAAATCGACAAGCGTAGAACAAAATGAAAGAAATGTAAAGTCCCCCCTGGAATTAGAATCTAAAACTTAGTGACAAATTACATGGGTTTGTAACATACATGGGTATTAGTCCTGTGTTTGAACCAGCATGCTTAATCAGGCTGCTTTTATTTTGCAGAAAAGGAAGCTGTTGATCCCTGAGTCAAAATGGGTTCCCAGTTGGAAAGGAAGACCTATGCCAGTTTTATGGTGCAAAGTGGCCCCTGCCCGGCTTCTATTGGCCTGGAGGAGGCTTTTGTTGAACGTGTGAGCCTCTGCGTTTGCCAGTGATCTGATTCCTGATTTGCTTGGAGTGCATGCTCATTAGTTGGCCAGGCATGGTGAATTTCTCGTATATTACAGGGGTTCTGTTTCAGGCAGTGCTGGATTGCTTCATCTTGAATTGCTTGAATTCTGCGGTTGAAGCAATCAGGGAATAAACCATCCAGGAGATCCCCAAATTCGCAAAATTCATCAAGAGGGAGTTTGGCCACACATTCTGTTATTTATTTAAACCATTTTTATGCCGCCCCATTCGCAAAAAGCCTCAGGGCGGCTTACAACCTTAATAAATAAACATAAATAAACAGTTATACAATTAGAGTTAAAAAACTGGAAACATCTCAGCATGTACATAAAAACCCAATAAATACAATTCATAAATTAACAATTGAAATAACTTTTAAATAAAAAAGTCTTGACCTGGCGCCGAAAAACAAATAACGATGGCACCAGGCAGACCTCTCTGGGGAGCGCATTCCATAGGTGGGGCGCCACCGCAAAGAAGGCCCTCCTCCGGGTACTCACCCTCCTAATATCTTTCACGGAGGGTCCCCAGAGAAGGGCCTCTGCTGTCGATCTCAAGGGGCGGGAGGGCATATATGAGCGCAAGCGTTCCTTTAGATATCCAGGTCCCAAGCCGTTGAGGGCTTTATAGGTGATAACCAACACCTTGAATTGGGCCCGGACTTCAATGGGGAGCCAGTGAAGCTGGCGGAGAACTGGGGTTATATGAGAACAATGCCCTGTCCCCGTCAGCAACCTGGCAGCTCTATTCTGCACCAATTGAAGTATCCGGACCGTCTTCAAGGGTGCCCAACGTAGAGCGCATTACAGAAGTCTAATCAGGAAGTTACCAACGCGTGTGTCACTGTCGCCAGGCAGTCGTTCTCCAGGTAGGGACGCAGCTGATGGATCAGCCGAAGCTGAAGGAAGGTGCTCCTCGCCACTGCCATCACCTGGGCTTCCAGAGACAGCTCAGGGTCGAGGAGCACTCCCAAGCTGCGAACCTTGTCCCTAAGAGGGAGTGCAACCCCATTCAGGACAAGGTCCAGGTCCCCTACCCTGAAGCCCGACCCACCTACCAACAGGACCTCCGTCTTGTCTGGATTGAGCTTCAGTTTATTGGCCCTCATCCAGCCCATTACCTCGGCCAGGCACCAGTTCAGTACAGCCACTGCCTCACCTGGATTGGTTGAAAACGAGAGGTAGAGCTGAGTATCATCAGCATGCTGATGATTCTGCAGCCCACACCTCCTGACGACCTCTCCCAGCAGTTTCATGTAGATGTTGAATAGCAAAGGGGACAAAATGGACCCCTGCGGAACTCCATGGCATAACTGCCATGGCGCAGAACCATAGTCCCCCAGCACCAACTTCTAGAATCGGCCATTGAGATAGGAGCGGAACCACTGCAGAACAGTGCCCCCAACTCCCAATCCCACTAGCCTATCCAGAAGGATACCATGGTTGATGGTATTGAAAGCCGCTAAGAGGTCCAGGAGAACCAACAGGGACGCACTCCCCCTGTCTCTCTCCCTGCACAGGTCATCGTACAGGGCGACCAAGGCAGATTCAGTACCATACCCGGGTCTGAAGCCGGACTGAAATGGGTCCAGATAATCAGTTTCATCTAAGAGTGCTTGGAGTTGTCCTGCCACCACCCGCTCTAACACCTTGCCCAAGAACGGGATGTTGGCCACCGGTCTATAATTGGCGGCCACCTCTGAATCCAGGGATGCCTTCTTTAGGACTGGCCGGACTACCACCTCCTTTAAAGGGGCAGGTACCTGGCCGTCCCTTAGAGAGGCGTTGACAGCCTCCAGGATCCAGGTCCCTATCCCGTCCTTGGATTTCTTGAGTAGCCAAGACAGGCAAGGGTCCAATAGGCAAGTGGTGGGACGTACTTGTCCAAGCACCTTGTCCACATCATCAGGCCGCAATAACTGAAATTCATCCATCAATTGTGGACCAGACGGCAACATTGTCACCTCCCCCGAAGGTTCTGAGTCACTAGTGGAGTCCAGCTCATGACGAATCTGAGCGATTTTCTCCCTAAAATGCTTGGCAAAGTCGTCACAGCGGGCCATCGAGGGTGGTACAGGATCTTTTTTTGGGCCTGGATGAACCAGCCCCTGTACCACCTGAAAGAGCTCCGCCAGATAGCATTGTGAGGAGGCAATGGAAGCGGAGAAGAATTTCTTCTTCACCACCCTCACTGCCACAGCATAGGCCCAATAATGGGCTCTTAAGTGTGTTCCATCAGATTCATCCCATGATTTCCTCCACCTACGCTCTAGATGTCTCCCAACCCGCTTCATCACCCACCCGTAGCTTGGGTGTATACCAGGGGGATGAACAGGCTCTGCCAGGCAGGAGAGGACTCTTAGGAGCGATCGTGTCAATAGCCCTGGTCATTTCCCCATTCCACAGTTCGACCAAGGCATGACAAGAGCACCAGCCTTATCAACCGGGAATTCCCCCAGGGCCTTCAGGAATCCATCTGGATCCATCCAGCTGGGGGGGGGGGGGGCGGACCAACACAATCGAGTCCGCACCCTTGCAGAGGGAAAGGCCGCTCTCAAGCTCTTATACTTTCATTGGCTTGCCAAATGCATTTTTTAAAAATGAAACCCCTGTAAGGAAGGTTTCTTGGGCTGAAAAGTGCTTCTAGAAGAGTTCAACACATTTGATACAACTGCATAATGCAATAACTACATAGTGTGCAGCTGATCATGTCATCATCATTTACCTACCAGCCACCATGCAGAGTGGGTGATGCCAACCAGTCCCGTCTCCTTTGCAGCACTCTTGGAGGAGCACAAGGGACCAACTTGGGCAGAATGAAGACAGAGTAACTAGCATCTTTCAGCATGGTCCAAACAGCCATTTTAATCACAGCAACAGTACAGAAAAGAGGAGGTGGGAGGAGCAGGTCTGGTCCCTGGTTGTTCCCACAAGTTCATGGCATCTGCAGCAGATGATTGTACATTTGTGGACCCAAAGCTTTATGTATGAGAACAGCAGCATGCAACAGATGGCTTGCAAAATTCCACTATTCATTATTATAATTCACTGGGATGCCTTAGTGCAGAAAATCATGGATTGGATGAGAAGCAAAAAGTGTGTCTTAATTGATAAGTGAGCCTGGTTATTGATCCAGTGAGACCCAGGACTGACCTGCTGCATCTTCAGGAGAGTATTAAGGCCCAGCCAGTCACAAGGCTTCTGCTCCAAAAATGAGTCTGTTTCTTTGAGCTCACTCCTGAGGCCTTTTGGGTTTGCCTCTTCAATTCACAATGCCAGGAGGGAGCTGGTGTTTGTTCGGTGTCCTTTCAGAGCCTGACAAAGTCCTTTTAATTTTTTTTTCTTAGACCTTCTCCATTTCTATGCTTTATTTAGGTTTTATCTGGCCAGGTTACTGCCTGCTTTATTTATTATTATGGTGATTTGTATTTGTATTGTTTGGATCTTTGCAAGAAACAGCTGGGAGCTTTATCATCATCATCATCATCATCATCATCATCATTATTATGTTTTATTTGAAAGAAGGGTATAAAATATCCAAATAAATAAATATTGTTTTCACTACACTATGCTGTAGTGATGTAGCCTTTAGCTTCCTTCATATCAAAAGCTCATATGCCGGTAACACATAAATGGGCAGATAGTGTGGTTACACTGACATCAATGGCAGCTTCCCCAGGCAAATAGAACCTGCGAGGGTAATTCACATCAGTACTATAGGGGCAGCTGACAAAAAGAACACGTGCTCATTTGCCACTGTTCCAATCCAGACGGCTTCCCCATGTCCTGGCGCCTGGGAAAAACCGGAGCGTATGAGGACCAATCATATGATTAAATTGCATCTAGTTTGGGCCTAGTTTTTGCAATATATGCAACTGCCTTCCAGGCACACAGAAGGCATAATTATAGTCCAAAGATGTAATTCATCTTCCCTGCTTTTAATTTTAGCCTCGTTCTTTTTTTACACAGCCTCCCAGCACTGTGCAACATTATCAATAACCCATTTACTACACCTATTCTAATCCTGGGGTTGGGGGAGGTGGGCTTCACAAGTAAGAGGGGGAATGTACACTGTATTCTTTTATGTTCTTTTTCATCTGATCTGGATCTCAAACCACTTTCCAGGACTTTGTTAAGAACAGTAGGATTTCAAAGCATGCCATGTGCTTAACACGTATCATTTGGGAGTCAAGTTTTGTGTGTTTGCAGGCTCTGACAATTGAGAGTATGCGCAGTAGAATTTCGGAGATGCACTTGGCAAGTTTAACCCTGTTTATCTTGTATCATACTTGGTGAAAGAATACACAATTCCTTCAAGAAGTCCTACAACAAAATGTTGTATAGTACCTTAAAAACGTACCCATTTATTATGGCAGAAGCTTTCACCAGGGCCAAACCACCATCAATATCCTAGAGGGTCATATTTGACCTGAGCTTTTGCACCCCTGGACTATAGGACCCTTGGGGCTCTTTTCAACTATGACTCTGCTTGGAAAAAGAACCTGAAGCGGAAAGGGTTGCACATGTGGTTCCTCCCTTAATCCAGCTGTTCCATGTGCATGGATTTTCCTGATTAGTGCTGATCGGCCATTTGGGATTGGCGGGATCTATTTATTTTCACGTGTATTATCTGTTATCTTCTCTGTTCTCTCTCCCACAAACAGGCAGTGATGAAACTAATATCTGTGGCACCATGAATATGCGTAAGTAATTTGTTGTAGTGAAGCCAGGGCTCACCTGTTCAAAGCGCCAGGACTTTCTAACTGACAGAGACATGGATGCCATCTGCCACCCACCCTCAGACTCCTTTGTTCCCCCTGAGCTTAGCTGCACTGCTCATATTGCCAGCCTGGATCGGCAAAACTTGCAACAGCGCAAGTTTGATGGCCTAACAGGGTGGACTTGTCCTAGTTGCTGTGGTGATGCCTGTGAAAGCCACCAACATGTTCTGTCAGGCCTGGATGCACCGCTGAGCCCGGGGTGCCTGGCTTTGAATGTGAGGAGGCTTTTTTGCCTAGAATGAGCAGTACAAATAAGATAGAAAGACAGTTTGGCAAGCTTTGTGATCTTCTCCAGATGTGAATTTTCTTGCAGTAAGATTATTTCCCTTGTGCTAATACTGTGGTTTTCAGGATCTAGGTAACATCCATCCTCTAAATAAGCATAACTCTTGTGTGATACAGGAGATGAGAAAGGATTCCACATAAGACCTATCTGATTATCTTCCATCATGACTGAAAGCATCAGCCATCTACCTCTGAGACAGTAAAATCTCTCTTGTGGAGGGACATCTCTCAGCAGTAGAGCACATGATCTACATGCAGAAGGTCTGTGGCTTAATCCTTTGCATCTCCAGGGGAAAAATGGAATCTCAGACAGCAGGTGATATAAAAAGCCTGCCTGAAACTGGCCCAGCAAGATGAATGCTTTGGCTTGGAAGAAGACAGCATCATTCCTGTAGCCAAAGACTTCTTTCTTCTGCACAGAGAATGTTTGTTATTGGCTGGTATAGAAATATTGTGAATAATACTGGTCTACAAATTTTGGAAAACTACCGATCTCTGAGATAAAATGTGCTAATGCATACATATTTTGATTAGATGAATTAGAAAACAGGTGATAAAAGTGCTGGTTGGCTAAAGTTTTCAAGATATTTCACAATAAAGATATATAAACATTTGTCTACAGGGGAGGGAGGTGTCTGATGATCATGATGCCTCGTAACTTCTTGACAAAGTATGGTAGAACAATGAAAATGGTACCACATGGAAGTGTATAGATTTTTCTTCACTTTGAGACTAAAGATGATTGCCTAATTTATCATTCTTTTATTGCAAGGTACATTTGTCTTGGTCAGATCTATGCATCATAAAGTTACATCTGGTGGATTGTGAAAGTGTAATTGCCTAACATTTCCAAGGAACAGTTGCATGATATTTTCCCTCAGAAGCCAAGATGCCTCGAAACTGTGTAAACAATGCAGATTCACATCTCAAAAGTGCAGTATGGCGGTACTGGTAAGAAAGGCAGACCACCTATATTTTGGATGCAAAATATGGGATCAGGACAAGAGTTGGGCCCCTCATTATTGTTGCATTACATGTGCAACTTACCTGCATCGTTGGCTAAACAAGAAGAAAAAGCATGCCGTTCACAGTCCCAATGGTGTGGAAGGAAGCCATCAATCATAGTAGTGACTGCTAGTTTTGCATGGTTCCCCCAGTTGCAAAAAGGGATCTCAGGAAAGAAGAAGTGGACTGTGGACTATCCAGACATTCCATCCGCACTGCATCCTGTACCCCATGGTGAGGACTTGCCAATTCCAGATCAACCAGATCCAAAGTTATGATGCATAATCACATCCCCCTCGTAATTTTGAATTATTTTGATGCAATTTTGACCTGAAACTGTATCCTGGAAACTGGAGCCAATTAATACTCAGGACTTAATTTTCCTGTATTAGTGACCCAATTCTGGTAAAATTTAGCTAGTTTCATTTCCAAGGCTTTCTCCTTGCAGACCAGTGAAACTGGAATTTCAGTCCTGAATGCTTCCCCCGCAGCTCTTTGACCAATATTGCCTTCCTCCATCAGAAATTGCTTTTTTTTGGTTCTGTTTTTGTTCTGCCTGCCACATTAGGAAGGGGGAAATCAGTTTTCTCTAATGCACAGATAATCTCAGTTTGGCCAACAATGCATCCAGTTTGGCTGTTATGCAGCTAGACTGCAGCACCAGTCAGCATGGCTGTTGTTCTATTGTCAGAGGACCATCGGAGCTGAAAGCCAGCCCATCTGGAGGGTACCCATGGGGCTAAGCTACATGTTCTACATCCCTAATGAAAGGAGGAGACTATTTTGCAAAGGATTCTACCCTCCATCAATAACAGCAGTAGAGTAGGATCAGCCCAAACAGCTGAAAGAGTTTTACAAACACTTGCCATTCCTCAGCCGTTTCCATTCCCATCTTTGTTTTAGAACCACATGGTGGATTTCACAATGGAAAGATGTTAGGGTTAGTGAGCTATACCATCAAAGAAGGACATCACAGAATTTTTGAGGTTAGTTGCATTTTAAGTGGAGTTGGTGACTTTAAGCGCTTGCTTCATTTCAGAGTTAAAAGCCTTGTTTAATGATGCAATGAAAAGCCAATGCTGCCAGATAAGAGAAGCTGGGCACAGATCCAATGCATGGAGGTATGTCAGGGGATATCATATTTCACATATAAAAAAATCACTACCTCCTTGGCAGTCCAGCAACAATCCAGATTTCTGTACATTTGGAAACATTCAGACATACTAAGAGAAAATTCAAGTCACTGGAGCAGCCACAGGGATAAATTTAGCTTGACGTTAGAAAGCCACTGTGTGCCTCATGGAAAACACAATTTCACAATAAACTTGGCGCATAATAAGTTAAATTTCAAAACATTGAATAATTCTCCCATCAGTGGCTGCTGGTGACATTCAAGACGGATTGGGCAAACTTACTGGCTCACTCCATGACCTCTTTTGCTCACTTTATAGACTTTATAGGCTGCAGGGAACTTGTAATAGTTACCACAAGCAGGGAGGCCCATATAAAGACTGCATCTGTCTACCTCTGTCTTTTCAGAAGACTATGGGCTCTTAAAGATGCTGGTCTAGACGGGTGGTGTGTGTGTGTGTGTGTGTGGTGGGGGGAATATTGACAATCTTTGGTAAGAGTTCATGCTCCATTTTTAATTTTTTTGGTAAGTGTTTGTACCCTCATACAATAACAATTTGTGGTCTTATGAACATTTAACTATCTTCATAAAATTCATTTTAAACTCCACTGCGACAGGACCACATCCAGCAGTGCAGTGTAGCTCACAAAGATGCAGAACTTTTGACTTTCTGACTTTTATGTGGCCTCTGAGCTGAGCTGCAATCTTCTCAGTAGCTGGGGGTGGGAAATGAATTTCCTCAGTGAGGATAGATTTTTATGGCTATGCTTGTCACAATGCAAAGTATTTGAGGGTGGCCTGGTCTTAAATGGGCTATTAAGGCCTATAAAGGTGACAAGGAAACCGCTGCTCCTAGAGGAGATAAACACTGCTATAGTACTATTTGTTGATATGGGTCTACAGAGCAGGTTGAATTTTGAGGGTCTCCTTGAGGGTGTGACTCTAAGAGGCATCATGATGAGCACCTGCACCTCCTTTGAAAAGAAGTGGCCCACTGTGATCAAGCACTACCCAAAGGATGGTCTCTATCAGTCAAAATAGATTGTGCAGCTCTTCCACCTCGGTCCTTGTTAACAGATTTCGAGTAATAAGAAAGAAGACAGCAGAAACAGGGAAATGCTTGGGAAGTTTTCAAATGATTAACAGGACCCTGCTGTGAATTTCCATGAATGAGGCAGGACAGCTGTGCAATCATCTAAAAACACATTTCAACCAGGACTGCATGATCACATGTACAAGCGGCAATCCATCCAGTTGGCATACTTGCCCTCCTCAGGTGGGGATTGTTGTAACAGCTGACCTGACAGGGTGAAGAGCTGGGGTGGTTTGGCAAGGGACTACCAAGATGGAGTCTACAAAGATGCCTTTATGGCCTATCATACACAGCTTGAGGTGGGGGCAAAATCTTGTAGGAAATTTGCTAGAAGCACAGGAGAGTAAAACAATAAGGTTGAGTGGATTAAGACAACACAAAAGAAAAAAAAAATCAGGCCAGCCACATTAGCCTATTTAAGGTGCACTTGCAGCATGGATTCTTGATCAGTTCAGGAATCCCACTTTTAGCCTAAAGGTGTTCTTGCATTGTCCTATGGCAGTCTTTGCTCATCCATCCCTCCACCCTGCAATTTGCCCCAGGCGGGCTTAGCCGCTGGCAGCATTTTTTACCATGTCTAGCAACAGCTTTTCAGACGGGGATGGCAGGCAGCTGGAGAGACAGCCGGAGAGCTCATATCCTGGCCTCTTTAATCTTCTCCCCTCCCCACCAGCCAACCAAAAGAGCTTCCTTTCCTCCTCTCCAAAGTTGATTTGTAACCGTGGAGGGCAGCTGCAGCGGTTCTTTTCACACCAGCTGAAAGGGGTGGGAGTACCAGTGGGGGATCAGATCTCTGCCTCCTTCCGAAGTTGGGTGGGGGTTCCCGTTACTGTGCGATGTGGTGTCTTCCCTTGGGTCCTCGGTTTAGACAGGCAAGTGGTTTCCACACACGAGTGGTTTCTACCCTCCATTTTTCTTCCAAATGGCAGCTCGTATCCCCATCAGCTCCCATGCCTGGAAATCAATCCCAGGGTTCACTGCTGCTGTTTGTGTCATCCACCCATTTCTTCTTGAATGCAGCCTCTGAGTAATTTCAGCTTTGGCCTTCAGCTACACTACATAAGGATTTCAGCAGATACTGGTTTTCACACTGGACCTCTTGTAGTCCGCCTGTACTCAACTCCCCATTAAGTTCAAGTAGAATCACAGACTTGCAACATTCTTGTGATGGTTCACTTCTCAGGCTGTGTCTGCACCACATCGGCTTTCTTATGCTCTGCTTCTTTACAACTAGAGGCAACAACATCCGTCCATGGGAGCATTTTAAGCCTTAATACGGACCCACACAGGGTCTCGGCCAGCAGCAGCAGGCCTGAATGGTCCTTCATCTCTTCCGTTTGCCAAGTCACTACTGATTGGTGTAGCCTATTTTTGAGGTGGGTTGTGACAACTCCACGTATGTCCTTCATTCTGCTGTCTGGCTATAGGCACATATTTTTGTGGCTCTTTGAACGCATTAGGAAAGACAACAAGGAAATTCTATTTGAGACATTGTCTTCTGATCAAATACTGACAAAAGAGGCCTGATGTCAAGGGTGAGCATCAGTGGATCATGTGCTGCAGATTCTGTTGCGCTTTAAAAAAATAATAGGGGGTTGTCATGTAGGACAAGATTAGTATTCAGTTTCGGAAAGGAAGGACTAAAGAGAGCATACGTGTGGCTAGAGCCCTCTTGGCTGCTTTTAGGCAATGTCTGAAAGGTAGGGGGATCTTATCATGGATCATCCATTTCATTGGTACGTCTACATCCAGCAGCATCTTCACTGTGGATAGTATGACGTGTATATTCTCGGTATCAGTATTGGCCCCAAATGTAACTGTGGAGGGAGTGCAAGGAATGCAGTTGTTGAGAATGTGCTGAGCTCAGCTGTAGAAATGCTGTTCGGAGAGAACATAAAGTTGTCTCTTCAGCCAGCTCTGATAAACTATCCACTATCCACCCCCTCTGTTTATCATTGGTTTTTCCTCCCTCCCTCACTGCAGTATCTACAAAATCACACAGCATCTTGGAATACCAGAGGGCCCATTTTGTTTGTGTTTTGCTATCTTTACTGAAGTTTTAGAAGATTTGCTGTATGACTTTAGGATTTAAGGGTCACCTCCTTTCCAAGCTCACTCTTCATTCTCTTGCATTTATCTTTTCATCAAAGTGTGTGTGGCCACCCACCCTATTTTAAAAGGAATGAATCCTCACTTGGAAATTCAAGAACATAAATCATCACCTAACTTAATTTGCATCCTTTCCACTACTGCTTGTTGACTTTCCCTGTAGTGTATTGCTACCTAAGCCTCATCCACCTCCCTAAGCTCCAAATATGTCAGCATGTGACATATGGTAATGGAATGACCCTTCCTCTTGCTACCTGGCACAGAGTTCATTTCATGCAGCACTAACCATCTGTTGGGGTGGTCAAATCATTTCATTTCAGTGTCATTGCAAGAAAGGTAAGAACTGCTTTGTTTGGCCAGAGCACAGCGGCCATGATTGCTGCATACCACAAAGAATGGCTAGTTTGATTCTGCAAAGAAGAGGAAGTGGCGATACCTGTGCTGAGCCCTCAGGTGCTCTCCTTTCTCACCTCCATCGGTGCCAGCTGCCATGGCTTCTCATCCCTTCTCTTGCCATTGCTCCAGTTGGACTCCTTGAAGGCATTGTAAGTTATTTTAAGGCAAGCATCTATAGAAACCTGCCACAATGTCTTTGCTTACATATAAAAACAACATAGATAGTATAAAATAGATACAGGATAGTTAAGAGAACCAAAGATTATTAGGCTGGGCAAAATATTGGTTTAGTATGCATAGTTTGTATCAGAGTAAAATTTCAGAAAGTCTTTGTACAAAGTGATTGAGTCATTTCTACTTAGGAAAAGAGAAAGGTTTAAGAGGACAGTTAATGTACCCTTTTAGATATGTTGCTAACCACAAAGTATGGAGGCAGGATGCTTAAGGAGAAGTTAGGGCCTTTCCAAGCTTCTCTAGAATTAGCTAAATCACTGGTAATTACATTTGCAGAAGAGAGGCACTTAGATTCAGAGTAAAGAGCTGAAATGAAGCTACGCCACCTTATAATAACTAATCAGTAAGTTTATAGCTGAGTGGATACCAAGCACAGTACCAGCATAGGAACTATGCGTAGAAAATAAAGTTTTTCAAAAAGGTGAGGTTCCTGGCTTCTATCCTGACTCTAAAATAACTTCCTTTTGGGGGGAGAAGGGACAGATCCTCTGTTAGCAGACCTGTTGGAAGTTTATCTCTTTGCTTTCTAAAATTGGGCAGTGTAGTATCTTGGAAAACAGAAACAAACCCAAAATGATCTTGAAAGGTTTAAAAGTTGGGCAGAAAAATTACAGAAATAGATTTAATAGAGGCAAGCGCAGAGTGCCCTATTTAGTTAAAGAAGAATCCAATGCCCAGGTATAAGAGGCGGTTTACCCAGCCTGACAGTAGTGTGTATGAAAATGATCTTGGAACTGTAGTCAATCACAAGCTGATTATGAGCCAGTGGTGTGATGTGGGAACAAACAAAGGCTAATGAAATTTTAGGACGCATCCATCACAGGAGTAATCATTTCACATTATTCTGCTCAGACCTCACCTTTAACAGTGAGTGCAGTACAGGGCACCACACTTTAAGAAAGATAAAATGGAGCAAGTTCAGAGAAGGTAAGAAGGATCATCAGGAGACTAGAAACTAACTCCCCTGAGGAAAGAATGAAGGAACTGGGTGTTTTTCACCTTGAAAAAAAGAAGACAGAGAGGGGATATGATAGCATGTCTTAAGGGCTGTCATACAGAAGAGCTGTAGGACACAAAATAACAGGCTTAAGTTGCAGGAAGGCAGATTTCGGTTGAACATCAGGAAAATCCTCCTAAGAGTCAGAACAGTCTGACAATGAACCAACTGCCTAGGGAGGTAGTGAGCTCTCCACTTGCTGGAGGTATTTAAGCAAAGACTGGACAGCCATTTGCCAGAGATGCTATAAAATGGATTGATACGCTATGCAAGGGTTTGGGCTCAGTGGCCTAAATGGCCAGTGTACAATATTTGCCTCTTTTTGAAAGGAGGTTATTATATGAATAAGACTTGTATTGGAACTCTTTTTAAGCATTTACTTATATAAATGTCCTCTGAAGTTATCAACCTGCTTCCTGGCAGTTAATGCGCAACCAATGCAAATACTTTATTTCATAGTGACCCCTACACAAAACCTGATGTTACAATACTTGTAGGATAAGCCGTCATCATCTGTTTTTCGGCACCAGGTCAAGACCTTTTTATTTAAACGTTATTTTAATTAATTGTTAATTTATTTATTGGTTTTATTTATTGCCTGGATATATCCAATTTTTATATTTTTGTATTGTTATTTATTTGCTGGAAGCCGCCCCAAGGCTTATGCGAATAGGGCAGCATACAAGTTTCCCAAATAAATAAATAAATAAATAAGCAGTGACCTCCTATAATGCTATGGGTTGAGGACCTAACAATACTTTCAACATTTAAACAAGTGAAATACAGATTGGGATCTTTGGCCTGTCTCTCTGTTCAGGTTTATGTATAAGTTGCATCTCTCTCTCTCTCTCTCTCTCTCACACACACACACACACACACTCACTCTTCATATTGGTTTTATTCTGTTTTGAATTTACAATAATATAGATATACAATTTAATTTTGAAAAGCTATTTAACAGTAGCCTGAACTAAAAGAGCATACCTAGAAACCTGAGTGGGTGGGGCACAACCACCTTGGGGGAAGTCCTTCTCTTCCCCCAAGCCCGTTTGATGGATGGGGCAACTTTTGGCCTTCCAGCTGTTTTGGCCAATATAATAATGCCCATCATGGCTAATGGTGAGGGATGATGGAGGTTGCAGGCCAAAACATGGGCTATAAAGAGCAAGGCCAGGATTTCTAGAAGCAGACTAGAATCCTTTTCTGTGGTCTGTCCCAATTCACTGTGAGGCATCATTGCCTTCTACCACAGCAATTACCACGCTTATGTCAAGTGACAGACACACTGATCTGCTGGTGTGTCATTCACGTCAAAGGCAGCAAATACGATGATTCCCTGGATTTATTGCTGCCACTTCAAGAAGTACTGACAAAATTAAACTGGGGAGGGGAGGGGAGGGGAGGAAAGCGGTTCCAAAAATATGCTTTAATGTCTGGCCTCCCCCCATGTGATTTGTTTTAAGTCTCAGTTTTAGTGTTCCTTCTAAACTTATAGGATTGTGTATAATTCCTTGTATTGTCATAATTTTGTAACTTGCATGGAAATATTTGATTGGAAATACAGAATGTTTAAGGCTGCAAGCCTATGGAATGTTTAGGAAGAAAAAGTTCTACAGTTTCCAGTATGTCTCTCTAAACATACATAGGATTGCATCATATATGAATAAATACGTTCTTTTCCTGAAATAGGAAATGGCAAACACTTCCCAAAGATTTAAATGTATCTCTGTACATTGATGCCAGGCATAATAGCAGTGATTTAGAGTACAGTTCTATACAGTTCAACTCAAAAGTAAGTCCTATTGAATTTAATCCTATACTTGTGCTTGATTTGTGTCTGTACCTTTAGTATTTAATAAAGAAGCCGCAAATTTGTTGGATGTTCCAGTTTTGTGATTTTCATTTGTTATTAGTTTATCCACGAGAGGTTTTTTGTATCTTTTAATTGTTATATATTATTTGATGCTTCCTATGTACAATCGGTGTTGTGTAATTGCTTGCTTCACATGTGAAGTTTGTATATTATTTGGAAAAAGAATGATGAAACAATATTTAAATAATGACAAAGAAGTAAACATAATTTCTTCCTCCTGGCCCTTTGAGTTCCATGTGAGTGCATCCTTCCTGAAGCTAAATTTAAATGTTTTAGAAAAGGAGATAATCTTCAGCTCAGAATAAAGCATTGAAATGGGTGGGTGTTAGTTGCAATAATTAACACATCCAACATTTCCTGGTAATTGGTTTCCATAGGCTTTGACCATGAGCCTATTAAAACTCTTAGCACTCCGGTTGGCCACCTACCCTACTTCAGTAGGAAATAGTGGGGAAGCATAAAATGGGGCACTCTCTCCATGTATGTCATGTGGGGGGAGGGGTTGCACAGAATTTCTGCAGGTTTCGATCTGAGCATTGTTCATGCTAGCCCAGCAAGCATTGCGTTGAGCTTGGACTGGGAATAACCAAATCCCAGGGTTCAAAAAGATTGCACTGTAAATTGCACATGGTTACACTGCTTGCCCATGACATCTCTCGTGCAGTGCCAAGTATGTGCACACCTGAGTCTGCCCCAGTCCCCAGCATGTGGAAGAGACTTAACTTTTGAACGAGGTCCATCAGTAAAACAGATGCAATCCCAGGCAAAGCAAGACAGGGAACGTGAAGTTGTCAACCCCAGATAGAAAGGCCAATAGTCAGCAATTATAGAGTTCTAGCTCAACACCTCTGGGCCTGGTTCTGCTCCCCATACCCTCTTCTGCCTTACCTTCTGGGTTCTGGCTCTGTATTTTCATGCTCTTGTATAATATGGGTTGGTATGATGGTGACCAGGCCAATCCAAGTGTGCCTTCCCTTCTAACCATTTCCAGATGGGAAGCTCCATTAGCCTGTTGCAGGAAAACCAAGAGGTTTTTTGGCACATTAGCACATTAACAACTCAAGTCTATGGATGTTTGCACAGAAACAGGCCTACAATTCCAGGATCGTACCCTCATTGTGAAGTATTTGTATTGTGGGATCTACTTTTAAAAAAACTAAAATTTCAAGGGCCACCAACCAGACAGAAATGCAAAATTGTGGCTTGGAGCAATGGAGCCTAATACATACTGGATCCCACTCCCAAATCTGCATATGCGAGTACAATGCCATATCTGAGTTAGGAACGATCAGGGATGCTAGCCTTAATCAATACGGCTGCAATCCTGAACGCTAAGGGTGCACAGCATTTTCAGCCTCAATGGTGGTGTGTGATGTTGACTCAGGCTGGAGCCATATATGCATGCAAACACATGCATAGATGCATACGTGTGCTTGTGAATACACGTCCCAGTGGCCTGCATGAGAATCTCCATGGAAGGGAGCACAGAGTGTTTTCTCCAGTGATCCTGAGTCAATCGGCTTCTTTCTCACGGCTTGCTGTGCAAGGAAAAGAGTGTTCTAGATGAGGTTTCTAGCAGAGGGAACAGAGGAAGTACAGCAGGAGAGAATTTGGTGCTGGTGCTGGTGGGGCACTGCAGGAAAGCCTAGGAGGTTAAAAGTGCACCCCAGGCAACAGGATGTGCAGCCCTGGTGTTCGAACTTGTCTTGGAGTAGGTCCCATTGAACTTCTCTGGAATGCACAGGACAGCAATTTAAAACTGGGCTGCAGCGCTTCAGGAATACCTGGTCAAAGGCAACCAACTTGGAGGCTGAGGAAGAAGGCACTGACACTAAGAGAGAAGTGATAAGTGCAAGGTCAGCCATGGCAGAGAATTTTTTTGTGGTTACTAACTTGCAGTTTGACTCATAATTTTTAAACCATGTGAAGTCAGCAACTTTGGAGGAATCACTCCTAGATCTACTGGTAGATCCCAGTCTAACTTTGACCTGACTGAGCCCTAGATACCCAGTCTGTCCCAAGCACACTTTTGCTTTGCTCTCAGATAAACTTGGGTTCTTTATGGCCTGTCAGCATTTCCAGGGCAAGCTGCTGGGCAGTCCACAAAATAATAATCAAGCTATTTAGTTCTTAGCGGGAAGCAGTAATCATGGCAGGCTCCAGAACTTCTGATTGCAAATTATATAACTGGGAGTTGTAGAGATAAACAGCAGCACCATACAACCCTGTCTGAAATTGTTCTTGGACTTTTTCACACAAAACTCGAACTGTCTTCTGCTTTAGTTGGCCCAATATGCAATTGTAAAAGTGCCTTTCAGGGTACTTCCAGAAGGAGGGCCCCTTATGCTTCCAGTTCCAGGTGCTGTGCAGGTTTGTGGTGTGTGTCAAGAAAAAAGATGAGAGAGGTGAGGGAGAGCGGCAACAGGCTGACTGCCCTGGGTACCAAATTTTAGGGGCAAAACTGTGGTGTGATGGTGGTAACCATGTAATGTGGCACTGGCCAGCCATGGTGCATGGGGTCCTCCTGGCCAGTGCAGGAAGCTGCAGCTGCACCACCCTCTGTGACTGGCAGTGATGTTAGGTATAACTTACACAGGTATGATCATGCAATCATTGACACATAACCAGGCCAGAGAAAACCCTCTTTTCTAGACATCAGCATATGCGCACCCTTGAAATGTAGCTGGTGCTAACCAGGCACCATTCCAGAGAAAGTGAGTTGGCACTTGACAGACAGCAGCAGCTCAGACAAAGGGCAGTTCACACCAGCCCTCCCCCTCCCCCTCCTTCAGAGCATCTTCTTTGGTGGGAAAGATTATGCCATTGCAACTTTTTACTTCTGGAAAGTGTTAACTGTGGTAAATATAATCCTTTAATGATCAATGCATAAAAGGGCCAACTGAGGACTTCTCAGGAGTCCCATCTGGATCAATTCATTGGCAACCGGTTATTCTCCAGACTAATTCTTTTAAAATAAATTCTTCCCCTCTTGTGTACTTTGGGCACACACTCCAAGACATGGACTAGTTGGTGAATGGCAAGGCTGGCGTGAAGCAGTGAGGGGTCCGGAGAGCCACGCAGGAGGGCCCACCAGCTGGAGCATTCCCTGCCCAGTGCCCAACTCGGAGCATCCCTCTGGCTTGGATGAGCCCTGCAGTGCCTTTCATGGAGCAGACAAGAGAGCTGTCTCATGGTGGCAAATGCCTCCCTGAGATGGGTCCTTCCTCGCAGCAAAGCATGGTGTGGAAGGTGTCCTTGGAAACTTCCTCATGCTGTTGTGGCATGGCACCCTCCAGGACACCCCACCCAGAATGCTTTGCTAGGAAGGACCCTTCGCAGCAAGTGTGGGATAGTCAGGAAGTCGGTGGAGTGGAGGGTGGCTGTGGCCGGGGTGGAGGGAAAGGGGAGGGAAAGCGAAGAGGAGCAGGGAGCAGTGGCAGTGATGTCCAAGTGGGGTGGAAGAAGCATGGGGAAGGGAAGAGGATGAGGACGAGGATGAGGACGAGGCCACTCTGCGAGGAACAGGTATGTGGTGAGGGTGATGATGGTGGCTTGTGGGGAGAAGGTGAGAATGGAGTAGGCAAGAGAGCAGGAAGGGTGGCAACATTTCTGTCTATGGGGTGCTGAAGTCTCACCTTGCTGAGAGCAGCAACATAGACTGAGATGGTCCAGCCTGGAAGCATCCTCACCTGAAAAATTGGCTTTCCAATCCCCTTGTAACCCATGCAGGATGGTGGCCATCACAGTCAGTCCAGCATTAAAAATCTTCATACATGCGTATGTTGCCGGTGAGTGGTGCAAAAGCACTGTTTAGTGCAGCTGCTCATAAGCCAAAGAGGTACACCTGAACTTGTCTTGGGGTCACTATTATTATGTTGAACAACTTCACTAGTGCTGAGCTACAGAAGAATTCACACCATGGGGATGGTGCAAAAGTTGCAAGTGGATAGGATTGCCATAATGCAGCCTATTTCAAGATGTGTGGTGCCCTGCAGTTGTCTGGGACCTTCTCTTCCACCAGCTCAGGCCAGCATGGCCAGTGGCTGAAGGGCACCAAGAGGAGAAGGCTGCCATAATGTAACACACTGGTCTCTTAATCCAAGCACTACCTTAACCAGGTAAGGTGGTGCTTCTGCACTGCTGAGCAGGGAATCAGCCAGGCTTGCCAAGGCCCTTCTGTGTACTTCCCTGTGCAAGGAGAGAGTCAGCTGTGAATCTGGCACCTCCAAAGCTCCTTGAGAGTATTACAGTGTGACAGGAGGGAGGTGGGATTAAACGTCCTCCATCCCACCATGTTTTCCCAAAATTACACACACACACCCTGTCAATGGAGGAAGTAATTTAAACTAGCAATTTAAACTCTTTTTAAAACCCCTGTGTGTTGGGGAGGGAGGAAAAATGGTGGCAAAAATGGTAACCACTCCTTCCTGAAGTTTCATGCTCCCAAACCAAATAGGGACTGCACACGCTTACATGAAGGTAAATGAAACTATGGAGCTATGTGAGCTTAGATGAACTTTTCATTGGCTCTGACACCCTCTCATGTGTTCATCCAGCTTTCAGTTGCAATATTGTCCTGAAATCAGCAAGATTCTTCCTCTTGGCTACAAAAGCCAAAGAAGAAAATGGTTGTTGTGAAATGGTTTGCAAGGACTGGTTTGGGAGATTAGCCCTTTCAGCCACCTCCCTCTTAAGATATTAATTTTTATGTCAATAGGCATATTTATCATTGTGATAACTCAAGATGATTAAACACTGGTTGACCAGTAAAGTCATACCATCAAAGGAAGATTTAGTGCTCTGACTTGAGAGGAATGAGGAAACCTCAGTTATTTGCCCTCAATCAGTTGGGTCTCGTTCAAGTTCCTGGTTCATGTTATGGATATGGGTTGAGCATGTACCCAGAGATGGGTTACTTCAGAGGAAAAGAACAAGTATCATCTGATCTGGTGCTACCAAAGCAGAATGATAGAAAAAATCGCTCAACAAACCTACAAGGACAGCAACCGTGTGGGATCATATATGGCTGCCTGTGTGTTACCATTCATGCCACCAGCAAAATCCACAACATGAGCCAAACCCAGGACCACTTCCTGGGCTGCTGTGATCCAAAATGCTGCACATTGAAAGATCTGTGTAAATGTAACAGCTTAAGTCTGGTTTGCAGTTCACACATCTGCCTTAGGAAAAAGACATGCCACACTCCACAATTACATAAGAATATAAGGAGAGTTGTGCTAGATCAAACCAAGTGTTAAACATACTGTTCACACAATAGCCAACCAGCTTCCCATGGGATCCCATAAACGGGACATGAGTGTAGCAGCACTCTCCTACCCAAGTTCCCCAGCAACTGGTCCACACAGAGAGATTGCCTATGCTCCTGGTGGCAGTATATAGCCATGAGGACAAGTAGCCATTAATAGCCTTATTCTCCATGAATTTTCCAATCCCTCTTTAAAGCCATCCAGAATTGGGGTCATCACTACATCTCTGGGAAGTGAATTCCGTCCTCTAACTACGTAAAAAAATCACTAATGGAAACATAGTGCCAAAATGCTACGTCAATTACATTCCTGATGTATTTAATGTTCACATAAAGAACAGGGTTGGGTTAGGGTAAGTCATTTGACTGTGAACCAGATGAACTGTGGACTGAAAGCAGGGACAGAAATAGGGAAGAATGGCAAAAGACAGTTCCTTAGCAAAAAGAAAGAAAAAAGTCTTGATGGATTACTGAAGAAACAGGCACATTTGCAAGAAGCAAAAGCAAAAGGAGACAGGAATACGGTCAGAATTCCGGGCAGAATTCTGACTGCAAGTTTTCTGTGGCTGTAACATAGAGACAAAAATAAGTATTACAATGGTCAGTGCAAAGAAATAGAAAAGAATTCCAAAATAAGAAAAACAAGAGAACTCCTTCCAAAAGATTGGAGAAATAAAAGGGAAATTCAAACCTAGATTAGGAATGCTGAAAGACCAAGAGGGGAAGATGCTACCTGACCAAGATAAGATAAAGAGAAGATGGAAACAATATACAGAAGAACTATGTAAAAGAGATAATAGGGTTATAGATTCCTTCAAAGATGACCCTATGTAGAAGAGCCTGTAATATTAGAAAACTGAAGTGGAAAGAATAAAGTACCCAGAGTAGTTATTGTACATTTAGAACTATTCATAGGAACACAGAAACAGAGTGAATTAGAAGGGGTCTCCTGGGCCATCTAGTCTGACCCCCCCACCCACCTCCACCACAAACATGCATTAGCTACTTGAGCACATTAAGAGTTTCAGAAGATCAGAGTATGCTTCTGAAATTCTTCCTTTTCAGACTTCAGAATAGCCTTTGAATGTATGGATCATGAAAGAAATGCTGGTGCCTCAGCACTTGGTTGTCTGGATGCATAACCTGTATCATACAGGACATAAAGCTACTGTTAGGACGGAATATGTTGAGGGGGAAATGGCTTCTCATAGGCAAAGTTGTCTGACAAAAGTGTATTTTATCTCCGTATTGGTTCAATTTGTATGCAGAAAATATCATTAGGAAAGCTGAATTAGGATCAGATTACTATTGATAGTAGTACTATTACTACTATTTCACTTCTTCAAGAAGTGAAAATTGATGGAAGACCCATCAATAATCTAAGATATGCATATGATACCATATTACTGGCAGAAAGCAGCAATGAACTGAAATGATACCTGATGAAAATAAAAGACGAAATTGTAAGAATTATGCAAGTTTACAATCAACAAAGAAGAAATTGACTATAAAAATGTGCATACCTTGGCTCAATCATTAATTGCAGCATGAAATTACAGGAATGAAACTTGAATGGGCAGCAATGGAGAATCATTAATTAAGATGGTTAAGTATAAGGATGTTCCACTGGAGAACAAAGCCAAGATGATTTATTGATTTATTGGTAAGGGTGATTTAGTTTTCAGGTACAAAGGTTAACATTTGGATATGAGATGGATAAATAGGGTGAGTGGGATGGGTGATAAATAGCTTGGATGATTTGTTTCAGCTTGGATGACTTCCTTTGTGAAATTAAATTCAGCCTTCTTAAAGACCTTAATTAGCTGCAACTCTGCACTATTATGCTTTCAGCTTGAAAGCACACAGAAAATCCCTCAAAAATAAAGAAGAACACCAGAAAAGGGACACAATATTAAGCAAGAAAATATTTATCTTTTTTAAAGTTCCTAAAAAACCCCTTTAAAAGGAAAGGTGGGGAAAGTACGGTTAAATATTATGAAAACATCCCCTTTCTGAAGAATGCTGTTTTCAGCCCACTCATTTTTTGAAGTTTCATATCTCTGAAGCCACTAAAAACAAAGACAAGCCTGGGTCAGATGATGATAAATACATATCACTCGCCTCTACTTACCAAGGGCAATCCCTATTTTCTCAGTACCTATCCATGTAAAAGCATTATGCATTTTGGTTCCTATTCTGCTTTTGGGTGAAATTTAGGGGACAATTTCTTTGTTTTTAAAGTTGTGAATGTGAAATTTTCATCATTTGCACCTCCAAAGAAGTTCTTTAGAAATTCAACCAGATCTTTAGTGACTTCTGCTCCACAATCATCCTGACACAATCCTGCTCCGCACTCTGGACTTTTATACTGGAAACTCACTGAAAACTCATATCTTACATACTTCTATCATTCATGGTCCCTCATGCAATCCAATGTCCATAGCCAGCTCTATGGAATAATTATATTTGTTTCAGCCTTCCCAAACACAATCTAAAAGACTTGGTGAAGAAGTGAAGAAACTGGTTGTCAAGGCCAGTTGGGTGCTCAAGGCCAATTACAGTAGGACTGGCCCTGCAGAAAAAGGAAAGACTTCAGCCCAGGTACCCACTAGGGCAGGGGTCCTCAAACATTTTGAACGGGGCCAGTTGAAAGGTGCTGGCGATGGGCGCGGGCCATCAAGGTGGTGCAGATGGGGGGTGCGGGCCGGGGCGGGGGGGGGTGCTCAGAGATTGTTTTCTCTGAGCTACTCCAAAATGATCTCCTTGTGAGCAAGCGTGCACAGCAAGTCCAAAACCTCTATGGCGGGCCAGATAAATGGGCATGGCAGGCTGGATCCGGCCCACAGGCCATAGTTTGAGGACCCATGCACTAGGGCATCACCAATACAAAGAACAAAAGGGGATGAGGCTCTGCATAACATTTACATATAGTAATTCATATGTAAAGATGCAAATTATGATTTAAGGAAATGCAATATATTGGGCCATAATGGAGAAGAATATGACCATGTGGCCTTTGTGCTTCCTCTGTGCCACTAACTGTCCTTTTGGCCATTGGTAATGGTCAGCCTCAAGACTCCTGCTATTCCTCCCTTCTTATCATTGCTTCTCATAGACAGGCATCTGAATATGCATGCACAGATTCTGTGCAAATGGCACACTGGAATGTGGGACTGTTTGGGGACAGGGCAGTGGCAATACACAGATCAGCCTCCCACACATCCATTGATAGAGGAATTATCATCTGAGTAAAGTTAGTGCTGAGCAGGGGTGGCCACACGAATTCCACAGGCCACATGAGGCACTCCAGAGACATTCATGAGTGAGTGCTTAGCCACTGCTGCCTGGCTCCTGTAAGCCCTCCAGAGCTCTTTGGCAAACTAGCAGAAGCCTCCTGACAGAGGGGAAAACTCCACAAAAAGTTGTCCCCATGTGCCCTCTTTTTCCCGGAGAACTGAGTTCTTGCCAGCTGATCCAGCTGATCAAACAGCTGCTCAGTCAGTTGGTGAGATCCTGATGCAGCAGAGGAAAACTGTGTGTGGGGATAACTCCTAGTACACCCCCTTTCCTTCAAGAATCTCTGCAGAAGTGGCCATGTCACAGCCTTCTCCCCATTGTAGCGATGTTCAGCAGCATCGCTTTAGCCCCAACCCCATCAGAGCCATTTTCCAGGAAAGGGGACTCTATGGAGTCATGCCCGTGCTCCCTGAGTGTGTCTGATGCTCCAAGGAAAGAGGAGGCATTCCCACATGCCCTCTTTCCTGAAAAAAATGTCATGGGGTGAGATGAAAGCCCATGCCTCTTTTGCAGGAATACTGCTCAGTGTCACCAGTTCGGAGTCCCTTGCCTTCACCTCACACCCCTTCTCTTGAGCACTGTCCGTTGTGCAGCTTCCAGTTTTCATTTCCTTGTCGCTGTGAAAGACAGAGAGCTTAGTTCCCAGTGGGAGGCGCTTTAAGCTGAAAAGTGCTGGTGTTCTCTTCTCTCCCCTGCTAAAGGCAATGCCCCCCACACCACTTTCCCAAAATGAAATTTGGCTCTCGGGCTGAAAAAGGGTCAACAAGCCCTATGTAGAAAGTGTAGGACCTGCCTCTGTTGGTGTTACTTTGCAATACATCACATATTGTACACTGATAGGAGAACGATAACTCAGCCATTGGTCAGTGTTCTTGATTTGCTATGTTTCCTGTGAGTTTCTCCTTAAAGGATTATCTACAAACAGCAAAATTGGTCCACAAGGGAGCTGGAGCCCTTACAAAGAGCAAATGACATCCACATCTGGGCAACATCAAAGCACTTAGCCCAACCTCACACAACCTGGTGCCCTCCTGGTGTTAGGACTTCAGTTCTATCAACCCCAACCAGCTTGATCAATGGTCAGGGCTGCTTGGAATTGTTGTTCAACACATCTGCAGAGCAGCAAGAGAGCTGGCTTTGTTCGTAAGCCTAAGCAGAGCAATGAACTGGACAGAAATAGATGCAGTTAACTCCTTTTCAATGGAAAAATGGTTACAGTGGTGTTTGACAACAACTCCAAGCTGATGCTACATAATTTAACCTCTATTTATAGTCAACATGGGATTCTAACTCCTCCCTGGTGATACCATCTCAGGAATGCAAGAAGCACTTTACCTTTAAGTGTTCAGCAAAGGGCAGTGCTCCATGTTGCAAAGCAACCAAGATAACATCAGAAGATGTTGTCTCCAGATTCTGCAAGTGCTGAATTTGTCTGTAAGAGCTGGAAAATTTCCACATCAATCCCAGAGAACAAACAGAAGGCAATCCAGACCAGACAGATTAAGCAAAGTTAAGGGAACATCTTTTTTCCAGTTTAATGTGTTAAAACTATGCAACCAAGGCCTGCTGTTCTATTTTGGGGCAGAGAAAGAGAAAATGTTCTGCAAAATTGGATCTCCTCAGAGTTCAAGGCATAAGCGTTAGCTTTGCATTGAATCTGCTGGTGAAATAATGTGGGTTGTCTGTGTGGGAAATGAGCACCTGAGTGAGGGTTTTTTTGGCATGTTCTGCTTTGCAAATATTGATTTGCAGTAAAATAGCAATAAATATAAAAAGATTACAGGGTAAGGTACACTGTAGCAGAGATGCACAAGCAACCTCTTGTTTTAGTGTTGTGACTCCATTTGTTGTCTTTTTTTATGGGCCACATTTCCCTCTGTTATTTATTTATGCAAAATAGATGATTTTCATTCTCCATTTATTGTAGCCACATGTATTTGCATGACTCACACTTTTTTATTATTATTATTATTATTATTATTATTATTAACATTTCTATGTCGCCCCTTGCCGAAACCTTGGGGCGGCTTACAACATGATAAAATACATTGAAATACAATAGTACATAATAAATTACTATTAAATATAAAAATACAAAAAATACATTGATTTACAAATACAAAATTAAAATTATCAGTATAAAATAAAAATATAGGAGGAGAAAGAGAAGGAAGAAGAAGTTGCCCAGGCCAGATCATATGTTTTAACAATTGAAATGATGTTTAAATAAAAAGGTCTTGACCTGGCGCCGAAAAACCAGTAACGACGGTGCCAGGCGGACCTCTTTGGGGAGTGAATTCCATAGGTTGGGAGCCACCGCAGAGAAAGCCCTCCTCCGGGTACTTACTCTCCTAATTTCTTTCATGGAGGGTTCCCGGAGAAGGGACTCTCCCGCAGATCTCAAAGGGCGGTCGGGCATATACGGACGTAAGCGCTCGTTCAGGTAGCCAGGACCCAAGCCGTTTAGGGCTTTGTAGGTCATCACCAACACCTTGAATTGGGCCCGGGCTTCAATGGGCAGCCAGTGAAGCTGACGGAGGACTGGAGTCATGTGAGCATAACGCCCCGTCCCCGTTAGCAACCTGGCAGCTCTATTTTGCACCAATTGAAGTGTTCGGACCGTCTTCAGGGGAAGCCCCACGTAAAGCGCGTTACAGAAGTCTAGGCGGGAAGTCACCAGCGCGTGTGTCACCGTCGCCAGGCAGTCATACTCCAGGTAGGGGCGCAGCTGATTAATCAGCCGAAGCTGAAGGAAGGCGTTCCTCGCTACCGCTGTCACCTGAGCTTCCAAAGAAAGCTCCGGGTCGAGGAGTACTCCTAAGCTGCGGACCTTATCCCTAAGAGGGAGTGTTGCAACATTCAGGACCAGGTCAAATCCACCCTCTCCGAAACCTGATCCGCCAACCAACAGGACCTCCGTCTTGTCTGGGTTGAGTTTCAGTTTATTGGCCCTCATCCATTCCCTTACCTCGGCCAAGCACCGGTTCAGCACAGCCACTGCCTCACCTGGATTAGTGGAGAATGAGAGGTAAAGCTGGGTATCATCAGCGTATTGATGATTCCGCAGCCCACACCTCCTGATGACCTCTCCCAGCGGTTTCATATAGATGTTAAATAGCAGAGGGGATAGAATGGAGCCCTGTGGTACCCCATGGCATAGCTGCCATGACGTAGAGACATGGTCCCCCAGCACTACCTTCTGGAATCGACCGTCGAGATAGGAGCAGAACCACTGCAAAGCAGTGCCTCCAACCCCCAATCCCGCAAGTCTATCCAGAAGGATACCATGGTCGATGGTATCGAAAGCCGCCGAGAGGTCCAGAAGAACCAACAGGGATGTACTCTTTTGGAGGACGCAGATGCCTTTCTTCAGCCTGTTTTATGCTGCTGGCAGTCTCCTAGTGCAGGCTATTTATTAACCTCCAGTGCCACAGATCTTACATTGTTCCAGGGCATTGTAATTAAATAATGAGGAAACTACTGGGAAACAGTCACTGAGGGCACAATCCATCGCATTATTCAGGAGCCCAGCTCTTGGTTCTGCAACCTCAAGATGGCCACTTTGAAGGCCAAAGCCCCATCCCACCACTCTCCCAGCTGGAGTGGAAGGAACTGTGCAGACTGCAAGAAGGGCTTTAGAGGAGGACAACGGGGTCAGGCCAGGGAGAGGACAAGGCTTGGGCTGTGGACTAACACGGATGCTTAATGGCATTCCAGCCTCCTTCCTCAGTGCTGCCATTCAGAATGACTGAATTACACATTAATTCTGAAAGGAAGGCGCACCTCTGCCTGCAAATCTGAGGGTACCATTTGGGAATGACATCATTCTAGTTCACTGATCATGCATTAATCTGCATATGCATAAAACCAAGATTGGGGGAATGTTACGTAATAATATAATGAAATAATATCAGCTTGAATCCTGCTCCCACTGGTGGAATGTGAGGAAGTGGTCCCTTTCCCCCTGCAGTGCCTGGTATCCTCCAAGAATCTCCTCCAGAGGATTGGGAGGTGGCACTGTAGGGGAAAAGGGAATCAGTGACAATCGCCTCCCCATGTCCAATGGGTGCAAGGAAAGAGGTAACAGGCAAACATGGCCTCTCATCTCTTTCTGGACGGCAGGGGCCTCTGTGGCATCAGAGTCTCACCCACAAAATGAAAATATCCTGCCGGTGGCCATTCAAGGTCCCAGGCATAATGAACACAATGATCCAACAGTGTCCACTCAGTTCAGTGCCAAAGTCAGGTCCTCCAGTAACCCTCTTAAGATGTAGACCCCCTAGCAAACATATTTGGGTGGCAGAGGGGAGTTAGACCAAGCTGACTAATGGTAACAGCTTGAGGCCTGGCTATCTAAAGGACTGTCTGCACCCATATATACCTACCCACCCCCTGAGATCAGTTCAGGAGGCCCTTCTACGAGAACCACCCCTCAGGGAGATGAGGGGGTGGCAAGTAGGCACAGGGCCTTGTCTGCTGATGCTCCCCATCTTTGGAACTCCCTCCCTAGGGAAATTCACCTGGCGTCATCTTTTTTTTCCTTTGGCACCAGGCAAAGACATACCTTTGAAAGATTTTTTTTAATACGTAGCCTGAACGCTATGGCCCTTTTATATTGCTTTTATAGGTGTTTTAAATCATTGTGTTTTAATTTGTTTTAATGTGTTTTACTCTGTTAATATGTTTTATGTATTGTAAGCCGCCTAGGAAGACCTCGGCAGTTATAGGTGGCCTATAAATTCATGTATAAATAAATAAATAAATAAATAAATAAATAAATAAATAAATATCCCTCCCTCTTTCCATCATCCACACACTAGGAGAATGTTTGAAGAGGAGAGCCTGTAAGAGAAGGGCTAAGAGAAGAGCCACCAGGGCCAGTTCCTTCCTTGGATGGTTGAGGGTCTCAGCCATGAGGCAGCTTATGCCCATAGAGCTGTGTTTCTTGCCAAACTTGTGCCCAGTGAGTGCAAGGGTCACAAATGCGCCTTATTCAGCAAAGCTGAAGGGGCCTCACGTTTCCTGCAGCACCGAGGAAGCCTGCCAAGCCAGGAGTGGTCAAGTCACCAAGTGGACAGCCGTGAGGGCATGCTGAAAGGATGCTTGATTTAGCGGGTGGTATTCTTCAGCTGAGCTTTAGGCTGATTAATCTATCTATGTGACAGTCCTAATAGTTGTTATTCATTTAGAACAGGGGTCAACCTTAGGCCAGGGCCCCAATCCAGCACTCTGGAGGTCCCCAAATGACCCCACTGCCTCTCCCCAACCACCTGCCACTTAGCGTGTTTTGACCTTTGTGCAACTTTCCCCCCATCCTAAAAGGCTTCTCTTGGGGAGGGGCGTTGGATTTGGCCCAGCCCTTTTTCCTTCAGTCCCCCTACCCTGCACTCCCAGCGCCGTCTCTGAAAGGGGTTCTGAGCCTCAGATGAAGCGGCATCGCTGTGCGAGGCACTCTGCCTGTTGGGCAGGTCTGCCTGCAACAGCAAGCGGTGCTGGTCCATCACCAGCACCATGAAGAGCCGAGCAGCCGTGCGGAGCCCAAGAGATGGCCAGGCTCCTCCTGGCGCTTTTGCTCCCTTTCCCCACTCCTTCCCTCTCATCCCAGGGGATACTGCAGGGAGGGACAAGGCTCCTGTCTTTGACAGCCCTGATCACTGCTCACACCCTGCAGTGCAATGGGGACGGTGGGGGAGCCAACTGGACCCTGCCTCCTGTTCCAGAGGGCACCTCTAGAGGGGGCTGCTGATCCACTCTGCACTGCTGCCTTGGAGAAAAGCCTCCCCACTCCTGACTGAGCAGCTTACTCTCGGGCAAAAGCAGGGAGGATGGAAGCAACTGGGAGGCACTGGAGCTGAGGCCCTCACTCCGCACATAACCGAGGGTTTGCTCTTAGGAGCAGGGAAGTCAGCTGGGCAGTAGCAGCAGAACTGGGCCAGTGCCCCCGCCGGGCCTGGGAGAAGGCCACTCAGCTCCCGCCTCCCTGGCTTGCTCCAGCTGGGGCTCCGGGGGAGCTAGTGCTGTGGCGGGTTGCCCTGCTCCTGGGGCAGCCTCATCAAGCCCATCCATGGCTTCCAGCTCCTGCCTGGGAATACGGGAGCGAGGGAGAGCCGCGAGCCAGAGATGTGCTTGGCAGGGCTGCCCCAAGTCTCCCCCCCCGCCCCGCATTTTCATGCCAGAGAGGCTTATTAGGTAGTGATGAGGAGGCAGTCTGCTGCGGGGGAGGCTGCCCCATTTGAGGAAGCCCTGCACAGCCAATCAGCCCCACTTCTGCCCCAGAGACGATGTCTGGGACAGGAGGTAGGAGCAGCTGGGATGCCTCTGGCAACTGCATCTATCTGGGGCAGCTGTCAACTGCGCCCTCTGGCTAGTCATTTGGCAAAGTGGCAACAGTTGCTTTTGCAAAGAGGCTTATCTTCCCCAGGGCTTCTACCATGGTGGGTTGTGTTGACCACATGTAGATGACACAACAACCAATCATGGCAGGGATAAACCCTATCACAGACCACTGCCCTTTTGTGCTTGACAACTACGTAATTCAGAATGGTTAGTCACTATGACTGGGTGAGGACAGCACACAATCTGCCTTGGTTTATCACTGTCTGCTTGTCCTGTCAAGCAACTCTAGTCACTGATATCCCCAAAAGAAGGAAGTCCTTCCCTTCGAACAGCAGTTCTCGCTCTCTTCACCTCGCCGCCCCTCCCTTCTTCTCTTCTAATTTTTGTGGACTTCTTGAAAATTGGTAGAGGTCTCAGTGGACCAGTGAGATTGTTTTTTTGTTCTACAAAAAAACTGTGGAGAACTTTTAGGTGTTATCTGTAAGTCTTGCTATTCTGATGTGATAGATGTGCCTGTTTTGAGAGCAAACTTCTCTGAAAGGTGGCAAATTCTTAGGAGAAAATTAGCAGGCTGCTCAGTTTTCTGGGAAATCACAGGCCCCAGGCTAGGCTTTCTGATAATCATGGGAATGTGTATGGGGAGCGAATAAAGTACAAGGCCAACTACTCACATGCCCAACTGTTCTGCGAGCTTTCTGAGGACCACCTCAAGCAAGCTGGCGGGTCACTAGTGAGCCTCAGGCTGCCATTGGAATAGAAGACAACGATCTACATTTCTGCTGTGGAGGAAACAATAAAAGAAGGGACAGGGACAGGATGGGCCCAAAAGCAGTTCAGCACATGTTTGTTTGAGGACTGGTTATAGCCAGACTAGGGGAATTTTTTCCAGTTGAAATTCACATAATGTTGGTCAAAACCTGCTGGTTCACATTCCAGCAATGGGTGTGATCAGAGGCCCTATTGAATGAAGTCACAAATGCAACTCTTACCACTAAGAGTACAGTGGTGGGGGTGGGATGGAAGAGAAATATCGATGATCAAGCATTTTCCTTCCCCAGCTTACTTTCATATTTTCTCATATTATACTTTTTAACTGCCCAAATTCTCTGGTTGGTGTAGAATATATTAAGAGCATAAAATGCAAACCATGAAACAATGGCATGTATTACAATGAAGAAAAAACCAGCAGCAAAAAAAGTATAGTGAACTAAAATCTCTAAAAGGAAAAAGCATTTTGGAAATGTCTAGCAGAATGAAAAGGTCTTCACTTAGTATGGAAAAGACGATTGCAAGGCACCAGGAAATCTCTTTAGGGAGGACATTCCACTTCCAGGGTGCCAGTGTGGTGTAGTGGTGAAGAGCATGGGGCTGGGACTCAGAGGATCCGGGTTCTAGTCCCCGCTCGGCCATGGAGCCAACTGGGTGACTTTGGGCCAGTCACAGACTCTCAGCCCAACATACCTCACAGCGTTGTTGTTGTGGGGAGAAGATGGAGGAGGAGAATGATGTAAGCTGCCTTGAGCCCTTTGTAGGAAAAAGGCAGGATATAAATCAATAAATCAAATCAATTAATCAATTTTGGGAAAAAGCATCTTTCTTGTAGCCACCTGGCAGGGGCACTGGAAGAGGGCCTCAGATGATGACCTTAAAGTCTAGGAGGGGACCACCTGTGCAGTTGCCTCCATCAGAAGGACAAGATGAAGTAAATAATTCCATGAATCTGGAGCAAGGCTCAAGAGGGGGACATAGATTGAGGAAGAGTCTGGAGGCCAGTGAGGCCTGGAGATCCAAATGCAGCCCAAAGGCTGTGTTAATGAAAGTTTCATGTGTGGTGTAGGGGTTAAGAGCATGAGACTGGGACTCAGGAGATCTGGGTTCTGGTCCCCACTCGGCCACGGAGTTCACTGGGCGACTTTGGGCCAATCACAGACTTTCGACCCAACCTACCTCACAGGGTTCTTGTGAGGTTGAGTTTGCAAGGAGGAAGAGAAAACTGCCTTGAGTTCCTTGAAAGGAAAAGGGTGCAATATACTTAAACAAACAAATAAAGCAATGCTAGCACACACTGCAATATATTCTAAGGGGAAAATTCAACATATTAAACAATCATGATGTAACTGGTCTGAAGAAATTCAGAATATTTTTGCAGAAACAGCATGAAGACATGTTGATTGGGCATCATGTGACATGCCAGTGAGTTTGGCAATGCAGTGCTAGCAAAAAGGCCTAGTGTTAATTGCTCCCAGGTCAGCCTATTCCAAGCAACATTCCACTCCTTCTGGAATTCATTTTATTTATGAGATGCAGGTAGGTTATAACTTTGCTAAGCCTGATTGGGATTGGCTGGACTAAAAAGTTCCCTCTGTGTAATCTGCTTCTCAGTTCAGCCCAATACCCAGTTGTCTTAAGTTTATTCATGGTGATTTTTCACAGTTACCAATGTTTAATGGTTTTCCTCCCAGCAGAAATTGTTGTTGATGAATAAAAATACAAGATATTGATTACACTCTTCAACCTTTTATGAAGATGCTGTCTTCTCTGGAACGTGGAGACCAATTCAGAATTCACAAACCCTCCAGAGCAGATTTGGGCTCACTGGGGGCTTCCCACATTCCTCCCCTCAAAAGCATGCAACATGCTTGTTGCTTCTGCAACAACCCATCCCTGATCAACAACCCAGGTGCATTCCCCCATTCATAGATGTTAGGAACTCTACATAGTTTAGTGGTTAAACTGAGCCATCCCAAAGAACAAACTGTGGATGATGGTTGTGTTAAGTCTGGGTTGTTTAAATTCTAAATAACCCAGAATCCTGGCTTTGGATGTCACATTAACAATCCAGGAATCAGTTGAAAGTGGACACAATTGCTCTTGCTCAGCCATGGCAATTCCTGCATCAAACAACCAGGCTATTAGACATGCATGAGAGATTTTTCTCTTGAGAAGTCAAAAGGGTTCAAGTTAACGCAAGATATCTGAAGTGCTAATCACACCCTGCTCCATCTCTCTGAATTTTCCTTTTTATCAAAAGAGCTTACATATTGCCTTCAGAATATTACATACATCAACCGAGTCTTTCTGTATGCTTTCACCCAAATATGTTCCCAGGGTTTACACAGAGAAGGGAAATGTGTGTTGGTATAAAAAAAATCTATCCGTCAGTAGAGAACAGTAATAAAAGTATGGAACATGACTTTCCCTCCTGTGTTCTCATTAGATATCTCTGTGTTCTCCTCCCTTCCCCTCCCCACTTTCTACACTGTATTTTATGATGGGGTGTGTGTGTGTGTGTGTGTGTGTTAAGTTCATTAAGCTGGCCCAAGTGCTAATTCCAGAAAAACAGCATATACAAGATTTAGTAAGTAGAGAATGACAGAAGGCCTTGAAGGACCAACATTTCCCCACTCGTGAGGGCTAGAATGCTGGGAAAGAGTCAAGTCTCATGAATGCAGGATTTTGTTTTTGATACTAAGTTCTGCACCCGTGAAACTGTAGTACACAAACAGGACTTGTCTGAGTCTGTTTTGGAAATGCACTTTGGTATGCAAAGCATTAGATGTATTCCTTTGAAATCCTGGCCGACATTAACTGTTTTCCTTGGAGAAGGTCTCTTTCATTTGAACTCTAAATAACTATCAATTTTACAACAATCTCATGGTTGTGTATTGGAAACAACCTCAGTGACAGATTTTGAAGTGCATCACAGCAGACAAAGCTCCTAAGAACCACTGCGGGGGGTGCTATACCAGGCACAAGGAGTGCCATACACCATATCGTATCCACATACAATATGCACAGATTCTGATTGCATGGATTCAAACACAATAGCATTAACAAAAGTCATTAGACTGCTGAAATGCAGCCTGTAGCTTTCAATGAGAGATACCTACCATTTGCCATTTCGCTGGCTACCTTGAAATATCCATACACACCCCAGCCCCCCGAGGAGAAAGGAAAGATCCAGCCTCTGCTATACTGCTTTCCTCAGGCACTCGCTTCCTCTATGAGAAGCCACCACAAACCATAGGAGGGTTTGAAAGCTTTGCTGGAAGTAAGAGAGCCTGTCCGTCATGCTGGGGCAGATGACATCAACATTTTCTTCTGGAAAAAGTCCTGGACTGCCATCCCCTTTGTCTAGGATACAGCTGAATGATCTATCATCCACTACCTATTGCAGGTCCTGAGCTCCATGCTCTTCTCTGCTATATATATTTTTCTTGCTGGGTTACTAAACCTTGGAAGATTGCTCAGTGTTTTAATGCCTTAACCAAAGGCTTATTGATTCAAACTCATGTTTGGATAGCACTCTGTTTATTCATTCTGGTGCAGGGATTCTTTGGAAGTTGAGAAAATATTCTAACTGGAAAGGTTAGGAAGGAGTACTAGTGGAACCATAAATTAAAGTTTAAAAAACCACACAGAGAGATGTCTGGAACTGGTTTTTAGTTTCATTGCAACAGTTGGGGGTCCAGGGTTGTAACAGAATCTCAAATCCAACCACATGGTAGAGCATACACATTAACTGATCTGTTAATCATTTGATATGTTAATGTTTTGGGGAACATTTTGCTGATTCCTGATCCTTCTAGAAGGGGTCTGTAATAGTGACCTGGTATGCATACTGCTATAATCACCAAGCGTCTTTATCCTGAGCAGCTGTTAAAAACATAGGAGCATCCCTAAGGCACAGAGTTTATACCTTTAGAATACAAATATGTTTTTTCAAAATAAACATGAGTCCTAATTGGGATAGACGAAATGAAATCAATGGGGCTTGTTAATGCCACTCTTGTTAATTGCAATAGGCCTGCTGTAAGGAGGCTGACCATTGGATTTAACTCATCATCTTGAAGGATGCCATTTTCTTATTCCTGGAACTCAAAAGAATGGTCTCAAAACAGCTCTGGAGGTGTGCTGCAGGAGCTAAGCAGCGCTGACCAAAGGACAGTTTGTCTGGGAAATGCCTTTAAGCCACACTTTGGAGGAGGGAAGGCTGCAATATAAGCAAATAAAGAGGACAGATGCCTATGAACATAACAGAAAAAGGGAGAGTTGGAGAAGAATCTTTGCTCATCAGGCTTTCCCTTTCCACAAACCCTAAGAAAAGGTCATGCTTGAAAAAATGTGAGGGGTATTAGCCCTGTGTGGACATGCAGCCTACTCATGAGGGAGCTAAGTGGAAGCAGGAGGGCACAGACATATACACAAGCCCCATTCTGAGCAATATAATAGCCCCCTTGGCAATTCCTGGCTTGCCCCATGTTCAGATGGAAAGTCTGAGGGGGCTGTTCCATGCGCTCTTTGAACCCGGGGCTCCTGAACTTGCAGAGACTCAAATTCAAGGGTACAAGGGCAGACATGAGGCAGGCAAGTACTGAGTGGGTGGGCAAGGCAACACTGGGGACCAGGTTTGTACGCATTGCTTTGCCCCACCATCCTTTTAGACCCCATGTGAACAGACCAAGTATCTGCACGGGGCAAAGATTTACTAGCATTGCCTGATTCTTGGCAGTGAATTCTTAAGTGTGAACAAACTGCAATATCTTTACTTTTTACATATGTGTTATTTATTGTAATGAACTTAGCAACTTAACATTTCATAGGAATGTAAGCTTAACAGACATGATATAAAAGGGTTAAAATGGAAAAGAAGAGGAACATAAGCAAACTCAGGTACCAACACTTTCCAGTCACTAAGTGATAACTAGGCAGAATGGCTGTTGATGGAATGAAAGAGGCAAATGGCAGAAGATTGCAGCTGAGCATATGGCGGGTGCCTTGCTGGGCCATCAGCTCCCAAAATGTAGTATCAGATGGGCTGATGCCAATGGAGATCCTTCTGGGTGGAGCAAACCAAATGGACAGATGGAATTCACAGAGAAGACCTCCCTGCATCTTCCTAAAATCTAACTGCAAACTCATTTACCAAGTATGAACAACTGTGTGTCCAAAGCAGAACCATCTACATCCAAGTTTTGCAGGGACTGGTTTTTCAAAACTATCAAAGAAAAACTAGAGAGGAACAAAAACTATATCAGGGGAAACCTAAAACTAACTAACAAGGATTGAGCATCTCTGTATGCACAGAAAGCTGGCAAAGCATTGTAGGGGAATGAAAAAAAGGAAGGGAAGGGGAAGGGAAATGGAATGGAGCATCCTGGAAGAGGGCTGGCTGGCACCCTCAGCAGGAACACTCTTGTACTGCAAGATTTTGTTACAGGTTGTACTTGACTCTCTCTAAGATGCAGTCATGTGGAGTGACACTGATGGAGCCAAATCTGGAAAGGTATGAGCCAAATAACAACAGGTCCCAGCCAGACCAAAGAAGAGAGCCTATCTTGCCTCAAACTATTGGAAATGTTAACTTAAAATCCACTTTGTTCTGTTTAAAATGCCTGGCCAATTTAAAATAGTGAGAAAACAAGTTAACAAGCTAATAGTGGGAAACAAGTGGGTTACTTGATTCAAATATAATGTAGATTTTGACAGCGTGTGAACTATTGGGTTGGCCTTAAACTTTGAATAAACATGGTATTAAAAAAAAAAGTAATTGCATGATTCTTTAAGCAAAATCACATATATCACCTCGGAAGAAACCTTTGAAAGACCTTAAAATATCTCCTGTAATTTTCCAATGCAGACTGTGGAAGAATCCAAGCCATCTGCGACAAGAACAAGAGCAGAACAGGCATGTTTTTCTTTAGTCACCCTTGAACGAATAACCTTCCATGTTTTGGCACACAAACATTCCGTGGGTGATGGGTGGTTTCTGTGTTACAGATCTCTTTCTCCTATGGCTTCCTCATCCTGCCACAAAGTCTGGGCCCAGCAGAAACTTTCAGAGAAAATGTCAAAGAGACCAAGATGCTGGAGGCATCACTGGAAACTGAATAGCAGGAAAAGGATCAAGCTGTAAGGAGGCCAAATCTAACAGTATAGAGAAGCTAGAATTTTGGGGAGGTTGTTAAGTCCATTCAAAATCTTCCCCAGCATGAACTGCTGCGTAGAGAGGACAAGGGTGCCAGTGCTGCATGCAAAGAAATACCAGAATGCAACATATCTCAACATAATGTTGAGATAGACGGCAGCACCTTTCGGATGGATCAGAAAGGTATTCTGTGACTCTGTTTATTCCATCTATTATCAATGATGTGAGGAAGGGGGTGGGGCTCTTGGTCTCTTCCAGGTATTATTTTAATCCCTCTGCTTCCTTCCTCTCTCCTGCAACATGTGGCTTCCTGGCCACAGCCATTTCCTCCTCCTTGCTTTGCCCCCTTTGCAGTCCACTACTCATCGGCATGCATGTACTAATTAGCAGATGAGTACTCCCTGAAAGTTCCTGCTGGGGTCACAGGGCCTGGGCCTGACCACTGTAGGAGCCAGCATCAGGGGAATAAAGAGTCAATTTCTCTTCCCATGGCTGGTACAATCTTGATAATTATCAGCTCCATGGCAACCCACACTATTTGGATTTTTTAAAAAATCTGTGTTTATACGCAGAGATAAATTTAATGTGTTGTTCTTAATTTGTCCCTGAAAGTTCATTTAGAGTTGTCTTTTCTCTTTATCTAAGGCTGCAAGATACTTCCTCACTTTTTTATCCTGGCAGAACAGGACACATCTCTTACCCTAAAAAGCAATGTGTGAAATACAAAAGCCAGAGTTTTGAAAATGAGCATTTTACATTGCCTGTAAAACAGAGATAGCGCCTGCCTGGAGCAACAAAGCCCCATAAACAAAATTGAAAGGCAGTTTGTTCCAGTACATGTAAATTGCCTTGTTAGTTCCCCAACTCCCTGCTGTGATTTCACATGGTGTTGTTATAGCTGCTGCTCAATAACAATATGGGTCAACAAGGTGTTAACCAAGGGAGATTCTCTCCCACACATCTCCATCTGCAAACAGTTAACTCCCCATTGCAGACACCAAAATCTGCAAACTGCCTGTAGAAGGCAAGGTAAAGTTATGACAAATATTCTTAAACTGCAGAACAGAGGAAATCTCTTCAAGCAGATACTCAAATGTTACTTTTCTTAAAAGGATGCACAGGCACGGGTCTGCTTTGGTGGGAAGTTATTTAGCTAAAGAATGCATTAGCAGAATTGACTTAGGCCAGGCCTGCACCTTGTTCCAGTTGGGCAGAGCAAGAATCACCAGTATAACTTCCTTCACTGTAGCATCACAAAGTCACATATACACTAGGCCAGCCTTTGCCAACCTGGTGTCCTCCAGATCAGCTGGAAAACTTCCATCACAGCTGAGGAGCACCAAGTTGGAGAAGTCTCTCCTAGCTCAAGCCCAACTCACATTTCTTCCCATAGTACGGAGACTGTCTTAAGCCAACCTTCCACCCAACATCTGCCCATGTTATTTTCTGGATACAGCATTCTCCATGATGGAATCTTTACTGCATGGATGGAAACAGTCAAACCTCCAGGTGCTGTTGGACTGCATCATCCTTCACTGGTGGTTGTGCTGGATGGGATTTGTAGGCCCTAAAACATTCAGAAGGCTACAATTTTAAACACATATATTAGGGAATAAGCCTCATTTCACACTGTAGGACTTCGCCTCCAAGTAAAGTTGTACAGGATTGACTGTATTATCTGCTTCCAATTCACCTGAAATACTGGCCCTGGTGGGAGTGATACAGTAATAGTTTTGCCTGTGTGGCACATGCCAGCTTCTCTGTTTTCTCATAGCGTACACCTTGTCTTGGTTTGTTGTATGTGTTGTATTTAGGTTTTGCACGTCTCTGTGTGCATTAACTTATATATATATTGTACGGGGTGTGTTTTTGTTGCTGTTGTCACTGTGTCTGTGTGGTATTGGGTGGGCATCCTGCCTGAATGTTAGTGCAGACCGCCCCCCCCCCCCGCCTTGTGCTTGGGTTGTTGGGCAAGTCACTTCTCTTTAGCACACCGTGCCAACATTCCAAATATGCCCACCGACCCGGGCAAATTGGGAATCCCTAACCTGTCCTTCAGGTAGGTGACCCTTTCCAGATGCTGCTGCTAACCAATACTTGAAACAAAAGCAATCAGTAATATACACGTTGTAGCAACTGCTCGCTGCACACAATAAGGCTCAAATCCAAACATGCACACACATAATTACGCTGTTAGTATATGCAGTGCTTGCCCACTGACAGGGCTGAGCTGCACTGCTATTGCTTCTCGCTCCAAATCCAATGAATTGCTGTGCCCTGTGCTAAATGCATCTTTTTTTTAGTCTTTCCCAACCTTAGACCTAGAGAGGATTTTTAGACTAACATTTCCATAAGCCCCAGGCAGTATGGTTATTGGTGAAGGATGATGAGAGGTGTAGTACAACAACACATAGGGATCCGAGGTGTGCATGTGGGGTGTTTTAAAACAACATCCTCATCAACAGCTAACACTTTCATCAGGCTCTTGGACAAGGAATGCTTTGTGTTATCTATACATCACAGCATCGGCCGAGTGTTCTTTGGAGAAGTACAAGTGTTCTGTTTTATGTACAAGGGCAGGACCTACGCTGTGTTCTGTTCAGTAAATATCCATGTGAAGTATGTTACAATACTACACAAGTGGCCTTTTTAGCACTGATTTATAAACAGGAACCACTTCACCCCTCATACTTTTCCTATACAGAAATACCCTTAATAGAGGGCACGGGGTGGGAAACTGCCTACAATGCCAGCTTCAAATCCAGACAACAGAATGGTGATGTATGTGGTTTTCCGATGCAGGTGCTCACAGCAATATAAACTGGTTTGCTGATTCTACAGGATATACTCTCAGATTCCTCCTATCCAGGAAGTAATTTTCTGGTAGAAAAGGTGTCACACTTGCCAACCCAAGGAGCCTACTTGGATCTCCACCTGACCTAAGTGCTGACTCTAGCAAACTTCTGCCAGTACGAGAGAGAGAGAGAGAGAGAGAGAGAGAGAGAGAGAGAGAGAGAGAGAGAGAGAGAGCGCGAGCGCGCACGCGTGAGCTCTGCCGATGGCCTGCCCAGTCAGATAGTTCTCTCCTGTGAAATCAAAACATCCATGCCAGTGGATCAAAATGCATATGCAAGTCAGTCTGGCCCTGCAGGCTTTGTGTCTTTTATGTTGCAGTTCTGGCCATCTTCAATACTCAAACTAATATTTTGTTTGTCGTGCATTAATTCCTGTTCCACCTCTTTGCTCTTCTTGCAGCACTGGCAGAGGCCACTGGAATTCTCAAGCAAGCTGATGCAAAGATTGATCATCAGTGCTAGCCAGGCCATTCCAAAGAGAATCCACAGAGACACCACATTCTTATACCAGCCCGGGTAAGTGCGCTCCGGGTTCATGCCTATGGAAAAACAAGATTCAAGCCAGTCATTGGTACAGAGCATCAGTCCCTTAATTCATAAATTAGCAGCCTGATATTGAGCATTTAGTGCTGAACCAGAGCAAGCAGGATTTCAGTAGTTGCACAGATACCTTGGTGATTGAGAGAACTAAAGTGTAAATCTTACAATGTCTGGAAAAATCTGAGAGTGGACAGGGCACTGCCCAAGTCAGACACCAACTGGAAGAACACACTGAATGATGATTTCATCACCCAAGGATGTGTAGTACAAATAAACCATGAATGAGGGAACTGTAGTGAAGACACATGCCCATACAATCCAGCATGAAAAAGGAGCAGGATGCACTTTGTGGGGAGAGCCGGGGGGGGGGGGCCTTTCTGAGTGCTCCGTCTTCCCCTTGAAATATCCCTGTCTATGCATGGAGGGCAACACACGCTGCTGGGGGGGGGGGGGGCGGGGGCGGTGCAAATGCTTCCATCATTGCAACAGGATGGATTTACCACTGTCTTCCTTCTGCTGGAACAAACCACAGCCACCCACAGACATGGGATGTGATTAGGGGCACTGTTCAGGTAAGGGCTTCAAGCAACCCTTCACAGTCATGGCCATGAAGGCACAATCCTGCTCCCATCTGCACCATCCTGAACTGGGTTCTCGCTCTTGGTCCTTCACTGCAAGGCCTGAGGGCCACTGGCAGCTCCTAATCAGAGTCAGTGCAGCTCTCTGTACTGGCCGGTTTCTCCCTCTTTGCAGCAGCTGCTCAGCACGGCTCTCTAGTGTTGTCTTGTTTGTTGTAGTCAAGGGCATTTGCAGTGCTCTGGGCTCTGCAGGAAGCTTTGGGCCTGGGAAATCAGCAGTCCTGGCTGACTAGCAGGACAGTGGCTAAGGGTGGGGAGGGAGAAGGGAATGCGGGGCAATTAGCCAGTTGGCTGAGATGAGGGAGCAGCCCAAGGAGCCAAGAGAAATGGGGTCAGCCAGCTGCCATGGGGTCCCAGGCAGGCCCCTGTGCGGCCTCAGTGGCAGTGTCTAGGACCCAGTCGGCTCCTGCCTGAAAACAGTACAGATCACGAAGAGTACAGTACACAAAGAGGCTTGCGAAAGTGAGAGCAAATGTTGAAAACTGCCTTTAGACAGAATATAACAGATTACCACGAATCTTTTAGAATATATGCTATTTATGATGTTTTGTTCATTAGCTCCCAATGTTCAGCTGTTCATATTTAGTACTCTTTCTATATCAAATAATATGAGACCAAAGGAGTGGCTACTACATCAGTTGGCAAGCTAGAATTTAATCCATGTCTTCCAATCCACCCACAACTGCCCTGGTTCTTATTGCAAATGTAACCCCAATTCCAGTCCTAAACTTAGTGTTGCATATTTCGTTAGAGTATTTGCTTCAATTTAACTCCATGCAGTTATCCTTGTTTTCCACCCAGAAAAGAACGGATTCAGTGGCAGTGAGCCTCTTGCTAATGGTGTAAAGAATATGCTGCCCCATGTGATGCACCTGCATGCATACCTCTCTCAATTTGTAACCGCTTATGGTTCATTATCTCTGAGTGGATGCGTGCATATACTCACATGGGCTTTTGCAAGAAACACCAATCATGCAGGTATGGTTTTTAAACATTTTCTGCTGCAAAACACTTAAGGAGGTGTTTGCTTTGGAAAATCTCCTGAAGAGTTAAGACCTTCCCTCCCTGACAAGGAAGAGCCCATAGCAAAGTGCAATAAAGCTGCTTGTGAAAGTGAAGCAAAGACCTTCCTCTCACAAACTGGGTCTGTGTAAACAGGCACAAAAGCTCTTGGCAAAGGGCCCTTCACATTCAAGTGGGGCTGCCTCCTTCAGTGAATACGGCAGACAAAGCCAATGCTCACGCTTGAAACAAATGTTCAAACCCATTGCCATTACCAGACTTACCCTCGAAAGCCCTCTTTTTTGCCCATAATGAGAACATATACACAGTATAGTGAACACAGCAAATTCCACAGAGCCTTGGACTATCCAAGCCCCAAAACATTCCATGTATAATAGGCTTGGACTACCTACCGATGACATAATCTCCAAAGCCGATTGTGCTAAGTGTGATGAAAGAGTAGTAGAATCCTTCTTCGTAGGTCCAGCCTTCTATGGCCACGAACAACAAAGGTGGTAACAGAAGAAACAGCAAAAGGCCAGCGACCAGCGCACAGGTCCGTGTCAAGACAGCTGCCCCTCGCTAGTGAAACACAGAGAAATACAAGACAGTGCTTGACAGAAAAGGCCAGAGGGACACCAGCTCTTGTATCTGGGACAAAACAGCAATCAGCTGGTTTGTCCCAGGTGTGGAACGATTCTGTAGAACAAGGATCTCTTCCTGCTGGTTAAACGAATGGCAATCACATAATGGTCATGGTCCAAAGGTTTATACTCAAGTTCACTGTGTACCATCTGTAGTTCGTGGGTCTTTTTGGATGTAACACTCCCAATTTTCTAAATGTAGAAAATTTTGAAAGGCAGGAATGAGGGTCAGAAATGAATGCTAAGCCCATGTGCTTTTCCTCTGCAGGCCAGCTTTGGTGCTACAGTCTTGGTCTCTTAAAGCCACAGAATACAGAGGTTTATGTTTGATATGGGGAATTGTGGATTGATGCTGGTTTATGAGCCAGGGTCTTAAATCATTGGTTTGATCCTAGATAGTAAACTGACACTAAATGACAATTCTCTATTTCTTACAGAATCTCCAGATTGTCGTTTAATTGTGGGGTGCCACTGCATACAAACTGATTGAATTACGGATTGTTAACTATGAACAATGCAAAGTTCACAACTCAACAGCAATCCATGGGTTATCTTTCTGGGTTGTTCATGGTTAAAAACCCATAGATAAATCATAGTACAGGGCTTGCATGTAATGACAGCTCAAGATTCAGTGGGAACCCATGATTCACACTCCATCCACCTTGCTTTAAAGCAACCAGGCTAAAGAGAAATTACAGTTTAAAGCAAGGGTGGACAGCATGTGGTCCCAAATTAAGCACTGAAATCTACAAAATATTTTCCCTGAAAATCAACTGTCTGTAAGGCCTATAAAACACCATAAGTATAAACATTAGTTTGTTCTAAATCCATTTTAAATTTAAAAGAAAGGGTACCATTTAAGAATGGGTGCCATTAGAAATTTATTTTATTTGTTTCAGTATTTGTGAAGAACAAAAATGACCCCTACCTCCCACAGTTTCCCACTCCTAGTTTAAAGAGAGAAGGATTGCAATGGAAAATCCAGAATCATAGAATCATGGAATCAGAGAATCCTGGATACTTAAGGCATCAGTTCAGCATTAACCCCTAACCATGAAGAAATCACCAACAATAATTGGAAGTGGCTGTGGAGTGCAGCACAGATAGTTTTCTGTCTGAAGTATTTGTACAACATCTGATTTCCTCTTAGCTTCCCGGAGGCTCTCAGCTCACATTTTTAACACATACATTGCTAGCGCTCTTGCATGTTAGAAAAAACCATTAAAAATGATAGCCTCCTGTGTTAAAACCAAAGACAACTGGGGTAGGATGGAACGGGCCAGCTTTGATGGCCCTTTCAGTGCCCAGGAAATAGGGACTTCAGCACACCTCCCATTCACACAAGTCATCCCAGGTTTTTTGGTTCTGTAAGCACCTTGCCCTAATGGGTCTGATCCTGGCTCATAAGGCATCCCTGTCACTTGGGCTCCATGGGCTGGTTTCTGGAGGAGGGCCAATGGATCTGTTGCCTGCTTTTGATCCCTTGCAATTCTGTAGGGCTGGACTAGACTGGCCACCTTCTGATTCAGGGACCTCAGTTTACAGATGAGAAACAGGATCGTATTCCTCCCAGTAGTACATGGCTTGGCTTAAACGTGATCCTGGATCTTCCAGGAAAATTCAGTGCTACTCAAGTCTAATTTAAAAGATACATGACTAATGAGAAGAAATGGCCACAAAAGGGGGATTGAAATAAGGTTCTCACAAATTAAAGGAGACAGCACTATCAATTTTAGCACAGATGGTTTTGATGTTCCCTAGTTTTCATTTACAATTGCTATACTGTATTCCCCCTCCCCCTTTTAATATAGAGAAGTGGGCATGGTACACAACTGTGGCTTCTGTTGTTCTGCCCCTCTTCTAGGTAAGTGGACCTTTCTGGAATCTATTTTTAATATGATTTTCAGCCTTAGGAATCCCTGTTTTTCACGCTACTAAGAAAATATCTTTGACCAAGAGGTACATACACATTGTCTTTTTTGAACGCAGATTTTAGCATTTGTGCATACAAAGTTTTGGACTTTGACAGGTTCCTGCCAAAGGGAGGCACTGGAAGTGGAATAGAATCAGAGCCTCGACCTGTTCTGTATTGGGGGCCTGTCTGTAAAAGCTGACGTGTTGCAGTGTTAAGGCCTAGCGGAGAAAAGGAAAAAGTTGCATAATTTTTCAGAAATACTACGCACATTACTCCATCCTAGCCTCCTTCAGATAGCAGGGCAGGACTGTGTACATGCGTCATGTTTTCTGGATACTTCAAGCTGGAGATGCCAGTAGATAGCTTGAGGAATGTGAGCCCTCATTCAGATATAATATGAACAGAACATGGAGGAGAAAAGGCAACAGGTAATAAATCAAACTTTCAACGAGCAAACAACTGTTTAGTAAGTGGCATTCTAGCCACTGATTTGTACTCCAGTTTTGGAGTGGCCTCTCTTTTGGACTTCCTAAAATATTTTTGCCCAAGGTTTGCTTTTTGAATGAAAGCTGTGACTTATACCTGCTTAGAATCACCTTACTCCATTTTTTTCTTTGCTGAACAAAATGTCCCAGGCGTGCTTGTCTTGAAAAGGGGAATTCTTGAAAAGGGGAATTCTCCAAATCACCCAGATAATTGCATTTTGCTTGGTATGAGTAAGTAAAGAAACTGTGTACTTCTGAATTCTGCACCAGCAATATAGTAACTTGATGACAGATACCTGAGAAGGCATCCATATCTTTTACAGGAACTGGCAAACAACAGTAGGGGAGAAATAGATTGCAGCAGAAGTGTTTTATAACTAACTGGAAAGAAAAGTTGTATTTTCCCCCAGTGGAAAGAGACTGAGATACATCCTTATGAGGACCATGTGGTACCAAGTGGAAGAGACACTAGGAGGGCTGCTCTGAGATATTCTAGGGCATTGCCCAATACAGATACTGCACCTCTGCCCAGTCTGCTGTGCCATAGCTGGTGCAACAGGAACCAGTGCTTCCATGAGCAATCCCAGAAACTAACAGGAATGCTTGTTTCCAGAACAGGGCAGGCAAGTTCTGCTGACCTGCCTCACAGCACAGATGAACATTTCTATGTGTTTCTGATTATTTCAGAGACTTCAAAGCTTCTTGTTTTGTTAGCAGGAGGTCCCTCTAGCAGGGGGACAATGAAAGATGCCACATAGGGAAAGTTCCAGGAGGGAAAATTTAGGGTTTTAGTTCTGCTTCTGTGTCACAGAAACCTTGAACATTTTTTGAAAGTCGTGATCATCATACAGAACATTCCTTGTCATATCAGAATCCACATTTGCACAAAAAGACATCCAGGGACAAAATAATCTAAACCTCAAAACTTTCAACAGTTCAAAACTGTGCACCACAACTCTATCATTTCTTTTAAATGTTTATTTTAATAGGATGAATGGATTTTGATAAACCAAGCTTACAGCTGACCTAGCAGAAAATACTGAATATTTTTCAGTGCTTATGTGTGGGGTCCTGTTTGTATGTAACAGCAGCAAATCATGGTTCAATTAACCTACACTCTGCTAGACTGTATGTCTGGGGCATAGAGATTTGGAAGTTGCTTGTAACATGAAAACTCAGACACTATAGGTTATTTGTGGGTCAAGCAGCCTACAGTTATCTTTAGAACTAATCAAATGCTAATTATGAGTTGTTTAACCCATAAAATAATCTATAGACTGCACATAATGGCAGCACATCTTTGGTTAATTAAGGTTCAATTTTGTCAGGTTACATGCTACACACATGCTACAGTCTCTTTAAAAATGCGTCCTCCTACTAGCCTTTTCGTAGGTTGTTCAGTGTTATGAGAACCCAGGTACCCTGAGTTATACATGGGTTAACAGAAAGTTAACCCACAATTAGTTCCTAAGTTAACTTTGGGTTGTTTAACTGAAAGTTCAACCCGCAAATAATCCATAGCCTCTGGGTTCATCCATTATGAGCCGATCTATGATCAGATCAATTGGAGGTAAGATATTTAAAGAGACAGCAGAATATGCACAGCATGCAGATCAATAAATTAACCCACAATTTGCTGCCACTGCATGCAAACAAGGCCAGCAGTCAAGGCTCACATGTCACAAGCCAGCTTCCAGTGGGGTTGACTGGAGGTTGATTATGCAAAGCAGCAACAGCACAAGACATGTGAACCAGCATGTGACTAAAGGTTAATTAATTTACGCACAAATTGGTGTTGTTACATGCAAGCAATCTCATACTATCACAACAACAGAGAATTAAAACAAAAGCAGATTAGGAGTGACAAGTTGCATCATGGAGCACTCCTGTTCGAGTTTCTGCATTCTTCTCCACTTCCTTCCTGGCTCTCTACTATTTCTCTTCCAGAAACAGCCAGCCTTCTGTGACTGTTAAGCACGTTCAGGCATCACTGGGTTCTTGTAGCACTTCCCCTTCAATTTTTTTTCTCCCTCCTTTTTGTTTACTTCTCTTACTTAATTTTAGGGTTTCTTTGAGCCTGCTGCCACATCCCTCTTTTGTGCAGATAATGCTGCTTCAGCTATAAACAACAGCATTTATCACTGAACACTGAAAATAAAAGGAGCAAGAGCATGTTATTTATACTGTACTAGTAAGTACTAGTAGTAATATATGACATTATTAGTACTGTAGAACTATTATTAAGTTGAACTAGCATTAGTAATATTTTAATGTTCCTGTAATGTCAGTTGTGTGATAAGTAACATAAAAATCTGATGTAGATTAAAAGGGTTATTTGTCCACAGGACATGGAATGGGATGGGATGGACCTATTATGACACCTACAATGAAGAGGGGAAAGAGATAATGTGGGGCTGGGGGTTTCTTAAGCTACTGAGAGGAAAGGCAGGAACTAGAATTGAATCCCCCCCCCATAAACTATAGTACCAGAATGCTAGCAAAGAAAGCCAGGGAGATGTCAGTGGTACTTATCTGAGAACCCTGTAACAAGTCTGCACTTTGTTTTTATGAGTACTTTCTTTGGTGCTGCTTTGAGCCACAATTCAGAACTGTTCCTAGGCTATGATTTAAATTACTAGGAAATCAACCTCACGAAATTCAAGCAGACTTGTTACTTACTCTTAAACATGCTCAGAATTCTGGAGTACTGCTTCAGCAGGCTACTGAGAATGCAATCTTATGTGATTTTAGATAGAAAAATGACCTACAACTCCCAGAATGCTCCAGTCTGCGTGGGTGGTTGGGGCATGCTGGGAGCTGCAGAACTTCTTTTCTGTCCGAACATGCATAGAATTTCACCTTTCAACATGGAGAGGTGCAAGCACTGATGCCTTGATCCTGATGGCTGCACTGCACCAAGAGGAGTTATGCAACATAGTCATAAGCTCATCTACCACGCCAGACACAGCTTCATTGCAGTATCAGGGCATTTACCAGACAACTCACCCACACTGGCCACAGGGACACATAAAGCGCCCACAATGCTTACCTGCCAATGGAATTTCTCACTCAGGTGGAAGGCACACGCGTGAACACCAGAGAGCATCAGCTGTCCGATCCTGTTCAGGACGACAAGGTTTAAAGGGATCCCAAAGAGGGCAAAGAAGATGCATAAGACCTGTGAGGCCACTGTGGAGGGACTCAAGTTACCGTAGCCTGGAAGGGAAAGGGAAAGGTTGATCAGTTGCTGGACAGGAACAATCACAGTCTGGTATTTTCTGGCAAAGGAGGGCCAAGGTGAAAGGTCCCTACAGGGAGCCCTGGAAGCGCTTGGGCACCGTGCTTCACTATGTGAACGGCACACTGACCAAGATGAATGACTGGCCAGATCCAGCAGGGCTTTTCTAATGTGTTGTGTGACTTCCTTGCTCCTGTCACAGAATCCTAGCTTTCATTGGGTTGAAAAAATATTCTCATGCATCATGTCTGAGGGAAGCTAGACAATGAGAACTCAACGTCAAAAGCCTGCATAGGAGAAGATGATTTGATTCTTTTTTAAACTCATGTTTTATATTATGTTTTATTATGTTACTGTATTTTATGGTTTGAAGGTTTTTCTTGTAAACCACTCAGAAAGTTTGGGCTAATGGGAAGCACAGAAATATAATAAAAACAGTAACTACAAAAATTATCTGATACCAGAAAAAAGGGAATCTAGGATTGCAAGAATGTGGTGGAGAAAAATGGTTTCACGTTTAGGATTAGCAGTTTTTCATTTGAGTGCAAGTATTGCATATCCACTAGCTTTGGGCATGTAACCTTTATTCAGGTAAATAAAATTACTGATATTAACTAAACCTGAGCCAGAAGCCAATTATACTAACATGCAGGGCGCATTTGCCGAAGGAATACTGCTACAGGACTGACTTGTCTCTCTTTCCCTGCTACAACTGTGAGCCATTTTTGGCCCATTGCTGCTTTTTAGTCCCTTTAACTCCCCTCCTCCCCTGGAAATCATGAAAGCTGGCTTGATAGCTTTTGTCAGCCATTAACAACTGGGTGACATGACGACCCATCCCGGATACAATTACCTCTAGAACAACCCGTGAGCTGCCTGGTGGCTGTTGTCCACAAAACAAATCAGCCTGCAGGAATCAGTATACTGGTCGAATATTAGCATTAAAATAGTACATTTTGGAATGGGGACATTGTATACAGCATACAACTTAGTACTGACTCAGGGGAGTTATGGGTTATTGGCACTGTTATGTAACCTTCTAACCAATGGCTAATATTTGCCAATATTCTCCTAATATTTCTGTATTGTCTTTTAATGTTTTATTTTGGTCTGGTCTCTGACCATAATAAAGATGATATTGTTGTGTTCATAAGACATCTCACAGGTGCCAGGCAGTGGATGCTTCAGACTGGGACAGACTTCATTCCTATATATCCCATCATTCTCCCACTGTGGAACTCAAAGTGGCTACATGAGGTTCCCAGGTGGTTTCCCCTCCAAACTCAGGCCAGTCCCATGGAATGGTGGATACCTTATGTGCCTTCAGACTATATTCTTCTATGATATTAGACCACTTTATGTCACTCAGTGATGCTGGACATAATGCTGTCCCATGAGCATTACAATGATGAGCCACAAGTCTGAGTGGCCATTTGCATGACATGACATCCCACCATAAGCTATTTCACCCCCAGGAAGGACTGCAGTGCATGTGGTTGCCAGTTTGAATAAGCAACCCCTGCTTAAGATTTGCCATATCATGCAAACTCACTGAACATGGATTATCCAAGAGCTAAACAATTCGCACAGAACCCCTGGTCTGTTTTAGGGTTAAATAACCCATCACAAGCCACAGTGGATTGTCTGAACTTGGTCTTAGACTCGATGCATTCCTTGAACGTCTTCTTATCCAGAAGTTTGGAAGCTTCTGCTTCCTTTTAAAGAATTACCACAGTTTGGCATTAAGTTCAAAACCCAAACTGTAGTTAATCTTAACCATGGTTAGTAAGACATGCCAGCTATGTCAAGTGTAGTTTGAACGTGGCTTATTCCCAGTTGCCTTGGTTAAGACTTTCCTGGTTTAGAGTTCACAAAAAGTTATTGTTTCCTCTCCTCTTTGGAGACACACTGGAGGAGGAGAGGGTCCCACATAAGCCCAGAGCCCACTACAGTCTTATATGTTGAGCCACATGCTAAATACCCCCTTACACTAAATCATGGTTCAGTTTTATGTGTGAATTCAGCCTCTGGAAGCCCTATCCTCCTCCAGTTGTATTTCTCACCAAGCTAATTTTTCCATGCGCTCCCCACCCAAACAAGAACAGTCTGCTAAAGGAAATTGATTCACTCTTTCTATATCAACACTTTCATTGTTCTGTTAACTTTCTTGGGAAATATATCTGCTTCCCCTCACCTTATTTGATACTAGATTTCCTCTAGCAGCCTATTTCACCAACTAAGCATCTAATGAGGCCTACTTGACTGTGCACACAAAAAAATTACAAATGTCATCATGGCTATGATGTGTTTGGCGGCACAGGAGTAGGTGCCAATAGCATTCTAGATTACAGAATTGCCTAAGATTAGAACATGTTCAGATCTGTATGTTACTCTATGCTCCATGGTCAACCCACATCAAATTCTACCATAGCACAGCACTGAAATCAATGTGAAGTTTGCTGTAAGCTATTACAGGGAAGTTAACTCTGCCCACAGGTAAAAATAGGTATACAATGCACTTCCTACTATAATAGCTTGCTCTTTCTTCAGCATGACCCCATGTGTACTTTAAACAGAGGGTGGGAAGTACTAAACCATTTAAATGTAAGATTTCAAGGCAATTGAAATGACTGTAAACCACACCATTCAATACAACCATAGTGATTACTGTCAATAAAAGCCAATTGACTTAATAGCACACTATTTACTTTTCTGAGTTCCGAAGTCTCTTATGGCAGACACATTTACAGTTAGAGCCCGTTTGAAATGCAAGCAAATTGCAACATTAACTTGTAAGTCCTTAAATAGGATTCCAGGGGTGCAAGAATTCAGAAGGATGTTGCACAGTCTTTTGCACCAGTGGAGCAATTTTTGGGAGTTTCAGTGGGTCACATGCAAAATACTAGATTATTAAGCAAGTCCCTAGTTCAGGCTTTCCTAAGAACACTGAATGTTTATTCTGGGCCACGTCACAACAGAAAAATAAAACAGCTCCTTTCCCTGGGTTTGCAGCAATTTAAAAGGTTTGGGGTGGGACAGTTTGCATGGTTGAGTGCATCTCTGTACCAAACACTCAGCTGTCCATGGAAAACAAGCGCAGGGTTTGAACCTAGCCAAAATGCTATATTTGCTGTATTTACCTGTGAAGAGAGGTGTTCAAGTAACGCGCAAGAGCACCAAAACAAGCCAACCTCCAGTCATTCTGAGCCACCAGGTTCCCTCCACCCTGCCTTAACATGTAGCATCAGCTTACATCAACTCCAGTTTCATTTAACATTCTGAAAAAAAATGTTAAGTGGGTGCATGGGCTCTCCAGAAGAGCAAAATGCAGAACTGTCTGTCCTCCTACACCGCAAGTATGGTTTTCTTTGATCAGGCTGGTTTACATTGGCATGACCCTTTGTTAGCACAAGGGGTGAAGATAGCAAGCCCTGCACTAAAAACACACATTATGACATCAAGCCACAATATACAAATAGAAGCAGTTCTAAAACAGGATTATGTGGAAAGAGGGCCCTGCCATTAAAAAAAAGCTTTACGAGCAACCTCAGGGTGCAAAAAGATGATGCATAGGGGATGTCCGCAAAATCCCACAGCCCAGACTGGTTTAACTGGATAGCACTTTAACCACCTCTTTGTTTGCTCAGCCAGACCGGAAGGAGGTTACGGTGCCACTGAAGACAAGATGCTTTCTCTTTATCTTGAAAGGACAAGGCGGGGACCAGAAAAGGCCATTGTGAGCACAGAGCCACAGGGTGTATTTAGACCAAATCAAGGTTTGAACCTGGAATAAAATAATTTTATCTGAGTGACCCTGAGCAGTTAAGGAGGTTGACATATGTCAAGACTGTAATTTTTGCTCTGAACTTGGTGCAGGACAATGTGCTGAAGTGGCAGTTTTGGTTTTCTTGAAGATATTTAAGGAGATCCTGGTGGTGATCATGAAACGATGGAATGAAAACTCAATGAAGAAGTACGAGTCTTATCACCTGCGGTGCACAGTTCCAGGAACTCTATGTTCACAAGTACACCACTGCTTCCTAAATGGTCACTATAATAATTTTGCATGCATCTGTATGCAATTCTATGGGCCCTCCAAGAGCATTCTAAGAGGCAAAGGTTTTTTTCTGGATTCCCCCTCTGAGGACAGAGAGAGACAGAGAGATCCACCCACAGAGATGGAGAACCGATCTCAGGCACGTCCTCCAGGAGGTTCCAGAAAGGACTGCAGCCAAGGCTACTCCAAATTAGAATTCCAGCATTGGGGAGCACAAACAGGAGGCCCCTGACATAACCCTGAGATGGGAAATGGAAGAGAAGCTGAAACTTGGAGCTGGCAGAATTCATTTCCCTCCCACGAAAGCCAATTAGACAAATTGTTTAAGGGAAGACCCGAAAACCTGGACAAGGGGGTGCAGAGCCTCCTTTTCTTCTACCCTGCTGGTGTGAACTTGGCATGGATTTCATTAAGGCAGGTCCCCTGACTTAGGATCTCTCCCCACCTGCTACCTCTGCTGATGGGATTGCTCTGCTCAGCCTTACTGTCATTATCAAGATCTGTCAGTTTTACATTTAATTTTTTCCCTGACTTCAATGCTTAGATTGTTTTTCCTCCTTTGCAACCATGAGTATTGTTATGCACAAATATACCTGTCGCTTTAGGCAAAATGCTTCTTGTCTCTGCAAAAATGAACTCCTGTCCATGGGAGATTATGGGCTACAAGAAATGTGTTAGTATTAGGTTAGCAGATAGCCAACAACCATGTTTTATAGATCAAGCATGAGATACTTCTGGACCAGTAACCACAATATGCAACTTTGGAGAATGAACAGGTAACTAGTGTGTACATATATAGTGTACATAGGAAACACGAAGAAGTTGAATGGCACATGCCATGGAGGGTAGAATAAGCTGAACACACCGAGGCTGAAATATAAATGTATATATGGTCAGTGTTGCAAGTTCAATGCACAGAAACAATATTTATCTACAGGAAGCTGACAACAAAAATCTGAGGTTGTTGCCCTCCAGTTCCATCTTTGGAAGATTTGGAAAAGCAGAGCTGAGGCCCCCTTGTGAATTTGAGTTAATAGCTCCTCGGCATTTGCCATGTGAGTAGGCTGCCCATTTGCTTACTGGTAGAGGTGGCCCTGTACCAAGAAAAGAAGGGGATGTGTTGCAGATGGCAGGGAACGGAACTCATGGGAGAGGGAGAGGGACCCGGAAGTCAAGGCGCAGGGTATTTGTTCAGTTCTGAACCTATTAAACTGAACAGCTTCTAAATGAGAGAATTGAAAGGCACAGGTGCAAGATAATAAGCAAGGCACCAGGGCAGAGAGATGCAAAAAAATGGGAACGTATCTGGTAACTGTTGTGAGAGACATATTGCTCAAGAGAAACTGAAGATTGTTCCCATGCTAACTGGGAAGTGTTCTCTTCATGGGGGAGTTCAGATTCCTTGTTTTCACAGTCTGTTCTCCCATGAAGTTAACTCAGGGTGTTACCTGGTTCGAGGAGAAAAGAACAAGGTGTTTACACAGTAGAACCAAAATCTACAACAGGTCATGTTGATCTGCTCGGTAAATATATCACATGGTACTCTCCACTGAAAATTAACCAATACCTAGGGTTAGCTTGGCCAGGCACTTTGCTAAATGCATGTATATTATTTTAAGCCAGCAAAACTCCACAGTCCGTAAAAACGAGAGGAAAGGGTAGCATGAGATTATCAGAAGCTGCTGCCAACAAGGTCTTGAAACATCTGAGCATATGCAAGCAGGACTGAGCACAGGAAAAATTAATAGGCAAAATGTAATTCTTTTGAAAAACTGAGCTAACACAGAGTCAAACCACCTATTGTACTGAATGCATAGCCGAGGCATGCTTAAAAACAAACCAACCAGCCCTAGTATAAGAGTTCCTGCTAAAAGGTGTTAAAAAGAAGAGACATTTCAACAGCGGCTTCTGTAGTTTTGACCCTTAGTGGGAGGTAGAGCAGACTTGCAAAAGGAAAGTTTATACCTCCCCCTCGAGAGTATGGGGAGCCTGGTCACAATCAGGGCCACACACGCTTACACTAGAGTAAGAAGAGTGCTTCAGCTACTTACATGCTTAGCATGAAATGCACTTTGCCTCTTCAGCAGAGTGGTTGGTCCTCCCCATAGCCAGGTACTTGCAAGCACCTTAAGGGGCTTGGGTCTGATTGTCTGCTGCTTCCCGTCTGCATTCACAGTAAGCTCCTGACTGGCAGTGGAGGGGGCTCTGCGTCTTCAGTCTCAGCTTCACATATACAAAATGGTGGGCCTCTTAACACTGGCCAAGTATGTGAACAGTTTTGAGTCACAAAGAGAAAGCACACTCTTATTCATCATACTAGTTATGGGCCCATAAAACATCAAAGAGAAGTGTCCGTGTGTTTGTGAACTTCAGAGAAGGGTGTTTATAGCAGTAGCTTCCATACTGGTTCTTCCTCCAATTAATTTGTTGGAAGGATTTAGAAAGCACAATTACTTCCCAGTGTTCCTGTCATCTGGCCACAGAAACCATCTTCTGCAGAATTAGGAAAAGCTTTGAAACATCCCTTGGTTTGAATGGTCCCCTTACCTGCTGTTTTTCTGCTTTGCCTGCTCCTCCTGCCCCACAACCTGCTATAGGTGCATAAAGAGAAATGGAAGCTGGTGATAAGGCGGCTGGCAGTATTAAGCGCTCGGGCTCCATGCTTCCAAATTCTGCAGAACGTTTCTGAGGATTCTCCAAAAAGGCTGAGTACAACTCAAGACCAAACCCATTCTGAACCTAAATGAGCCTGTTTCACATGCACCCTTGCACACCCCCTGAGTGTCCGTGTATCTGGCAGCTCCATACTTGCTTTGCCATGGGTAATGTGTTACTGTAACCAATTCAGTTATTTGTAACTTGTTGGGGTAATCATATGATGATGAGTCTGCCTACATGAAGTGCCAGAAAAATCACTTCTACACAGCATCTCAATTTTCTAAACAAGGAGTGCGCTTGTATTAAAAACGCACATGAGCATAACACACGTGCCAACTCCACAGAAACATTAAAATGGATTCCCTTCCACAATCTGAGATGTGAATCAGAAAGTCCCTGAGTTCATGTGAGACTTACTTTAGAGGCACTGTTTACAGGACTTGGAGGAATGCTTTCTACATCTATTGTACCTTTTGTACTGTTTTCAAATGTACACCCACAGAAAGCAACCTGGTGCCCTTCAGTGACAATTTCCATAATACCGGACCAGTGTCCATGTTGGCTGGGAACTGTAGTCCAAACTATCATGACAACAGCAGCATGATGCCAATTGCTTATCTATACTTGCAGTGATGAGAGCAAATGAGAAATACACAGAATTCTGGCAAAGCCTTTCCACTGTCCATGTGCTGCCATCTACTGGCTAGTAATAAAGATATGGCCAATATGAATAAACTGGCCAATTCATGGGAAAAACATTCATTTGTGTATTATTCTCCAATAGAACATGTACATTAAATACATACATGTCTAAATATAGGATGATGTCCTACTGGAGTACTGGGGAACTTGTGGCTTTCCAAAGGTTTGTGGACTATAGTTTCCATTAGGCCTAGTTAGTACAGTCAAGGATGGTGGATAATAGGAGCTGTAGTCCATCTGGCCTACATTGCTCATCCTTGTCCTATAAAATTAGGCATTGTTTGCAGAGGAGCAGAACAAAAAGTGGGTATTTTTCTTCCTTTTGTTCTCCCTTCTCTACATCCCACTGAAATTTTTCATTCATCCAACTCAGGATGGAGATGTACCTCTTGATGTGGTTGGAGAAGCAGATCTTCATGTACATGCCATACAAAGGGAAGCCTTCAGTCTGCCCCAGTGGAAGGAGCTGAGAACTTGAATGAGCAATGGAGCTGACCAGACACACAGATGTGATCTCCTGGCATGTTGGTGCAATCTCATGGGAACCACTGGCGCAAATCAGAGGCACTTCCAAATGCAGATGTTGTTCCTTTCACATATTGCCTCCCATGGAATGTGCACGGTCATCACTATGTCTGGGGAGGCCTACATTCCATACAAAGCAATATACTGCAGAGGGTATGCCTAAACTTGGATTTCCACCACAATTCCCAAAGCAGCAAGCTATACTCTTTGGCTGCATTGAAGAGCTTGGCTCCATAGACACATTTCTGGGGGCAGTTCTGCTAGAGTCAGGAAGTGTCCACTCTATGAGGAGGCCTGCCGTGGGTCTTCCAGAGGTCATCCACTACTGCTGCCACCATTCTGCTTGAGCTGGGAAATGTCTGGCTCAAGCAATGGGCTCCAGTAGTGCACCCAATTCCCTTTACCCTAACTTCCTGCACCAGATAGGGAAATGTTTGTGTCTGCAGGAAGTTAGGGTAAAGGGAACTGCCTGCTAAAGTTTGGAGACAGCATGAGGGGAGATGAACACTCTTGCCAAGTTGCACAGGGAGCATTTTTTAGTAAGTCATTTTTCTGTAGGCACTAAGGTTGTCTCTCCATTATATAAGAAACCACTCCTGGCTTCTTCCTCCTTGCATTCTCCACCCAGCACATCTCCACACAGAGTCTCATGTTACGGTTCTCCAGCATTGTGACATTCCTGCTTAGGCAATGTGTTCAAGGGGCTGGGGTATACTTCCATGCTAGAGGGGAAGGCAGGCCCACCTAGGTCACCTGTGCATACACCTGGCAAACTGTCCTTCAAAATGCAGCTTACTAGTACAAAAGGCTGTGTAAGTGTTTTCTAATAAAACATTTACTTTCAGCTCTTTAAAGTGTAACCAAGCACATAAAATGGATGAAAAAGATTTGTGGGGGAAACAAAGTTATGGCACAGGAACCCCTTTTGGAGTAGGACTGAAGATATCTGATGCCATCTGACATCCTTCACTCCAAACTGGGAAGGGCTGAGACCCCCCAGCTAATGATGGAGCTGACTGCCAACCAACACAAGTGTATTCAGGGTCAACTCTTGTGAGGCTAGGCTAACTATGTAGAATACGGCACCAGGACCCAGCCAGGCACCACCACAGGAAGTCCTCTGCTTATATGTGGTTATGTGTGCTCATTTTCCAAAAAGCTCTCTTCAGAATCCCACCTGGTGCTTACAAAATGGCAGCAGTTAGGTTCTGCTCTTCTCTCCCATGAGAGGTTATGGATGTGTCCACCTCAGGTCACATAAAAGCGATTTCTGAAGTACTGCAGAACATGCTTCAGTATAAGTAACAGGAAAATTGTACATGCAGAAAGTTTTCAGGGGATGTGTTAGGAAGGGTGGAAGAAGCTCCTTACAAGTATACCTGTCTGCACTGAAGAAAAGAATAAACCTTCTAGAGATTTGCTCGAGTACAGAATGGGACTGATCAGTATAAGGATGGAGGCTGCTCATCTTGACTCCATGGTGGCAACACTCCAAATATGCTGCTGAGCTTCACTGGCTGCGTTTTCAGATCCTGACCAGAAGTTTCAGCACCTTGCTGCCTGTCTGGGAACCGCTGCTGGCGTGATGCAACAAGGCCAAGGCAACCTTGGCCACGGGAGGCGTGCCAGAGGCAGAATGAGGAAGCAGTGCCATCTTGTGACTCAACTGAAGATTGGTGGCAGCCCAGAGACAAATGCATGCTTCACACATGCCCACATATAGATGTGTGCATTTGTCAGTGCCAGACACACTGCACACTTCCCCTTTTGGGCCCAGCAGACACATTGTGAAAGTGGAAATTAGTGACCCGACACACATATTTGGCCTGAGTGAGCAACTATTTTTACATAGCAGAATGCAAGAGAAGCAAACTGAGTTCAAACGAGGTTGGTTGGCAGCAAGGTATCACCATCCTTTTTGAGAGAGAGGAGTGGAGTCTCCTGACACTGCTCAGCAAAAGGGGTACCTGGATAGGGTGTGAGCCCTCCCTCGCTGCAGCTTGCTTCTTGCATTGCATCTGAACTGCTGCACTGTGGATTCTTCCAATGTTACCTCCCTACAGCCTGGCTCCGCTATTCCAAATGGGTCTGGCTGGAAGAGGAAGCAATGCCTGCGGGGCGGAGGCCAGAGGCACTAGGTGTGGGGAGGCTGGGCTCTCCTCCTCCATCTATCCCTTTTGCCCTAAAGGTATCTCCTGCAGGTCCATCTGGATGCCGAATGAGACTGCAGCCCCAGTGCATAGTTTGACAGACAAGCACACAGAGACACACAGCATTAGTTCCCCACATGCTCCGAACCAGAGTCGTGGGAGACTCTATGGGGGAGGGGTCCTCCAGGGCAGAGAAAGCTCTTCATAGGCTGCCTGAGCATTTCTGATGTCAGAAATGAGGGCACCAACAATGTTCGGTTTGTGTTGTATCTGCACAAGGAACGAGATGACTGCAGAGATCTAAGGAATGCGATGCAGAGGAGACAAGATTCCCTCCCCAGGCAATCCCGCCAGTGAATGAGTGAGCCTTTGCTGCCCACATAAAGGCAGCCAATGCGCTTTCTCAAAAAGTGGGGGAAAGGAAAGATGTCAGTGAGAATGACGGGCAACAAGCACTTTAAGTTCTAAATGGAGACAGTCGGTTTCTTTATGCAATTTACATTCCAACCCACAGCTGTTAAAGGAGCCCTCAAGGCACCTGACAACATATAAAGACCAGCCATAAAGTAGCCAATAAAATACCATCAATAAAGCCATAAAAATCACGACTATAAAACCAGTAGGACAAAGTAGTCTCAAGAAATCACGTGTGTAATATAGAAAAACTAATTAAAATCCTTGAACTATGCTCATGCTTCTTTAAAGAGCCAACAGTGGGGGGCTGTTACACCCCTTCAGCAAGAGAGCCACCCATCCCAGGGCTCGAAGCCAAAAAAGTCCTGCCCCTTGTGCTACCGGGTTGGTTGGCTGGTCACCAGGCAACAGTGGTGAGCATCCATTGGTGGAGTTCATGTAACCTACTCAGCCACCAGGGGGATGGATTAGCCTGTCATCTGAACCCCCTCTGCTTCCTGAGGGGCGGCTTAGAAACCACCCCAACTAGGCAGAGCTCACAGTGGAGTTTAGGAAACTCCACCTGGCTTAGTAGGTTGTCTGAACCTGAATGATATGTGAAACTAGTCAGGCCAAAAGGGTAGAGAGGCCCTTGACTCCTTGGCTGGAGCATCTTGGCCAGAGTGGTAAAAGTGGGAAGCAGCTCTGGCTAAGGGGCTCTAGCCAATGACAACCACCAAGGTGCCCAAGCAGCCTGCAGGAGAGCAAGACTGCTTGCAACCAATCCCACTCTCTCCCTGGCTTCAACAGGGGCAGGCAGGGAAGCCACCAAGGCCCTCCACTTGCCGAACCAGCCACCCTGTCACACTTCCTTGGTGCTAGAACAAGCATGGGTGGGTGAGAGGCCAGTGCGGGGGGCAATTCTCCCTGTCGGGTCATGTACAGAGGTGACAGGAGAGGCATGTGCCCCTCCACTCAGTGGGCAGCTTGCTAAGTGGAGGGGCTTTCCCACTGCTCAGTTTGGAAGCCCAGTGCAAGAGGATCCTCCCTTCTGTGGAAGGACCCAGGCGGGGAGCAGGGAGGGGGTGCCTGGGGGCCTCCACTGTGCTCAGTCATTAGCTAGACACAGTGGGGACCCCCCCCCCCCATGAAGGTCAACTTTGCGTTGAAGGTGCAAGTTCTCAAAAAACGCAAGCAGCTTGGCAGATCATTCGCCAAGGAGATCAGACAAATGCAGGGAAGGAGAAGGCTTTGGGTAGCTAGCTGTCAGGGTTAGGGTTAGGGTGCCCCCTCCAGGATCACAGGGTGCATTTGCAGGGAGAGCAGCAGGAAGGTGCTACCTGCCCTCATGCCATATTTGTGGGCTTCATGTTGTGGCAGCTGGGCTACATAAGCCTAGCTGGTGTCTTCATGTGCTCTTAATTATTGGGATCCCTCTTTCCTCTCTTGCTGTGGTCCAAAGGAAAATCCCTCCTCTGAAGCTTGCGGTGGCTTTGGGGGAAATCCCCCACTGCAGTCTGCAAGGAATTCCCCCCAGTACAAATACTGGCTTCAGAGAGGGCATTTCTCAGGGCCACAGCAGGGAACAAAACAACTGAATTCCCCTTCCTGGGCTGTTGCAGTCTCCATGATAATTGTCCTCTAATCCCAGCTGATGCTATTTTGGCTGGATGAGTTTAGCCCTGAATAGAGATGGCTTCATTTGTTGGACACCATGCAGGTGAGCAAACTTTCTGAAGAAGAGGGCAAAACACTACCTACAAGAATTCTCCCAAATATTGCCTCTTCAAGGTGATCTTTGGCCACTCGGGAAGGAGGTAAAAAGGAGGCTTTTTAAAACGTTTGTTTTGTAGAATGAGTCCTACCAATTGTTGTTACTGCAGAAACAGAGAAGAAAAAGGAGCCAACATAGTCCCATCTGCCCAGACTTGTGTTTCCCTTAAGGTAAAGTCCACTCTTGTAGGCCCCGATGATACGCTGCAAAAAGACAAGAAGAGAGGAATATAAGTGAGAATTTCTATTCATAAGGCAGCCAGAACTATAGTTCCATGTACTCTTTCCTGGGAACAAGTGCTATTCAACACACAGAGATTTACTTCTGAGTAAACATGGCTACAACCCAGTTGACATTGCCTATCTGGTGGCATGATGGGAATTTAAACTTTAACACGCTTTGAAGAACTAGTACAAGTTCTGTCATTGGTCTGGTAGCTGTGAAAATAATATAGATATGCATAGTAGTGAACATATCTGCCTTCACATGAGTTATTGTAGTCCTTAGTTTCATACTGTAAAGACTTCAGGCAAAGTTAGGCAGCTGTCTCATTTGGACACATTGTGCCTGCCCTATCTGAGTGAAGCCAAGGCGCCTGGGCATAGTCCCTGCCACGCTGCTCCCTGAGGGAGGGGGTGACCCATTCATTCTCTGGAAGGGAGTGCTCCCCCATGGCAGGAAAAAGGGGACAGGCATATAACTCCCACACTAGAGACATTCAAAAAGAAACTGGATAGCCTTCTGAGTGGGATGGTGTGACACGGTGTCCTGCAACAGCAGGGGGTTGGACTCAGTGGCCTTCATGGCCCCTTCTATTCTATGATTCTATGAACTCTGCCCCTCCAAATAATCCTTACTGGCTTTCAACTGTATGGGCACCACAGTTTAAGAAAGACGCAGACAAGCTGGAAAGGGGTCAAAGGAGAACAGCAAGGGTGGTCCAGGGACTGGAAACAAAGCCCTATAAGGAAAGAACTGGGCACGCTTAGCCTCGAAAAGAGAAGACTGAGGGGAAGTATGGTAGTACTCTACAAGTACTTGAAAGATTGTCACAAAAGAGGAGGACAGGGTCTCTTCTTGATCATCCCAGAGTGTAGGACATGGAATAAAGGGCTCAAGTTAGAGGAAGCGAAATCTCCTGGCCGTTTGAGCAGTGCAACAATGGAACGAATTACCTTGGGAGGTTGTGGGCTGTCCCACACTGCAGGCATTCAAGATGCCACTGGACAGCCATCTGAGAAGGATGGCTTAACTAGCTGTCCTGCACTGAGCAGCGGTTGAACATGATGGACTTCTGGCCTCTTCCAACTGTACCATCCTATGACTCTATATGGCAAGTGCAAAACAGTGTGCTGGTTAGGGAAGCCTGCCACCTAGTGGAACACAACAAGTTGCCTTAAACTGAGCCAGACATGGATCCGTCTTGTCCACTATTTTGCTGCCACTGACAGGTGGGAGTTTACCAACCCTACCTAGAGATGCCAGCAATTGAGCTTGGAAGCTCTTGCAGACAAAGTGTGTGATCCACCGCTGGGCTCTGGACCCTCCCCAAGTGACTGCAGATGGTACTGCAGGTGTCAAAGGATGCGTGCAAGATGCATTCTCACAACCAAATCACTCTGAGATGCATGTCCCCAGGATAACCTTAGTACAAGTTCATTGCTCTTGGAGCTGGAGGCACTGACTGCCACGCAGATGTCTTCCTTTGCTATTATCTAGGCAATAATACAATATTAGATAGAAGATAGATAGATCACTTCCAGCCACTGAAGTGGGCTCCCAAGCAGTGAACAGAAAGAAAATGACAAGTCATCATTCAGCTATACCCATTATCACGAAAACCTATCACACACTCAGGCAAATAAGAAAAAAAATGTGAACCTGGCATCTGAAAGCATACAACACTGGCCCAGGCAAATATCCCCAGGATTCAGGAGTCAGATCGCCACCACCAAAAGCACCTTTTTGTTTATACTTCCTAATGCATTTCTCTTAACTGGTCTCCCAGCATGCACTTTAAATTCCTTGAAAGAAAACTAGGATATTAGTAGAATAAATGAAAAAATATAAACTGGATCACCTGTGGTGCACCCAGAGCTCCTCTGCAATCTTGACATTCGAAACAAGCTCCCTGCTGACAAGGACAAGGACAGAAATGACCTAAGCAAACACGGGGCAAAGCCAGACACCATATAGGAAACACAGACCACTGTCTCTTCCATCATTTTAAATGGAAAAAATCCATAGGAGAGAGCCAGTCTCAGCACACGAACAATGGGGACGGAGAGGAGAGGAGAGGAGAGGAACTGCTTAAAGCAGCCCAGCCTAGTGCCCTCCACACAGGCTGGCCTAACCAAAAGTGGTTTCAGGTTTGAAGTGAATTACTGGGAGAGGCCTGGTTGCCAGAGACAGAGGAAACCAGGTAAGGAATCACCTCTAGCAGAGATGACTGTTGTATAGCGCGGTTTTACGGATGAGACCGGAGACTGGTTGGAATTATTGAGAGAGATTTATTTACCTGCAGGGACCAAGCACTCATAGGAGTGTGGTCCCGAGCAGACAAATGCAGCTTTTTTAATACTCTTTTACAGCTATGCCGGTGCTTGAATAACAGCGAGCAATGGGGAACCCCACTGAGTTACATTTGCACATTTTGCACTTTTCCCATGCTAAAGCAAGCAAGCGAGGGTACAAGGGCGTGACGTTGGCGGTTATGCTTGAGCGTAGCCTACTTTGTTTTCATCCTTGCGTAGCGTGCACATTCGTTGGGGTTCCTGTTCTTGTTCACGTGAACAGGACACCCTGATCATGCTTTCTTTTACCCGTGACGAGCCATGCCCTGGCTGCATGTTCGATTATGAGGGGGTTACAACAATGACCAGCTTCATCATCACAGAATACACTACAGAGGGCATAGTGGGGGGCAGAAATCACAGCCCCCACACTTTGTTCCCAGCACAGGATCCAATGCATCCCAAAGTCTGAGGGCACAGGACTTCGTGCATTCTATGCTCTTATAACAAAACTATGTAGAAACTGCTTGTGATGGTGAAGAAATGATGAAAAGACACTCTTGCATCCTCTCTTCCAGGAACACTGCATGCTAATACCATAAATACTGTAACCGTGGAATCCTTAGGTGACATTTCTGCACTTGGGATATGCATAGGAGGGTCCAGGATCAAAGCTAAACATCCAAACACAAGAAAAAGACAAATCGGACACAGTGCAAATTTGCAGAGATCCCTCCAGTTATAAAACAGTCCCTAGGTCTGTAGGATCCATACAACTCAAAAAACAAGCTGGTCTGTTGCAAAATTTGAGGTCAGAGTCATCAAAGTCTGAACTCACTTGAAGGTGCTGTGGCTTTCTTCCAACACCACTAGCAACAACTTCATTGTTCCTTGGACCGAGACATCCTCTCATTTCGCTCACAGGGTTTTAAAAGGCAGATTTAGAAGTAAAACTGTTCCCTGTGTCCAGCAGAGCCATTAAATGTAGCCACAAGTATTTGTTAGGGTGAAATGCTGTGAGGAACCTCAAAGGCCTAGATGAAAGCATGAGATCACCAGCTACCAGGTGTCATGAATTCCTTCCTTTATCCTTGAGATAAGGATGTTTACATATCCTCTTGCTGAGCCTTCTTTCACTCTCCCTTCCCTTGTCTCCCAGAAAGGCTGAGTAGCTGGTATATTGCTCCCAGGAGCAATACCTGTCACATCAGGAAGCAATATGACTAGAGAGACAATGTAAACTCTTCTTTTGCTTGTTTTATGAATAATCTGCATCCATAGTTCATTTCTGTATCCATTCAATAAAATGTATACTGTCTTTGGCACACATAGTTTCATACTTACTTAGAATTTCTTCCAAAGTTTTCATGTAAAACAAAAACAAAAACCTACCCCTTGTTCCCTGAACTTAACACACTGTTGACTCCCTCCCCAATCCTATGAAGATGTGATGCAGAACTGAAAATGTTTGATCCATTACCTTTTATACCTTTTTTTGCTTTGGGAATTATTTACACTCTGATATCATGTACTTTTTTTTTGTTTAGTCGCAAAGTCATGCCGACCCATCACAACCCCATGGACAACATTCCTCCAGGCCCTCCTGTCCTCGACCATCTCTCAGAATCCACCCAAGCCCATACCCACTGCCCCAGTGACTCCAACTAGCCACCTCATCCTCTGACATCCCCTTCTCCTTTTGCTTCTATTATATACCATATTAAAATATAAAAGGAAGAAATATTAATGTGATAGACATGTGACTATCTTCATCAGTAAAAAGGAACACTCACAATTCAGTTTTAACCTATGATTTTTTTCTCTTTTCTGATAACACCCTTTTCCCCTCTGAAATCATGCCATCCATGGCTTGGGGTGGCGGCAGGGGAGGGGGGGATTTGGAAACACTTGCCAGTCTTGCTTAATAAATGAACACGTAATCATCTCTAACATGAGAAGCTTCATTCCCCATCAGCATGTGATCTTCTTAACTGTACTATTACTTTAACTTTCCAATGCTGCAACCCTGCACATACTTAGCTGGGGAAAATTCCCATTGAATTCAGTGGGGCTTACTTCTGAGAAAGCAAACAGTGATTATATTGGAAGTTTACATCTGATATCAATGTTCTTTGTAAGAATCCTTGCAACAGAGGGCCAGGTTTGAGGGTGGTGAAGGCAATAAATAAGAGTTTCTGAGCGCAAACTCTCTGTTAAGGTATAAACAAGATTTCTGATCTTTCACCTATGTACCTGAAGAGTCATTTTAAGAGTAACATTCACACTTACCGGAGTCAATAAGTTAAAGCAAGAAAAACTTTCACTTGGAAAGGACAAGGTTCAACCACTGATAATATGAAAAGGAAGCAAACTTGGAGAATGTGGTAAACATACTGAAAGAAACATGAAGATTATAAATGCAATCCTATGCACACTTCTGCAATCCGCAGGTTTTTCAGTCGGATCATGCTGTAAATTGCATCAGCTGCATTTATACAGAATGGTACACATCAACTGTGTTGTGATTATGTAGACAGCCCCTTTACTCTCACGTGGCTCTTCTCCCCAGTACAAGAAGCTTTTAAAAACCCGCAGCATTGTTTGTTTGGTATACTATCTGAAACAGGACACCGACTTCCTGCTCCCAAACAAGCTAGGATTTGTAGTATGAACATACTTTAGCTGTACTATATTCACCTTTATTGATACTGTATCAATTTGACCATTTGTAAACTTCCATAGGAGCATGTATATCTTGAACGTAGCATATATATGCTCAAAATAAACATCAATATACTTTCTGGTTTTTTATTTTTGCAGTGTCTTGGAAAAGCATTTGAGTGATCTTATTCTCCCTTCCTTCCCTTTTGATTCTCCCACTGATGAAGCCAGGCCAGACCTCCAGGGAAAAGAGTGGCATAGCAGAAGGCAAGGGTCACCAGCTCTTGAAGCAAAGGCGGCTTTTGCTTTTAAGGAGTTTAAGGACAGAACATACTCTGCAAATGCCTTGTTCTGCATCACAGCAACCCATGTGGCAACCTTCCCCTCCCACATTATACTTTGGCCCAACACAAGCATTAACGTCCTAACCTAGAGCTACACATATTTCCAATTTTACTCTAGTATAAACCCAGATCAAAGTTCGAGCACAGGGGTTTAGGGTCATTAACCCTTTCCCCAGCTATAGGCCTTATCTGGATTAAGGGCTCCACCACACCTGCAATTTATATTGCAAACTAATGAGCTTTCAGATTGGGGCCCTGCACTTACACTAGAGTAAAAATAATTTTAAAAAGTACAGCTGCTAGTTACATCTTTAAAGTAGTGCCTGCTTCTGTCTTCTGTGAAGCCAAAGTTGGTATTCAAATCCTAGGAGAGACCATTATTTGGCTTCCCACCTGACTACCCAAGCATAAAGTGGAGACACAATTTTTGATAGTTAAATAAAACTGAATAAAATGGAGAGTTGCTGTGACATGTTCTCTGTGTTGTTTATATTCTGCTGGTAAACTTGCTGGTGATATGCTTTAGAACTTCTGGCAGACAGAAGCTAAGCACAGTGAGAGTGTACACCCAGTGGAACATGTCACAAGAAGAACATGAGCAAAGTGAATTGATGCCATGATACAGGAGAGGAGAGGAAGTCAGCAGATTAAGGGGCAACTAGCCCTGTAAGGAAAGCAGCTTCCAAATGTATTAGGAGTTGAATGGATATACTCGTATATGGGTTATTCACTATTTTAGTAACTTCTGAGTTGATGCCACATTCTTTTCATGTACATTCTGGAAGCATTATTGTCAAACCTTAACAATGTCCCCCTACGTTCTTGAAATGGACACAGGGCTTGGAAGAAGCAATATAGAAACAGTGTGAAGGGGCCTCCTGGGCCATCTAGTCTGACCTCCAGCTCCAGTAGGCTCCGCTCATGACATGCCCACCATGTGCATGCCTAGCCTATCTTTGAACACCCACACCTCACCGATGGGGCCTCAACCACCTCCTGTGGAACTCCATTCCATACCCTCAGGGTCCTAACTGTCAGGAAGTACATGAAATATGTTTAGAACTATTCATTTCCCCTGCTACCATATAAGTCTTGCACACGAGAGGTTATCAGTTTAATCCCTGCTGTTGAACAAGGAATCCCAGACTTCAACCCCAATCTTGATTGCTGAAATTCTGCCCTTTCCCTTCTGATCACAGATCAGTTCCTGGTTCCCTGGCTTTGCATGTCCCTGCCCTGAAAAAGGATAAATGCCCCTCTCAAGACTTACTGACAGTAAGAGTTTTAAGTTAAAATATGCAGATATTTGGGGGTATCTTGCTCTGCCCCATTTGTCTCTGGGCCCCCCCAAGAATCTCCATGAAACTGAAGTCACTCTCAGGCTGAACAGGCCTCAGGATCCTGGTTTAAAACATTTCAAGTAGCAGCAGGGCACAAATGATAGATTTTCCTATTAAGATCAAATTAAACTAATGCAAGTCTGGCAAAATGGTTAGAGTGTTGGACTGGAACTTGGAAGATCTGGGTTCTAGTGCTCACTCAACCATGAAGCTCACTGGGAGACTTTGGGCCTGTCGTGGACTTTCAGCATGAATTCCCTCACAGGGTTGCGAAGAGGATAAAATGGAGAAGAAAAGCAATCTTGTAAGCTGCTTTGGGTTCCTTGCAAGATGAAGAAAGGTGGGATACAGATCAATGCAATAATAATAACTACCACCAAAGAGGGTAGCCAATAGAGGCATAGATAATCACTGGTTTAATTTTTATTTAAAAAACAATACAGGTGACCAGAATATGTGGAAGTTCCCTTCTACCATTCCATGGCAGGAAAATCAGAGGGAATGTACTCCCATCAAAATTATTGGCAAGCAATTGTGTGACACCCAAAACTTACATTTAAAATAAAACTTCACCTTTGCATGACCCAAGCTTTGCCTGTATGAAGACTCTAGAGTGAATTCTTGAGAGTTTCCAGCAAAAATGTTTTGGTAGAAGAAATGAAGAATTTTGTTGGTGGCTCTGGGTACAAGTTGGCAACAGTTGAGCAGTCTGCCAGGATCTTCTACTCTCCAACTTTCACGACTGCATGTGACGTGATTCCAAAATATATATTCAGGATGAACGGTTGCCTGCTTGTACTTTACTGAGAGTCGGTGTGGTGCAGCAGTTCAAGTGCTGGACTGGGAACGTGGAAGATCTGGGTTCTAAAACCCACTTGGCCATGAAGTTTACTGTGTGACTTTGGGCTAGTGACTCACTCCCAGCTCAACCTACCTCACAGAACTGCTGCTGTGAGAAGACGATGGAGCTATGTAAGCTGCCTTGGGTTCCTCATAGAAGGAAAAAATATGGAATATAAAGGCAATATAATAATAATACTCTTTTGCAGGGTAGCCTGATAAACAAAAATTAACATGCCAGCCTACTACCCTCCATGAAGAGAGCTATTCTCTGCTTAGGGTACAGGAATCTCTAAGGGCTTTTAAACATCGCATCTGTGATGCTATAAATGCACAGCTGTCAACTTACTTGTGCTCAGATCATTATTTTCCCTTAAAGTTGTGCTTGCTCTGGCAAATTAAATCTTCCCTTTCTCAGAGACTGTAGCCATGCCATAGTCACATGAGACATGGGTGTGCAAGTATTGACACCTGCTAGCAGCTGACTAGCAATGTGAAAGCTGATGAGTAGTCAATAATCTACTGCTGTAGCAAGCAAGTGTTCCCCAACTGAACTGTTTGCACACTATTAAAGTTGGCTTTTTTTGGAAAAGTATTGAACATGAGTGGCCTTCTTTCCAGAGGAACAATCCTCTACTTTATGAATTCATAATTTTAATTATAGCCTTAAACCTTGGGAGGATGCATAAGAAGGCTTTCTTAAGTATTCTCTCTAGACCAAGAGCATCCACCAAAACTTTTTAATGGTACACTCATCCCTTTCTAACAAGATTGTTTGCTCTCTCTCTTCACCTGACTACAGGTGAACTGGGAATCATGCTACTGATGATTTGGATATAAATTTTCAGATTGTCCACATCAGCATTGACTGAAGGGGCAAATAAAAAAGCAAACTGGAAAGAGCTAGCTTATAGGAAACTTCTGCTTTAAAAAAACAAAACAAAACATCCCAGTAAAGCTTTTTTTAGCTGTATTTTGTCTATTTAGATTAAAGTTGGGGCGTCCATTATTTTGCATTATCAATAGAAGCTACTCAGTTTAGTTCTCAGAATCTCCCTGGTAGAGAAGGGACTAAAGAACTGTACGTAAAGGATGGGAAAAAGCCACCAACTCCAACACGAAATGTCTTTTCCCCCTCCCAATAAGATTGTCCCAATGACTAAGCCACAGAACTTATCACACTGTGTCAGAGGCAGAGTGGAAGTGTATCAGACAGCCCCAGATAACTCAAAAAAGTGAGCCCAGCTTGTCATTTCTATGATCAAAAGAATCAGCCGCAACACTGCCATGGAAAATGAACTTGCAATTCCCTGAGCTGTTTTTTTAATTGATCCATTTTCTATAACCCTTACCCTTCCTCATCGATTCGCTGTGCTGGCTGATATTTTCACGTCCTGAATCGTATCTAAACCCCACTTATATTGCAAAGGTTGCACTTTGTGTTTATCCTGTAAAGTCAGTAGAACACATTAGGAGGTGCATCAATGGTTTAAAAAATCAAGTCCAGGAGGACTGATGTGAAATAGAAAACATGCCTTAATACCACTATATCCTCCTTCATTTTGGCCACTGAGCTCAAAGGCCCCTGAAACCAAGTCAATTTCCCGAAGAGATATGAGCTATTAATTTAATCTGCCAGCAGCTGCCAGAAGCCAGAAAAAGTCTTCTTTCTCAGTAAGTATTTTAAGGTTTCCGAGGAAGATTTGAGAAAAGTTCCCTTCTAAATAAGGGAATAATATCCACACAGTCCAGCACCGAGAATGTTTTTATATGCCTTGGTCATTAATCCTAATCATGATATCCCCATAATGCAGAAGGGGAGTTGAAGCCCAGCCCACACAGAAGTCCAGGCCAAAAACAAAAAAACCAAAACAAAAAAACTCACAGGATAACATTGAAGGGAACTAAATGATCAACTATTTTATTCATAACTGCATTTCTACTACCTTGGATGATGCTCACCAGGTACCAAATATTGCCTATAATGACTTGTCTGTCTTTTTGCCCCCTATCATGGCTGAGGCAACTAAAGACTGCCTGCTGAAACTTTTAGCCACTACACTGCTTCAGTTCATAAGAGCAAAAAAGACCTCTGCTGGGTCAGACCAGAGGTTTACCTGTTCCCAAATTCTATTATCAGAGTGACCAACCAGGTGCCCCCAAGAAGCCCTCAAGCAGGGCATGGGTGTCACGCCACCCTCCTGCCCTTGCTCATGTCCCCCAGCAACTGGTACACAAAGGCAGGCTGCCTCTGATGCAAGAGGTGCTTATTAGCAGCATGACCAGTAGCCATCAATAGCTTTATCCTCTGTGAATTTGCCTAATCCCCTTTTAAAGCCATCCAGGCTAACACAGATTCGGTATCTCAGTGACAGTCCGATGAAGTCAATATTTTAATGGACGGTCCCATTCGCCAATTTTCTCTGACAGCAAGAATTTTTCCTGGTGGCTCGCTTAAGGGCTGTCCAGGACTCAGCTCCTTGGCGTCGCCATCACTCCCTGCAGTCCATGCAGCATGAACTGAGAAGTACACCTCAGAACCTCTTTGGGCAGCAAAGACCCAAACAATCAGTGTCGACTTATTCCTGTCCCTGAGGATGCCTCGCTCACCTCCTGTTCACTTCCGGAGCCCCATCCACCAGCAAGTGAAAGAGGACCTCTGAGACTGAGCAGTGCACCTTTCACCCTGCACCAGTCTCATCCGGCAGCTACTATTGGTTAAGTTTCGGGGGTAATGCAGGATTCTCCCAGCCTCGGCTGGGAAACTGACTGTTTCTCTGGTTTCCTCAGAAACACTTCATGGCAGGATCCTTTCAGTGGGGACCCTCACAGCCCCTGCAGCTCAAAGTAGTTACTCAGTGATGTGTTGGACTCTAGCCAAGTGTTCAGTCCAGGACTTGGACGTGTTGCAAGGTACACGCTTACCACGGCTATCTTGAGAAAGTCTTCCAAACAGATTTGCTCCCAGTTACCTTGACATCAATCATGAGATTACACCCAAGCCAGGCACTTCTCTGAGGGCCTGAATTCCTTCCTCCCAGTCGTGGCTCCCTGCACACCCCTGTCCCACAAGCCCATTGGAGGGCCAGGAGGGATCAGCTACTGAACATGGGAAGAAAACGGTACTTCTGAGCACGCCTTATCAGCCATGCCACGTATCTACTACAGCCTAAGTTAGCTTTCCCCAACCAGTGGCCCTCCAGAAGCCTTGAATTCCAACCAATAGTACTGTGCAGGAATAATGGGAGTTGCAGTCCGCACCTGGAAGGCACTCAGTTGGGGCCAGGATGCAGAGCTAGGCTTTCTTGAGTTCCCACAGCGAACCCCTGGGGCATGCCTTCTTCCCTCACGGGATGCGCCAGCCCAGCGCTCCCTGCGCCCCGCCGGCCCCCAGGCGCCCCCTACCCCCGGACGGCTCCGCTGCCGCCTCCCCCGGGAGGGCTGCGCCCGGCTCGTACCACCGCGAGGCGCTCCAGGTCGTCCGGCTCGAGGCACGTGTAGTTCTCCAGCAGGTTCCACTTCTCCTGCAGCAACCACTGCGCCTGCTCGCGCTCCACCGGCGACTCCAGGGCCCAGAAGGCGGCGCTGCCCAGCAGCAGGTAGCTCACGTAGGCCAGCAGCAGCAGCGGAGTGGCGGGCACCCGCCAGCGCCCGGTTGTGGAGGCATCCTCCGCGGCCGCCCTGCCGCCGCACATCTTCTCCTTCGCGGCGCGTCTGCCCGGCGGGTTCACCGGGGGGCGCCGCTGAGAGGCTGGCGGGGCGGGGCGGGAAAGCGAGGCCGCCGCCGGAGGGCGAGGTGTGCCCTCCCTCGAGGGAACGCCGGCGGCGCCCTGGCTCGCCTCCCGCTGCTTGGGCGGAGTTAAGGGGAAGGAGCGCCGGTCGCCTTTCTGAGCCGCGCTGGCGAGCACTTCAGGTGCCGGCGCTTCCCCGGGTGCTGGGCGCCGCTCCGGGTCTGATGCTTGAGCCCGCGTGTGCTCAGGCCGAGCCTCCGAGAGCGCCTCCGGGCAGCCTGCGGAGCCCCATACCCTCCCACCGGAGTTTGAGCACGCAGCTTGGGCTTTCGCTCAACGCAGGGAGAAAGGGGCTCGACGACCTTTGGCCTTCCAAGCTCTCTGACCTACATCTCCCCTCAGCCCCAGCCAGTGGAGGATGGGAGTTGTGAGCCAGGACAGTCTGGAGGGTCACAAGTTGTCCGCTCCGCTATGTCATGGAAAGAAGGAGCTTAATATTCTAACCTGAAAAGGGGGGGGGGGGGATATGTGAGCCTCTGTTGCTTGGAGCTGGTGAAAATTTTAGGTGAAAACATCTGGAGGGACAAGAACATGTGAAATGCAGTTGCAAATAAAAGTGATGGAGGAGGAGGAATGATTTGAGCATGCGCATAGTGTGTTTTCTTCACCCAGTAATTCTTGCTGCCCAGACCTATTGGAAACTAGCTACTCATGTTCAAAACTAAGCACTGGTGCCATGTCCCTTTCCACTAGGAAGGGTAGACAGAAACGACTGGGTGGCAAGATGTGCCTTCTGCTGCCACAGTTGCTCACTTACTGCCTCTGGTCTCTGTGAGTTTCACTGAGCGTTTGAAAGTGGACTGGGGACCACTGTGGAGAGAGCCAGAAACTCCCAAGATCTGGAGAAGCTTTGACTCAATGGCCAAGTATACAGTGGGCATGCGTAAGACCTCTGCTTCAGTCCCTGGCTGTCTCAGACTACAAAGGCGATGGGTGGATGTTTTAAATTTCTTTCCTTTCATTGTACTTACACATATAGTCAAAGCAGGTGCCAATATTCTTCATGATGGGAAGCATACATGCTAAATAAGCTCATTTGCAGGATAGCTCAGCTACTTGTAGCAAAGAGATGGTTGCAACTTTGAAAGTATGCAATTTTATGCATACTTAAAATTGGAATAAGCCACCCTGAATGAATACAGAGGGACAGGGGCTATCTTTCAAGTAAGCATCCATAGGACTTCAGTCTGAAAAATGAAGCCACACTAGTCTTAAAGGTGGCCTGAAAGTAATGTTAATAAATGCATGCATGCCTTGGTTGTGGGCTACAGTCCTTCCATATTTCAGCCCCAGCTGTGCAGAAAGTGTTGTTTCAGGCCAGGAATGATTCTGTTAGTAGCAGCCCCAACCAAGCAGTGAAGATCCCCTCACACACACACACACGAAGCAATGGGGATCACTCCTGAGATTGTACAGGACTGCAAAATATTCATTGACTCTACAAGCTTTGCATTATTGGGCAGTTTCTTCAGCTTCCTGATGAAGCTCTTATACTGCAATTGTTCTGCCACAGGCATGGAATTTTATAAGAGGTCCAGGCATCATCTTCCATTGAAGTATCCCTGTGTTTACCCAACCACTTCTTCCATCTTTTTACTTGCAGAACGAATATCTGTGAAGGAGGAAAAGATGGAATAGGAGCAAAACACCTTTTGATTGGTGGCATTAGAAGCTATCCATCTGGAAGCACCCACATTCACTGACCCATCTCACTGCTCTTGAAACTTGTGATGAATTAATGCAACTTAGAGAGACTTCCATAGCACATCCTGTATCACTGAAGCACAAAGCAGTAGCAGTCTCAGCAGTCGCAGTCCAGCAGGAACTGAAACCGTGTGGTTGAATGCAGAGGGAACTCATTATTTTTAGTCACAGATCAAGGCAACATGCTTTAGTCGCCTGCAACTGGATTGACTGGGGGAAAGAGGACTTATCATGAGTGCTGGGAAGCAGAGCACCCTCTTGCTGCCTCAGAATAGCCCAGAAGCAATGGAGAAATGTGTCCATGGCCTTTCACCCTTTTCCTTTGAACAATGTCCTGGATGAAAGCTGAAGGGGCTGGAAACTGATGCCATAATACAAGAAGTTGGGGAGGATGTGGCAGTTCCTAACTACCAACATATGCATATAAGTACAGGAATATAGGGGTAAAATGTCACCATCCACAAGAGCACTTTGGGCAGTCTACACAATTTTCTCTTGTAGTGACCTACATCTGAATGTTTGCAGAACACCAGCTTAGAATATTTTCCATCAGTAGAGTGCTCTCAGGGTATTGATTGGACTCAAACCAGCCATTTTCCTGGACAGGAAAAACAGTACAAGTTTTCCTCTTTGGTGTGGGACCTTCGCTGGGCATCAGGGTCTTCCTGGTGTGCTCATTTGCTCTGATTCCTTAGCCCTGTCTGAGCATTCTCACTAATCACATGAGTGGGAGAGCAGGACTGCACTCATTGATACCAGTCCTCTGCCATGTTCCCGTCACCCATCCTCTGAGTCATTGCAGCTCTAAACCATGTAGGGATGCTACAGCATGGAAGGTGGCAGGGATGAGCAAGGCTGCATCTATGAAAGAGAAACCTGAGGAGGAATCTGAAAGCTGTGAACAGTTCTGTCCTTTCAATATGCTTGTCAAAAAGCCAAACAACAACAAAACAGCCCAGTGGAGGTAAAGAATAACTTATCCCAGCTTGAAAACTGCTTGCTTCCCAATGGTTTTGAGAACTTTGTTTCATTTTATCTTAGCAGCTGAACAGTGTGGAACAGAGTCACTTTATGGTGACTTTTCCCTTTAATCATAATCATGCCAGTTCAACCAATTTAGGAAAGGAGCTTTGGATTAGGTAGGCAGAAAATAAGCATTCTCTGAAACACATGACTGAGCTCCCTGAATCCGTGTATCAAAAATTCCCTTTGGTGAAACAGCTCTTCATAAGTTGATCCGCAAATTTGCTGCCAAAGCTTTGACCCCATTTACTATTCATGTTATTTAGCACCAATTCTTTATTGACAGTTTAAAAAATCCACAACTTCAACAGCCATACAATTTATGAAATATTAGAGAATTAGCTAGACAAACTTTCAACTTCTGTCTGCACATAACCTTTTACAATGCAAATTCAGGTCAGCTAGAGAATGCAGGAGGGGTTCACGTTCTCAAAACACTTTGGGGGACAGCCATATTGGCAGTATCAAAAATGGAGATGACACATTACATGAATCAATACAAAGTTATCTTCACATTTACATCCAAGTCACTTCTACCAGTGATGGAACAGCTCAATAAGTTCAGACATGGTAATAAAAGAAAATCTATGTGTGAGCCTGAAGAAGATTCATAATGTGTTTTTCAAGGAAGGCACTAGGTGATACATCAAATAACCTGCTGGAGATTAATATTCTGCTCTGTACGGAACTCCGTATCATATAGTAATTTGTATCATTAAAGTATTATGGTCTAGGAGTAGAGTAAAGGGGTGTCAGATTGTCCACATTTGGTGACAGACAAGTTAATTTGGTATGGTGTTGAATGGCTGACGTCAAGGCATGGGGTACTGTCTTGATCTGTGTAACATAACTATAAAGCCTCATGAAACCTTTAGAACGCTTTAAGCAGCATATACAATCCTTACGACATTTTGATTAAGCAGGCTGTTCATCCAATATGATCTGAAAAATCACTTGTGATACTACTTAGCCATAATTATTGGAATGGTCAGAGAAGGCTCATGGATGCATGAACTCTTTCTGATATTCCTATCTTTCTGTGAATGAGATGTCTAGTCCAGAAGTTGAAGGTTGTGTCCCAGTGCTTGTTCTCTTGAAATAAGAGACAGAAACAGAGTTTCAAGGGTAAGGATAGGGGGTTGGTTGTATCGAATTGAATGTCAGGAGTGGTGGCCAATGGGATACACGCCAACGGCAGGACAGAGCAAGGAAGGTAAAAACCATGCTAGTTAACATAGAAGCTACTCAGTCACCTGTCAGGAACATCCAGGTGAAAACTGCACACCGTAGAACCCAGGCAGCATTTGGTATTGTTGTTCATAAGAAGTTGGTGGTTTGGTGGCATTTGCAACGTTGGCCCAACCTATCCAGGAGATGCCACGAGACAGTAAAGTGCAGTGATTCATATTAATCCAGTGGCCTTTCCTGTAAGATTCTGCAGGTTCTCATCTTATTCTCTGTCTAAGTGATGTGAACATGCCACCTCTTGACAAGATCCTGAGGAACTGAAAGGGGCAGTGTTTAAAAACATGCAGGAGATGCTCTGTAATAGGCAGAGCTGGCTTCTGCTTTTGCATGTAGAAGCAGGAATTGAAGCTTGCATGCATTCTACCTTTTAAATTGTTTGCTCTCTATTCAACATGCTGTAAATAAAAATTGGTTTGTCATTCGTTTTAGCTGTTGACTGAATCTTTTAAACATTTCATACGGCAGTTGTGCACTCATTCTGCTACCCAGAATGAGCACCATTCTGAGTAGCAGAAGCCGAATCCATATTGGCAGAAGGACAGGGACAGGGAAAGGAAGTCCCTTGAATACTGGTTGGCCTAGGCCAGCTGGATTCCCAGAATGTTGATCTCTGACCCAGAGTATAGTGGAAGAGAAACCAGTGGGAATGCCCCATGGGCCATTTTAGATTCAAGTAACTCTAAGTGTGTAGTGTTTAAGTAAACCTAAACATGATGGGAGGGGGCTTAATTAGCAGATTGCCACATACCCAATCAAGATTTATGAACTTGGTACCAGGATGTGCCTGATTATTTCTTCACAGGTGAATCCAGGTGCATAATGCATATAAAAATTGACCACAAAGGTCAAAGCTGTTTAAGAGACTTCAGTCATCATTTCACAGTTTGCTTAAATAAAATGGTGGGCGTAGCTGCTTCTTGTTTTCATTGTATTAGCTCTAGAGGAAAAAATAATGCTATGCAGCAACCTTGATGATGTCAACTATTTCAACCATACATTATGGTCTGATCTGATAGTAGGCTGCAGTTATGTTTGCTCAAGGAATTGGTTTCATGGAAAATGTATGGCAAGTTTCAGTTCATTTTTCTCGACTGGCTTAATTTAGCTGCTTTCTACATTCACTCACAGGGATTCTTCTTTTCTGGGGTAAAAAATCTCCTTTCCCTTATGAAATTACTCACACACAGTGGGTTTGATGCAAAATGTCTTACAAACCTGGCTTTGTGGACATAAGGGAAGAGATACAGAAGTTCTCTTTGAAGTTGCCTATCCATGAGCTACAGTCAGCTGGGGATGCAGATCCTAGGCTGTTCTGGATTTTCCTCTGATTTGGTGGCACCTGCCTCCACAGTGGCTGGATTGGGCTTTTGCCAGTTCAGCTGCAGGAATTTCTCCATCAGGTCAGCCCCTAGGTTGAGGATCAGAGCGAGCCAGGCTAAGCCAAAAACAATCCAAATTGCAGCCAGGCTTCTATAGATGGAGATATAGTGCTTGTTAGGATCTGTGCCTAGGGGAAAAATCCAAGAAGACCCATACATTAGATTTAGTTCCCCCGTGATCTCAAGAAATATGCCAATAAGATGAACGCTGCACAGGTAAAGAGTGGGAATTCCTCCCATGTAAGTCAGTACACTTGTCCACACATTAAATATGGTGTGACTTTTTCTAGGTTACTCAATCTTTTATTCTATGCTGTATAAAATATGTATTTTATTCTATGCTGTGAGCCGCCCTGAGGCTTCGGCAAGGGGTGCCATAGAAATGTTTTAATAAATAAATAAAATAAATAAAATAAATATACCATAGGCTTAGGGGATGGAGCACTGCCCTTTGCAAAACGTGCGTGGCCAGCCTGATTATCTCCACCCTGCATTTCTCTTGGTCTACAATCACTGACAACCATCCCAGCATGCTACTTTCCATCCCTAGCCTAGCCTTGCCACTTCCGACCTGAGTGAGATCCAGATGGGCCCTCCACTGCACTTAGCCTGTATTCATGGACGCCAGTGCCCCGGAGACTTGCTACTTAGATCAGCAGTTTTCAGCCACCAGTCCATGGACCAGCACCATGGAGGGGGGCTGTCTGTGCTCCACCACCTCTCCCCGGGTTGGCATCGTGTTTGCCGGGGGGTTGGTGTGTGCTGGTGCCACCAGGGGGAGCTGGGGAGGGGAGAGACAGCTTGGTGGGAGCCAGCTGGCAGCCACACTGTTCTTTTATTGGCATTTTTTTGTTGCTTGGTTTCAATTTTTTTTTGGTATTGTGTTTGGAAACGAATACACAGAATACTGTATTATGTGTATGGTGCTTTTTGCTTCTTCTTCAGTGGTCCCACGAGAGGTTGTTGAGGCCCCATCGGTGCGGGTGTTCAAGGATAGGCTGGACGTCCACATGGTGGGCATGTCGTGAGCGGAGCCGGCTGGTGCCGGAGGTCAGACTAGATGGCCCAGGAGGCCCCTTCTGACTCGCTCTGTTTCTATGTTTTCCTGTCTTTGCTGGTCCCTTGTTGTGAAAAGGTTGAAAACCACTGACTGGAATATGGGAAGCGGCCTCATAGCATATCCAGGTCTTTGTCCAGCTAGCCAAGCATTGCCTGTTCAGTCTGGCTGCAGAACTCCAGGGTGGCAGGCTCTGGTGGGTGTTTCCCATTCCTTGCTACTGCCTCTTTCCAACCAGAGATGCCAAGAATTGAACCTGCACGCTGTCAGTGCACTATGATCTTTCCCCTAATGGACTGAGAGTGAGAGAGCAATGTATCTGAATCTAGTTCTAAAGAGCAGTCAGGGTTGATCTCCTCTAGGACTGACAGGTTTGATCACCTTGCAGTCCAAGGGACTTGCAGGAGTCTAGATAAACAGGACAAGCAGCACCCTATTGGCACTTTTTAATCTTCCTCCCTGGGGAATAACCATTCTAGCCAACACTGTTGGTGTCCGAATATGTTACCACCCTTCTTTTCATTACCTACTACATAGTCTCCAAAGCCTATGGTGCTGAGGGTGATGAAGGTGAAGTAGAAGCCTTCTCCATAAGTCCAGCCTTCCACGTAACTGAAGATCATAGGTGGGAAAACCAGGAAAAGCAGAGTGCCGACAGTCAGAAAGAACACCATTGTCAGAGCCTGTATGATCTGGAAAGCATAAGGGGAAATGGCAATTCATTTGCACCAGCTTCTATCCAAGATGACTTTATCTGGTTGACAGAGTAAAGAGCACTCTCAGCCAAACACTAGTTAAAGGCTGCCGCCATAGGTTAGGGGTCCCAAGTGCAGGCTGCCAAAGACTTCCTCCATGTAGCAGAGCTCCATGTCAATCGCCCATGGTTGTGAAAAGTCCCTTGCCTCAACCCCAGGGAAGTGAACTTGACAAAACAAAAAGAGGGAATGAAACAGAATGCAGAAATGGATAGTCAGATGCTTGCATTTCGTCTCGCTGGGAGAATCCTCAAGCCCAGTGAAGTCTGATATTTTTAAAAAATAGATTTAATTAAAATTAATAATAGTAATCTTGAGGTTTAGAATTTCTCTTGATTGCTCACTGTCCTATTTCCTGTGTATTTGTTTTCCTTATAAGTGGAAGTGATACATCCACTTTCATACATATCCTGGCGAGGGTGGCAAGGTCGGCATTTAGAAACATCCATTTTATGGACATTGTGTTTGCAAAGCTTAATTAGGAAGGCAGTGGTCAGATTGCTGATAGAACCATGTTGGTAACATTGGTATGAGAAGTACAGGGTTGGCAGTCTGGACAAAATTGTGATTTGGGTATAGGGCAGCCAGAAGCAAAATTGGACAGGGCTGTGTAGAAGGGAACTGTCATGCAAAGCACATTTGTTGCAGTTCCCTCTTCTTCATCACAAGAACCTGCCCTCTTTTGCCTCTGGAATGGAATGGAACGAAGCTAGAACATGTTCAGGAATGCAGCTCCCATGAATCCTGGGACACGGAATCTTTGTTCCTACTAAATCAAAATAAAGAAGAAATACCAGTTTGTGGGTTATACCAAAAAGCTTCCTTACCTCTGATTTATGACCTTAAACTCAGAAATGTGCACCCCGTTTCCAGAATTTCAAAACCTGATGCATACTGGGAAATGAATAATGCAAGCTTCTACATGTTTGCTGAAAAATAAACTCCCCTGAATTCAAGGGAGGCTTACTTTCCAGTTGGAAATGCAGCCGCAAATGCCTAATGCGGAGAACCCAAAGCACATTGTGTGATTTTTTCCTTCATCCTGATTTGCATTTCAGCTCGGTAGCATCCACTGGGCTGAACGCAACTCTGTTTGTGTCCACCGGCCTCTTGAGGAGAGGGCTCAGGCCAGCCCTGCTGCCCCCTTGCTGTAGCCCCTGCCTCCCATACCTTCCATAGACACACACAGCAGGAGCATTCCTGGTAGCAGAGGTGGGGGTGTGATCCTGGCGGCAGAGGACCAGGCATGCATGGCCCACAGTCTTCTTGCAGAGTGGGTGGATATCGGAGGCATGCGTGCATGGCCTCTGTTGCTGGGAGCAGGAGTGTTTGCTTAGAAGCCAGATGGTGTCTCAGTCCCCAGATGGCCATACCCCTTCTCCTGGCCTCACACTCTTTCCCTCAACCACCAATCTTTCGATGGGATGTGGATGGTGCAGTGGGTTAAACCACTGAGCTGCTGAGCTTGTTGATCGAAAGGCTGGCAGTTCAAATCCACATGACGGAGTGATCACCCGTTGCTTTGTCCCAGTTTCTGCCAAACTAGCAGTTCAAAAGCATGCAAGTATGAGTAGATGAATAGGTGCCACTTTGGTGGGAAGCTAATAGTGTTCTGTGTGCCTCAGCGCTCAGTCATGCCGGCCACATGACCACGGAAAGTGTCTGTGGACAAGCGCTGGCTCCCTCAGCTAAGAAACAGGGATGAGCACTGCCCCCTAGAGGCAGACACAACTGGGCTTAATGTCATGGGGAAACCTTTACCTTTCTACTTATTTCAATGACGGCATCTGTTATTGCTTTTGAAGTGGTGGAACTAGTTTTACTCAAAATTCTCAGTGGGGACAAGCTGCTCTGCTGAGTGAGGGCTACCAGTCTAGATAGAAATAAAGGAAATCTCATATTGGCAATATTCATGCAAGCCATTGCAGCTAAGGGAAGGTGTCCACATATCCTGGTTTGATTCCTTTATTCTCTAATGTTGCATTTGTCTTTAGAAGTGCTAAGAGGTCACAAGATGTCTGGCAGTTTCTCAATATGTTTGATGCCTAATGGAAGGCTGGGGTAAGGCTGCCATTATCCCAGGTTCCAGGCTTGGAAGAAAAGTGGGGTCTTATTGATGAGATATTAGAGTCCCTAACCTTTTTTGAGTCAGAGGAGAAATATGGGATTTTGAGAGTGTCATGGATGCCTTTACAAAATGGCTGCCATGCAGGGCTTGCTCATTCAGAAGAAGCTACCATGGTAGGCATGGCTGGTCACAAAACATTCATTTCCCAAAAGGCAAACTAGTGAGACTAAAAGAAAAGTAACTTATCACAGAACTGAAGTCCTAGGCAGAGTTGGGTGCAGAGCTCCAAAACGCAAAGTCACTCTTTTGACCCCAATGAAGATGGCACTGAAAAGCAGCACTTTACTTTGCAACATACCATCCACCTAGTTAAAAGTATTTTAATTTTTTAAAACCCTTAGATAAAAGGCATGGGGAGGGGCACAGGGCTGTTGGGCATCAAGATAAGCCTAGCATGCGGTGAGTTCAGTTCTCATTTCATGTTGGGCAAGCATTCACTAGGAAAAAGGACACAGTAGCCACTGGTAGCCTTGTGGAACTTTTGTGGGCCACTGCTTGAAGGTCCCTCACACCTCTTTTCCACGCCCTGTTGCACTTGGGGTGATGAAGTGTCAGCAGAGAGGGTATGTAGCAGCCAGGTGAGTGGGAACAGACTGGGCCGATGGTGTCTGAAAAACACTGTGTTGGATCCCAAAAGTTACTTACTGTGTATGAACTCTGTAAAGGTACCCATCCTTTATTCAGGACAACCCACCACTTCCCAGAACTAACAGATCATGCAAAAGGGATGGAGGAAGGCATGGGGAGTGGAGGTGGCTATGTTGCCCCAGCTGTCTCGGTACCCAGGCTGAGGCCTTCTGAGCTTTCGAGAGGGCCTCTCCGCTCCTTCCTATTCATGCTTGCTGCCCAGATGCCTACAACCCAACCCTTTTGAGGGTGAAACAGCCGCATGAGAGCCTTTCACAACTTCATCCCATGGCAAGCGCAGTTTGACTCCTGCAGCTTCCAGAAAAGGATAGACAACTCAGCCTACCTTGTGAAACTGCCCTGCCCAAAACCAGTCAATCCTCCTGACCTCCCTGGATTTAAGAGAGGAAGCAACTGCCCTATGAGGTGTGATTAGTCTAAGGCAACCCCACCTGCTCTAAGATGAGACATGAACATCATCCGTAAAAAGTAATGAAAACAACAATGATGAATAGGCAACATTACCCGAGCTCGGCCTGGCTTGTGGACCCATCGCTCCAGGTTGATCAGGTGAGCACTGAGCCCTTTCCCCAGCTGGTTGAGAAATGCCAGGTTAAGGGGCACTCCAAACAAAGCGTAAAATACACAGAACACCTGCCCAGGTACTGTGCTGGGGGCCAAGTTTCCATATCCTGTAAGAAAGGTGGAAAGAAAATAATTGTGCTCTCTAGTGGGGGCTCAGCACTTGGTTGACTTCTGCAAGTAACCATATTAGATGACATATGAATACACACACACAACTATGTGTGTGCATGAGTGTATTCCTTCTATATAAAGGAAATTAATTCCTACTCCTAATTTGTTACAAATACTATTGAGGAAGGCCATGATCCAACTGAACTGAGTGCTCCCATAAATTTCTAGCATATTCGTCATTGAAATCAAGGGGATTTAGGCACAATCCTATGGATGTTTAAACAGGGAAAAGTCCTTCAACTTCCAGCATGCTTGCTAAGTGGGCCACGCCAGAAGTTATAGGCCTTTTATTCTGTCTAACCATGCATAGGATTGTGCCAGTAACACAGTTTTGGTTGGTTCATGCTCTATACTGGCACAGCAGGTAACTTTTTACTTCCATGTTCATGCAAAAAGTAGATTTTACACATGCAAAATTGACATTTTCCTCATTCTATGGGAGGGCAATTATTCTAGAAAATTAGTCATGGAAAAAGTACACATAAAATGGGTGTTGGTTGAATATATGACTTTTTAAATATACCTTTCAATGTCTGACACACTTCTGAAGCAGATTGTTCCAGGAGTGATTGGTACCATCAGTCACATGTAATTCAGAGGTTCCCTGCAAAATTTGTAAAAGCCTAAAGAGGAAAGAGTCACAGGACAAGCCAAACCCCACAGTTCATCTTACCTATGGTGGTCACAACAGTCCCAGCAAAGAAGAAGCTGTTGCTGAAGTCCCAGTTACTGGGATTGGTTGAATTCCCTTCTGGGTTGATGCCTTTTTCCCAGGCTTCCATAATAACCTGAAGCAGAAACGTTTTGGGTGAAAGGAAAGAAGAATGGACTTATCAGCAAACAGGAGAGTGTTGTGGCTAAGTAATAAAGCACAAGTATAATATCACAGGTTCACAAGTTCCGTCCTATTCATAGGCTGGGAAGAGACACGTGCAAATCAGCTGATCTAAGCAGCACTGCTAGAAGCACCTTAGTTCTGGTGCAGCTCTCTAAGGTGTGGAAGAGCTTGTGCAAGATCATAAGCCAGCTATATTATGGTCCTGGGAAGATTCCTCTGCCTGACTTAAGCTTTCTTGCTTGAGATCTGAGCTGTTTGGACAACTTCAGGCACACCTCTCTTCTCTGCTTGTCATCATGGTCTAAATAGTGTGGAAGGGAGTAGAAAGGCCACTGGCTAAGGATCAGGACAGATTAGTGAGGAGATAGGAAAAGATACCTGTCAAATGTTTGAATGGGATGGGAAATATACCAGTTGAATGTTGATTGTATCTAGTTCCTAGTATTGTGAAGTCGCATGGCAAGTACCTGATTGCTGATTGACTGTATTTCTCATGTTTGAATTCAACAGAAGGTTGAATTCAGTGAAGGCCTTCTTTTTTACTGAAGGTTAACAATGTAGAAGACATTCCCGTAAACAGAAGAGGAGAAGCAACTTTTGCCAAGTTCCTGTTATGGAGTTACTATAACTACCAATGGCAATATCGCATTGCTCTTATACTTCCTGTTCCTGTCCTTTACCTTTGACCCGGATGCAATAACACTGTCCTTCATGACTCCTCGGACTAACCACTTGCAGCGTCGTCCTTTCTGTACATGAAACATGGTGTCAGAAGTGACTTGAATCTGGATAGAGCCTCTTGTTTGGAGTGCAACAGCCCCGGGACACAGCACTGATTTGTGAGTTACAGTTTGAGACCGTTCATTGTGCGTTTTCTGCTCCTGGAGGGCTGTGAGGCCTACCGACCCCGTGGCTGCCATGAATTGCATACCTCCCCCAGAAGGATGAAAATCGGTGGGGATGGTAGCAGCAACTGGGAAACTTTCAGAGCTGAATTTGAGGATTATTCCCTGGCTACAGGGCTGAATGCGAAACCTGCAGCAATGCAGGCAGCCACTCTGAGAAGAGTCATGGGCAGTGAATGCAGGCATGTGTATAAGCACAATCTGAACCTCTCAGCAGAGCAGCAGGAGAACGTTACAGCCATTCTGGATGCACTAGAAGCTTATTTCAAACCTGCTAAAACTGTCATTTATGAAAGATATGTGTTTGGATGCTGCAAACAAGAGGAGGGAGAATCTCTTGACAACTTTGTTACCCGCTTACGAGAAAAAGCAGCTACTTGTGAATATGGAACCCTGAAAGATGAACTAATAAGGGACAAAATTGTTCTTGGTATATCTAGTGAGAGCACATGCAGACATCTTCTAAGAGAGCGCGACTTAACGCTAAACACAGCTATTGAAACGTGTCGTACAGCAGAGCTTACTGACAGACATCTGAAAGTGATGGAACAGGACAGACAGAGAGACAGCATAAACTTTGCAATGCAGCGATGGCACATAAGCAAACCGCAAAGACAGCAAGACACGCTTAGAGCAAATACTGCCAACTCTACAGCATGCAAATTTTGTGGGACTGTGCATCAAAGAATTAAAGAGCAGTGTCCAGCATATGGGAAGTCTTGTAGGTCTTGTGGAAGAGCAAATCATTTCACTAAAGTTTGCTTGCCAAGTAAAAAACAAGTGTCATCTGGGAAATTACACACTATGGAGGATGCGCTTGCATATGAGGAGGAGCCACGCACCCCTGAAATGATATACAGCAGTGAATTAATCGGTGCTCTGCAATCCAGAGGAAAGAAATGCTTTGTCACTTTAATATTAAATAATAAGCCTCAATCCTGCCAGCTCGATTCGGGAGCAACATGTGATGTGATGTGCTTAAGAGACAAAATGACGTTAGCACCAGAAGTATCTCTACTGCCAAGTGACACCAAACTAAAGTTATACTCAGGCGAAATTATGAAATCTCTTGGACTGTTCCGGACAGAATGTGTTGTACGTGGACTGACACACAAGCTAGAATTTGAAATTGTGGAAGCTTCCCAAAAGCCACTGTTATCTGGCTCAACCTGTGAGCATCTGGGGCTGATGCATTTCTCCATCCCTGCAGAGCTCAATGCGATGGACAATCAATTTAAACGGCCCTTGACAAAACAACTGTTATTACAGGAATTTGGTGAAGTTTTTACAGGGCCTGTTGAATCTGTTCCGGGGGAAGTTCATTTTGACCTTGATGTGAGTGTCCTTCCAGTCCAGTGTGCACCACGCAATGTACCAGTGGCCTTGAAGAGGCAGTTAAGGCACAGCTTGACCGGTATGAGGCTGATGGTCATATCGCACCAGTTACCAAACCAACTGATTGGATTAGCAACATGGTGATTGTAAAGAAGCCTGATAAGCTAAGGATATGTATAGATCCCAAATTTTTGAACCAGGCCCTGAAACGATCTCATTACATAATTACATAATGCCAACTCTTGAGGATGTTTTGTACAAGCTGCCTAAAGCACATCTGTTCACAGTTGTTGATGCCCGGGACGCATTTTTACAGTGTAAGTTGGATATTGCAAGTAGCTACATGATAACCTTCTGGACTCCCTGGGGCAGGAAAATGTGGCTCAAACTGCCTTTTGGAGTTTCAATTGCACCAGAGGTGTATCAACGTAAACAACATGAACTATTGGGCGGGCTTAAAGGTATTGAACCAATAGCTGATGATATACTTGTAGTTGGCTGTGGTGATACAGATGGAGAAGCAGAGCAAGATCATGATTGCAAACTGCTGGACTTGATGGATCATTGTAGGCAAGTGAAACTGAGACTTGGCATGAAAAAACTGCAGTTCAAGGTCAAAGAGGTCCGCTTTCATGGTCATATCCTTTCAGTGGAGGGTTTGAAGGCTGACCCAGAAAAAATCAGGGCCATACTGGATATGCTGCAGCCGGAAAATGTGAAATCTCTGCACCGCTTCATAGGATTTGTTACCTATTTGGCAAAATTCCTACCGTGTCTCTCAGAGGTTTGTGAGCCTTTGAGAAGACTTCTGGACAAGGATGCAGTTTGGCATTGGCTTCCTAAGCATGATAAGGTAGTGCAGGAAAGCAAACGTTTGGTCACGGATACACCTGTCCTTAAATACTATGATGTTACAAAACCGGTAACTATTCAAAGTGATGCAAGCAAAAATGGACTTGGGTGTTGCCTGCTGCAAGATGGACAGCCTATCGCTTTTGCTTCAAGGGCACTGACCCCTACAGAGCAAAACTATGCACAAATAGAGAAGGAATGTCTGAGTATTGTGTTTGCCTGCCAGCGCTTTCACCACTATCTTTATGGTCGTGACAAGATCACGGCAGAAACTGACCATAAGCCTCTGATATCTATTTTCAAGAAACTGCTTTTATGTGCACCTAAGCGCTTACATAGCATGTTGCTCAGGTTACAAAACTATTGTCTCAATGTGGTTTATAAACCTGGACCTGAAATGTACATCAGTGACGCTGTTAGCAGACCTACTGCAGCAGGTGGTACATTTGAATGTACACAACACACAGTTTGCATTGTCCAACAGGACCTGGATGCCATGTCACAGATTAATCATTCGGACTATTTAAACGTCACAGTTCAGCGACTGCATCAGATAAAACAGCACACAGAAATTGACGAAAGTTTGCAGGTACTTAAATCTGTTGTTCTGAATGGCTGACCAGATTCAAAGGAAGAGGTGCCATTAATTGTGAGAGAATACTGGACTTTCAGAGACGAAATTGGCATTCAGGATGGCATACTATATAAGGGGCCAAGAGTCATCATTCCTAAATCTTTGAGGTCGGAGATGTTGAAACGCATTCATGCCAGTCACATTGGTGGAGAAGCATGCTATAGGCAGGCACGAGATACCCTTTACTGGCCCAACATGCAGAATGAGATTAGAGACTTTGTTAGTCGTTGCTCAGCATGCAATGAGTGCACAAGCACAACAGAAAGAACCCATGATGTCACATGTGCTGCCCACCTGGCCTTGGCAAATTGTAAGTATGGATTTACTGCGTTATGCGGGGCAAGATTTTTTTATTAATTGTTGATCACTATTCTGACTTTTGGGAAATTGAGCTCCTTCCTGACCTGTCTGCTGAAAATACAATCAGGCGCTGTAAAGTACAATTTGCACGTCATGGCCTACCAGATAGGGTAATCTCCGATAATGGACCCCAATTTGCATGTGAGCAATTCAGAAGGTTTTCTACAGATTGGGGATTTGTGCATGTTACCTCATCCTCGTGGCACCCACAAGCTAATGGCAAAGCAGAATCAGCTATAAAGATAGTGAAGAACCTTTTCAAGAATTCCAAGTATGATGGTAGTGACCCATGGAAGGCCGTTCTACATTGGAGGAACACCCCAACTGAAGGCATGGACAGTAGTCCTGCACAGCGTTTGATGTCAAGGAGACTGAAGACGCCATTGCCTGTGGCCAACAAACTGCTCGAACCTTGTGTGGTTACAGGTGTTCTGGAGAAATTGCGACAGAGGAAACAAATCTCCAAACTGACATACGACATGTCTGCCAAAGATTTACCAGAACTAAGCATTGGAGAGCCAATCCGTATGAAGCCACTTCCTGGCGACAGGACTGGTTGCTGGAGACTGGGTACCTGTGTTCAGCAGGTTGCCCCTCGCTTTTATGTTGTGGATGTGGATGGCAGTCTCTACCATCACAATCGAGTGGATCTGCGAGTGGCAGAACAACCCACCTCACAAACTTATGAGAGTCCTGCACATGATCCTCCGGAGGTGTTCAGTGCCCCTAGTCCCGCTGGACCAAGTAAGCAATATAGAGACAAGGCTACTGTCATATCTGAAGGAAACAATGAGGACAAAATAATGCAACCGCACATACCCATAAGTTCTTCTGTACCAAACACACCAGTCAGGAAACAGGACAGTCTCTTATCAACACCTGGAACTAAACAGCCTTCACCAGGCAAAATCCCTGTGGCCTTGCGAAGCGACCGAGTTTCAAGACCTCCAGATAGACTTAATCTGTAGCCTATTTACTAATAGTACAGTATGTTATGTTTAAGATTGTTTGGGATCTGTTTTGAGTCTACTTGTTTACACACTGTTGAATCATATGTAAAAGAGGGGAGATGTTATGGAGTCACTATAACTACCAATGGCACTATCACATTGCTCTTATACTTCCTGTTCCTGTCCTTTACCTTTGACCCGGATACAGTAACACAGTCCTTCATGACTCCTGGGACTAACAGCTTGCAGCGTCGTCCTTTCTGTACATGAAACAGTTCCCTTCCCCTCTTTGTTTTTCACTCTCCTCTACAGAGTGGATGGACTCTCCTGAATAGCATAAGGGGAGGTGCAGGAGGCTACAGGAAGGCTTGGTGAAATTGCCTCCTGGCTTTTGCTCATGGCAACTGCCCCTGATTGACAGCCTTTGCATGCACAGAAGGACAGCTGCTGGATTCAACCCAAACAGTTTTATCTGGTAAAAAGAATGGAATCTTAATGAGGGCTAAATAAATGCATAAAGTCCAGAGGAGCCAGCTAATTTCTCAGCTAAGGTGGCATTTCGCTCTGTGGTACCTTGGGGAGTGTGGTGCCAGCCAACCTGTGTCCTTGGACTCTTGGAGCAGCCATGATAGATGGATCTCAACAGAAACAGACAATCCTGCCAGAGCCTCCAGATGCTGGCCTTGATAGGACTGCTGTATGCGTCACTCAGGACTAAGGTATTTGATAGCACATTTGTCACCACTGCCGCTGCTGCTGTGCAGAGATTCAGCTTTGCAAACAGAAATTATTTATAAGGACATTCTGTCTTACATTGCAGAACTGCATGTGAACTTCATATTCTTGCAGAGTTCTTAGATAACCTCATGTCAATATCTAGCCTGATGAAGAGCTTTGATGAACTGAGAAACTTATTTCTTTGTGAATTATTAATTGGTAGTAATTAAGGCATTATGCTATTGTTGCCATTGCATTTTGTCTAGTGGACTGATATGGCTTCCTGGAATTTTGTTATATCTATGGAGTCTGTGATTAAGCAGCCCATGTTGTGATCAGACCAAGCCAAGGTTGGCATTGACTGTGGCCCAAGAAAAGGCTTTTGCTCTTGGAACCACTGAATTGCACACCACTGAAATGGGAGAGGTGCAAGGAGGGTGACACCCCCTGCCCCCAGACCAGCTAGATGCTCCAGTGGTCTCACTCTGCATTTCCAAAGATGCTGAGCTGAGGGCTTTGCAAAAGCCAAGACTGCATCCACCAAGTGCATTGGTCAAAGTGCAAGAGCACAAAGTCAAGGATGGTGATAAGGATTCCCATCACCTGACATTATATATCAGGGTTCTAGATGTTTTCAGTGGGCAAGTGCGAAAGGCTCTGTCATAGCTGAGATGTTGGCGCCCTCTAGTGTTTTTCTTCAGTCAGCCAGTACTTGAAAAAATGCAAAGCCATGAGGGATGGTTATGCCACAGAGGTGAATTTCCTTACAATAACAGCACCGTTATTTGTGTCCTGGCTTTATGCTTTTTTTCTTTAAGAAGCAGAGGGAAACATGCTCCAGTTTTTCAGAGGCTGAACTGTATATATCATTTGCCTGTGGACAAGAGTGCACTGGAGTCTCCCTTAAAAATACATTGTTGGGGGATAATGAACTAGAACAATATAGAATGTGATTAATGTGTTTGAAACTGCTGGTTTCAAATGAGAAGCCAAGTAAATGAACCAAAGTCCTTTAAAGGAGAGCCAGGGTGGCCCAGAGGTTAGAACGCTGGGCAGGCACGCGGGAGCTCGGAGTCCCAGTTCCCAGTTGGCCATGAAGTTCATTGGAGATCAGGAGGAAGATGATGTAAGCCTCCCAGCATTCCTTGCAGCGAAAAGGGTCATAAGAATTTTAAATACAGTGGTACCTCAGCTCACAAACGCCTCAGTTCATGACCAAATCGGGTCGTGAACTAAAATTCCATAAAAAATTGGACTCAGGTCATGGACTCTGCATTGGATGGTGCCCACGATCGCAGCCGTCTCCCCACTCCACCCCCGAGTGGGGAGATGGCCGTGATTGTACTGTGGGGGGGAGATGGCCGAGATCGTGCCCGTCTTTCCTGCACGAGCGCAACCGCGATCTCGGCCATCTCCCCCACCCCAGCACGATCGCGGCCATCTCCCCCCCCCAGTGCGCCCACATTCGTACCTGTTTCTCCCCCCCAGCGTCCCTGCATTTGCACCCATCTCTCTCCCTCCGCCCCCAGCGCGCCGGGATGATGGGTGCGATTGCAGTTGTGCTGGGGGGGGGAGTTGGCCACAATCTCTGTTCTTTGTCACTTTGCTTCACATTTTTCTGATTAAAAGGATAGTTACAGAACGGATTAACCTTATTTACACTGAACCTTATGGGGAAATTTGACTTGGGTCACAACCATTTTGGGTCACAACCAGAGTCCTGGAATGGATTAAGTTCGTGAGCCAAGGTACCACTGTAAATGCATTTCAAGGACAAAGCACTTGTCTCTGCCAGCAGTCCCCAACCTTTTTGGCACCAGGGACCAGTTTCACAGAAGACAATTTTTCCACAGACTGGTGGGGTGGCGGGGTTGAATAGTTTCAGGATTATTCAAGTGCATTGCAGTGGTGCCACATACTTCAAATTTAATTCGTTTTAGGAGGGCGTTTGCACTCTGTATCATTTGTAGTCTGAAGCAATGTTCCCCATTAGAAATAATGGAAAGTTAATTAATCTGTTCCCAGACCCTGAACACTACCCATCTCAATAAACTTAAACAATAAATATGCATAATTTAAGGTAAAAATAACACAATTAAATGCCAAATTTGTTAATTAATACTTGAAAACAGTTAATAAAATATGCAAATATGTACGGTACTGTATAATACAATGAAAATTGCATTTGCTGTCTAAATTTTTTAGTGAGGAGTAGTGAGGCAGAAAAGGCTCAAGAAAGCAGTTAAAAGGCACTGAAAAGGATTGAGGAGGAAGTGAGAAGAACCAAGAAGCCAGGAAGTTAAAAGGCACTGAGAACAATAGAAAAGGAACTCAAAAGGATAGGAAAGACATGTAGTGAAAAAGCATAGACACAACGAGAGGCGATTTGGATGCACAGCTGATGACATTTACGCAGCAACCACATATTTTTTACTGTGCCTGCAGTTCGAACTTAGAAGTATAGTCCGAACTTCAAAGAGATTTTATCTTGACACTAATGTTCGAACTCTGGATCTCACCTGCGGCTCATCTTCTGCTGTGTGACCCAGTTCCTAACAGGCCATGGCGTCTCTGCAGGCACCAGGATGTTAAAAATTCACAGCAAAATGGTGATGTCAAAACAGCATGCAGGATTTCATTGCCTATTAGTCCTTGTGTCACAGCACAGATTGATACTATTTCATGTGTAATTCTTTTCCACACTGGTTTTACATTGCAGCAAATATTCTGCATGTTGTTGTTTGGCCGCAAAGTCATGCCCGACCCATCACGACCCCACGGACAACATTCCTCCAGGCTCTGCTGCCCTCCACCACCCCTCGGAGTCCACCCAAGCCCACACCCACTGCCCCACTGACTCTCTCCAGCCACCTGATCCTCTGCTGTCCCCTTCTCCTTTTGCCATCAGTCGTTCCCAGCATCACAGTCTTTTCTGCATAGTCCTGAGCATTTATTCAGTTTCAGCATGACCTGGAAAGCCAATTGTTGGATGGAAGTGCAGAACCGTTTGTGTTCAAAGTACCCTCGAGTGCTCTTCATGGCCCTCACTGTCACCCAGCCCATCTTCTCTTGTCGTCACCCAGAAGCCTTAGAACCCCAGGCTGCTTAGCGCCAAACCTGGCAGCACTCCAGAAGCACAATACAGGCAGCAGCCCTCAGGTAGACACGGAAAGAAATTTGAATCTTGCATGTGTGGAGCTAGATGGTGTATATTTGATCTTCTGTCTTGTAAGTTTAGTGTACGTAGTTAGTCGTATACTGAATTCTGTATGGGAACTGTTGAATTCCTTACACAGTGCCTATTACCAACAAGTTAATTTGCAGTGTAATAATTGTGTATTTTTGGGAAAAAAATCCTGAGTGACCAATTGATCCCTGAGAATAGGCTGCATGCCTGTCTAGAATAAAATCTGTGGCCAAACACTACTGCCAAGGTTACAAGTTCTTTTTTGCACACTTACCTCCGATTGTGTGCAAGATTGTACACATGCCTGAAGACTACATGATTTATAACACATGTGTTAATAGATTATAGCCATGCACATGGATCATACATGTGTACCGTCCAGACGTACACAGAGTTCATTCACAAGGTTTGCCCACAAGTCAGTGGCTGCGGCTGCAATGCTCTTCCCTCGATGCCTTCAGGGCATGTGCCACGTCTCAGGCATGGCTACGCTTTCATTGATTAAAGATGTCTAACCGTGATTATTCCTATCAGGTAACAAGCCACAGCTAACATTAGAAAATTATGCACACATCTCTTAAACATTACAACAAAAAACAGTGTCTTGTGAGTGCGTTTACTGTGGCATGAGCTGCAGTTGTCTTCGGACAAATGGGGGAGTGTCTGATTTGTACCCTGGTTACATTTGTGTCTGTGTGTAATGTTTCTGCAACCTCCTTTTCAATAAAAGCAGCACAGTATCTTGTCAACACAGAACTAAGGGGAAACTGCCTTCACGCAAAGTTGCCATGCTTCTGTTAACCGTATATATCTGCTAGCACGTTCTAGTGCCAGAAAAGAATATGCAGCCAACGTGATAACACGGCAAATTCACAAGACAGCAAAGCCCTGTTCAGTGGGCAGAGACAGCTTCACAGTTATTCCTACTTAGAAAGAAAAAAAAAGCTGCCTGGACACTCCTGCATTGTATGGGAAGTTGTACAAGAGCAAATAATTAGAATTTAATGCTTACTATATAGAAGTGACAATACAGATTAATAACATAAAACATTGTAAGAGTTCACTAAGTGAGGCTGCATGTGACCATAACATAGACACAACTATATTCTGCTTCACCGTCTTGCAAGTAATGAATGCACTTCTGTGGTGTTAGGGAAGGGTAGGAAGAAAGAGGAACTTTTTCCATCTAGAAAATATTGAAAATTGAATTCTGGGAAGTTACATTATTCACCCTGCAGAAGCTACTGTTCAACAATACATGATGGACCTTTATTGTAATTAAACACATTTTTTAAAATAGTAAACATTTTTCTGAGTAAAATGGGGAGCTGGGATGACAGCATTATTTCAAGGATGACATTGCTCACAGTGGGAACTTTTAAGTAAGAGTTAGACACACAGAGAGCAGACTAAATAAGCATTGCCAGTCAGGAGTGAGTCAAAATGGCTACTGTCAGAATGATTTCTGCAGCACCAGGGTCCTGTTAGCGTATTGCCTTTTAAAATCTTCTTGGCGTTCCCTGCTAGCTCTAGTTTACTGTTTTCTGCCCTCAAGTCCACAAAGTCTCTAGAATGATCGCATCTGTGGACTGGAAGGAGTGGAAGACCAAGTCCAACCCCCTGTCCAAAGCCAAGACACCAGGTGGCCATCCCACAGATTAAGTTACATAACACCAGCATGGACAAGAGGGGCTCCTTCAGCAAGAAATGAGATCCGGATTGCTCTTTTTACCTGCACAAACTGCTCCAGGGCTTGTTGATCCAAGCAGGTGTAGTTTTGCAGAAACTTGAGCTTCTCCAATTGGAACTGGTCCCGAGTCTTGGCTTCTGCCTGCTTTTCTAGCAGCTGAAACACCATGGCCCCCAGGAGGAGATAAAAGAGGTACCCCAGCACTAAGGTCAGAGTCCAGCTGAGCCGCCGGTTGCACACTGTTAGGTGGGGCATGGCTCTTGGTGGGAAGGCAGAGCTGACCTAGTGGAGTGGAGAGCTCCCTGAGTTAATGCTCCTGTTCCAAGAGGCACGGAAGAATTACACGGTCAGATTTTCAGCTCATGCTGCTAAGATTCTGTTTAAACAGCTTTATGAGCATCAGGTCTGGACAGCATGAGGCTAATGCAAACAGCTTTCAACCCCACATCACAACCTTATCTTTCCTTCAGCTGGGAGCAAAACACAGCTAGTTATCTAGTGCAACTCTTGATGTAATAGTTTGTCATCTGAAGACAATTGCATAGCTTTAGGCTGGGTGAGAACTCTGCCTAAAGTAACTCCCAAAGCTGTTATTTTTCAGTTTCTGGATGGGTGCATTCTAGTCAGAAGTTACTGATTGACTTACTGAAAGGTGTACATGGTGGTGGCATAGCCAGTGACAAGCCAGTACGAGAAGCATTGATGCTCAACATTTTGCTGTAACTGCTAGACAACACTACAAGAATTCTCTGTAATCTTTCTTCTTACAGAAGGTTTCTCAGAGCCAAAAAAGGAGAGTGTTGGATGCTTCCCCGCTGGTAGCTGTAGCCTGCAGTATCTGGCACTGGCTCCAGGTTCTTAAGAGCCTTTGGGCAAGGAACACGCAGTGGGCACCTCCTTCAGCTTGGCTCTTCTCACTGCCACTGTCACCAGCTGCTGCCACTCCTCCACATCCTCTTTCTCACCGTTGCTACCATTAGCTCGCTTGGCAGGCAGAGAGCCAGTGAGCACGGTGGCAGCAGCCTCTACCGCACCTCCTTCTCACCGGTCACCACCGCCATTGACAGAAGAGAGCAAGAGGCCGGGAGCCCACATGCTACAGTGGGGAAGAGGAGGGGGGCTCTGGTCAGAAGGCCCTGCTTGGTGGTGGGCCCTTGGTGGGTGCCCAACCATGTCTACCTTGATGCCAGCCCTGGAAAGACGGAGACCCACTCTGCACAACATGTTAAAGTGCACCGGAGGTGGGTATTTTGCCTCTGTTTATGGGTAAGCAATCTGGTGTCCTCCAGGTGGTTTGAACTACAACTTCCATAAGTCCTAAACATAATGGCCCATGACTGAGGATTGTGGGGCGTGTACCCCACAGTCTCTCAACCTCAGCCACATCACAGTCCAGCTTTCATGTTCCATTATGCCTTCTTGTACATAACCTGTATAGTTTTGGTAGGAGCCTCTTCTCTTTGCTATTCCCATCTCTAGGTTGTCCTTTCAATCTAAGGTTAGGAAGCAGATTAAAGCTCCACTGTGACCTTGGATAATACATCAATTTGCCTTGAAAAAGTAATGTTTTATCTGTTCCTTTCTGTCAATAAACATTGTTTTCCCAAGGCAAATTGGTGTATTATTATTGGTATATTATCTTATGTTAATGTTAGATATTCTTTTATGTGCCAACGGTACATGGTGGATTCTTGGTGCGTGTGTGTGGCAGGGCGGGGGGGGGGGGGGGACACGATGGCTTGGTTATCCAGACTTGGTTAAATTTAGTCACACTGAAAGAAATGAAAAATGAATTAAGGGGAACTTGCAGAAATGACTGGCACTGTTTATATCGTTGCACTTTTATTTGTGCTTTGAAGTTCTTTGTTTATATCCTATGTTTAAATTAAGATTTTAATCTATATTTTTTAGCCATTCTTATGACAGAAAAGCAGCATATTAATTAAATAAATGATAATGAATAAAATAAAGTGAGCCATGCATGACTCATTTATAGCCTGTTCATTTCAAGGAGCCTACTCTAAACATGGCTAAGTCTGGATCCAGCTACTAAAAAAGAGGCCTTCATGGCTTGCCTCTTAAAGAGGCAGTCTGCAAGACTGCTAAACGTCACAGTGCTCACAGAGGGTGTGAAGAAGCACAGGGCTGGGGCACAACCCCACCACCAGTAATACTTGAAATTCAAACCAGGGCTCTCCTTGATAGCTGCATTATGGCAATTGAAAAGATGGCACAGAAGCACTTTCTGGCACATGGACTGGAACTTCAGGAGATTAAAGTAGCGTTGAGCACTATCAGCAGAGAGGTGACTCAAAACTCAACCACACATTTCTTGCAGCTGGATCCTGCCGCCAGCTTTTGTTCTGGCCCTGAATCCTGGCTTCATCCCATTGCCCTGGTTCCAGCTGCTCACAGCTTAGCAGTGACACAGTAACACTGGAGGGTAAAATGGAAGCACCAAGCAGAAAGGGCACTGAAGGTGCAGGACATTTGCTTTAAGGATTACATATATAGATACATAGAATGAGTCAGAAGGGGTCTCGGGGGCCATCCAGTCTGACCTCTGGCTCCAGCCATCTCCGCTCATGACATGCCCACCATGTGCATGCCCAATATGTATTTTCAAAACCAGCTGCTTCACATACTGGATGTTATTGTATTTTGCTAGCTGCCTTGGGTGTCTCTGGATGGAAAGGCAAAATTGAAATTCGAATCAAGGATGGAAAGAAAGGAGGGAGGAAGGCGATTCTCAAGCTCAGGAGAATGAGTGGCACCAGAGATCTCTTTGTGAGGTGAAAACCTGGTTGTTGAGCTTTCATCTGCTGTTAAAAGCAATCACCAGTTTTCCCTGTACTTAGTAGCATTCAAGTTTGGCCATCATGCTAGTAGAAGTTTTCATAGGTGAAACCAACGACTGCTTACTGAGGCAGAAACAAGCCCATTTGGTTAGGTTTGCAATGATTTCTAATGACTTTTGGCAGGATTATTATCTCTAATGGCAGGAATAAACGATCATGTTAAAAGCATATTAAAATAGCAGGCACCACAAATCAATTAATGGAAATAACATATAGCATACAGATTGGTTTTTGTTTTAAAGAACTACAAAGACTTTCAGATAAGATAGGCAGGGAGATGGTTTAATAATCATGTTTTAGTAGAAAGAAGACAAGAGAAATATTTATTTTGAAAGAGTTAATTGTCCATGCAGGAAACAAAACCTGCATTCCAGCTGAATGGCCCAAGAGGTAAATTAACCATGCAATCCTATACATATCTACTCAGCGGTTCCATTGATTTCAGAGGGGCTTGCTTTTACATAAGAGGGCATTCAACCGAAGTTGAAGTGACAAACCAAAATTATGACTGTGACAGACCTCCTAAATCTGTATTTTTACATACATTCCAGAGTGATTTACCATATGATAAGCAGGTACTAGAGAAATCCCCTGGAGATGCAGGTGATTTCTTGGCTACTGACAGTCTCCCACTCTTGGGGAGCTGCTCATCTCCCACATTCCTAGAAATATCTGGGTCTAAGAAGGAATCTTCTTTTGTGTCCCATTGGCTCGCAAAGCATGAAAACAAGACCAAGCCAGGCGGGTTCCTTAGTACAGCCTGTAATCAGCAGGTAAGCCTTTGCCTGAAGCCCTGGTGAGCTGTGGCCAGCCTGTGATAAAGCACTGAGCTTGATGGCCACTGTTTTGCCCTGCAGAAGGCAACGTCCAAGATTCCTGTGTCCCAGGCAGGCTGGTTTGCCCCACTGTCTGCAGCTGATCTCTTTATAGCCTGTCATTGTTTGTTTGTTCATTTTTATGCTACCCAATAGCAGAGGCTCTTAATGAAAGTTAAGAAAAATGTAAAAGAGAGAGAGAGACACACACACACACACAAGGAAAAAAATAACTGAAAACAACAAAACCACAATAGCAATTGCACTGAATCAGCATTAGAAGGATAGAAGAGGTATAGAATAAAATGAAATGAAAATGTTGAGCTGTTGAAATGCTGAGAGAATAAAAAAGTCTTCACCTGGAACTAGAATGCATGCAAAGTAGGTGCCAGGCACACCTATGCCACAACCAGGGTGCCACAACCAAAAGGCCGTCCATAACTGAGAAGGCTGTTACGAGCCAGCCACCATCAGTGTCTCCCATAAAAGCAAATGCCACAGGGCACTACGTACCAGGATGTGTTCTTTTCCCTTTGAAAGAGGAGACCACTTGCACCCTGAGCCCCAGTTCCGATTCAGAGACGTTTCCCAGCAAGGAAGGCCCACCTGTAGCTCAGCTGCTGCCTGCCTGCACGGCCAGCAGGAGCTTTGCTCAGGGGCTGGCTGAGGGCAGGGCCCCTGGGGGGTGGAGGCTGCAGCCACATCCCTGGTATCATCCAGCCTGTGAAGGCTTTTTTTTGGGGGGGGAGGGGTCACTCAGCCCCCAATGCCAAAGTTGCTCCCCACATTGCACCTGCTCCAACAAGGGAGGGACTTGTCCTGGGGGCGGAGCAGGATGAGTCCCTGGCCCTGACCAGGGAAGTTTTTATCACATAATATGCTGGTGCTGAGGAGCAGTCTGGGGTTGAGCACCTGACACCACGGAAGGCAAGGGGGCATGGGGTGAAGTATCACAGCACTTCGGACTGGGGATCAGGACTCAGTGGGTGGTTCTCAGTTCCCCAGTATTTGTTGGTATTTATAGCCCTCTCGATTGAGGCGAAAGGATGAGGTATGTGTGCTTTAGATCCTTTAAATCTTCTTACCAGCTGGCTCACAAAGAGTCACTTAGTCACAGTTCATCACTAGAAAAGCTAGAATAGTAAAGAATCTTGAATTACTGAGTGGCCCTCTGGTGGCAGTATCCGAATATAATGATTAAAATCAGGGCTTTTTGTGTTACAGAAGGCACTGGAATGGCGTTCCGGCACCTTTTTTTCCAATGGATTTTACGAAGTGATTTTGAATCACTTGTCGGCGTAGCAGGTCAGCAGCAAATATCATTAACATAGTGCCTGCGGGCTGCTTTTGTGTTTGCGCTGCCCGGCTTGGGACGCTGGTCGGCTTGGGATTGGTGTGTGTGGTCACGCGCTGAGTGCTTACTGCCGGCGGCAATGTGAGTTCCAGCACCTTTTTTTTTTTTTTTTTTTTTACAAAAAACGCATGGATTAAAATAATTTAAAAAACCCCTTGCCAGTTTAAGGTCAGAGCTATAGTGATCTCATGTTGGCTCAAGCTCCACAAAGCCAGAAAATTGGAAACGACGCCTGCTTTCTTAACAGACATGCCCCATGATGATGTCAGAAATTGTGCTTGCTTGTAACCTGTGTTAAATGGACCCACATCATTCCTTCAGCTCAGGCCTAAATCTAGACGGGACCAGCAAAACTAGCCCCCACTGTCCCGTTCTTGGATTGCTTTATGAAGTATCTCAACCTTACTGTGCCACCAGAGGAATCCTCCTGTGAGCTGACCCATGCCTCACTTTTAAGCTTGCTTTATCTGTGGCAATTTGCATCAGATTGGTATGCCATGATTCGTAATGGTAAATCTCAGCAGATAGATTATGGCCTCCAAGATTCATGTTGTTAGCTCTACATACATCATCGCATGAGCAAGTGCTGATTTGCTAGCTCTGGGCCTGGGCAGGTTTGCAGTCCTCTGTTGGCAGGACTTTTCATTGCTGTGCTTCAACACGCAGCATAGTGCAGGCAGAAAGAGCCACCACCTGCAATTCTGCTGATTCTGTTCCTCAGCTTGTTTTTAAAATGCCAGGGCCACACAGAGGTGCAAAAACTAAAACACAGCCCTACAAATGGTGCTCAGGAAGCTTATATTTGTTTATTTAATTTAAGGATATTTAGTGCAGCACAAATAACATTGCCCATCATTGCAATTTCTTGACTTGGAGGTTCTACTGCTAACAAAAAATAGCAATGAAAAGCAGGGCAACGGCAGAGGCAGAATGGAGAACTAAAGTAACAACGTGCAAGGAGGGCTTAACAGAGTCCTGTGGGGCTCTGATGTCTGGGCCTGTCACTGGCCTCCTTTGAAGGCAACATCTCCCAGTCTGGTTACTGTGAATTACAATGCACCCCATTTTTATGCATACCCCTAAAAATGTATAGTGTGAATGTGGCAAATTTATTTACAAATACCTGTATCATTCAGATACATTTGCCAGGGAATAACATCCTCTGCAATTCCACAATGAGGCTAGAGTCGCTGGTGGTAAGCCGATGTTGCTTCCTTACTGCCCCTTTCTCTGGGATTTCCATCCTTTGGGCAATAGCCAGTCAGATGCCAGCACCATAGTAAATTATTTTGCACTGGTGTAAAGGAGAGCTAGCCCAATACCAGGAGCATTTTATTTATTTTCAGGGGAATCGTCCTGCCAGCTAACACTATTGGCATTGTTCTAGGTACCCCTTATACTATTGCAGCATAATTTAAGGGATCCGTAGTGTCCATTTGTGTTACACTCTTTGTTCACTTATTTGTTACAGAGGATCCGGATTGTCACAGTCTCGTTTTCTGTGCGGTGCTGTTTTTTTTCTTAAACCTGACTTATAGTAAATTTGTTCTGTACTAAATTGTAATAAATGTATTTATAAATGTATAAACTGTGATAAAACACAATTTGGTCTGTAACAGCAAATTTGTTGTTGTTGTTTTCTAAAGTGCTCAATGCATGCAGCTTCAGCTGGTGATTGGAGAGGAAAAGGTGTGCACAGTTCCTAGTTGCGAATGTGGTCATGCATTCAGCTGGGGGTATGCATGGAAACCTGTTTTTGTTCATGTAGTGCCCAATGTTCAGTGGGATCTACAGAAAGAAAAGCGATTCCCATTCATTTGAGAAAACAGCAAAGTATTTCTGGACACCTCTAAATGTTTTTGGGTTTGGAATGGTGTGACTTAACAGTAATTTTTAACACTGGGCATTTGTGTGTGACTCGTAGTAATGAAAAAGTTTATCTGGGAGTCTGGGAGACCATCCCCTGGAAGAAAAGCAGTTAACAACCATTAGAGATAAAATTTGAATTGGTCAACCCAAATTTACATGTAAAAGATTGGTTCAGTTTTACTAATATTGTCCAAAATCTAAGGCAATTGTCTTTCTCTTTTCAAGCACACTTCCTGCGCTGCACATTACAGGAAGGATATAGCCAGGCTAGAGTCAGTGCAGCGTAGGGTAACAAGGATGGTGGCCAGACTGGAAAGCTGTATGAGGCAAGACTGAGGGTGCTGGGTCTTTTCAGCCTGGAGGAGTCTCTGCGGGGATCTGTTGGTGACATATAGGCACATGAGCGGGTGCCACACTTAGGTGGGTAGAGACCTGTTCTCCCCTGCAGAGGAAGGCAGGACGCGCTCCAATGGAGCAAAGCTCAGGGAACCAAGGTTCAGTCTGGATGCCAGGAAATACTTCCTGACAGGACTCCAAGGTGATGGAATAGGCTTCCACGGGAGGTGGTTGAAGCCCCAATGGTGAGGGTGTTCAAGGATAGTCTAGACATGCACATGGTAGGCATGTCATGAGCAGGGCTGGCTGGAGCTGGGGGGGTGGGGGTGGGCTGGAGCCCAGGAGGCCCCTTTTGACTTGCTCTGTTTCTGTTTCTATACATGTCTGCTAGGAAGTAAATCCAGTTGAGTTCAGTGGATGTACTCTCAGCTATGTAGGCATAGGATTGCAGCTATGCTCTTCCATGACATGATATTCTGCACCTCTCCAATGAGTACAGAGATTACAACAGAGATGGGAATTGATTTGCATCACAACAGAGCATGGATGTGAAGATCCGGTCAAAATGGAGCGTTCCCTTCCTGGACTTCTTTCCTTTCCTTGACCCTGGTCAGGAAGTGAGACAAGCGGAGATCAATTCATGCATAATCAGGAACACTAGTGGACACATCCTTTTCACAAAGTACACAATTATTAGCAGAAATGATGCAACACCCACAAGGCATGTGTGTGGAGGCAGAACATCACTTGCACACTGGGGGCACGGGCAGCATGTCCACAAGCTGGCCTCCTGTGCCGTTGTTTCCTGCCAGATGCCCATCTGAATGCTCAGTGCAAAAGGTCAGGAAGAAAGTGACCTGGAGTCCAGGAAGCCAAGCTGAGGAAATCTCACGGATTCCCACCCCTGACCAAATTCTTCACACATTGCTAGAAGAGGTGGAGATGGTGAAAAGAATGCCGCCATGGCAATTGTTCTCATTTTTGCTAATTCCGGGGGATTTTGCTAGGTCTTCTGGGGCCTTTTCCAATTATGGGGGGAAGTGACATACACTCTGAAAAAAAAATTCCCCCCTATTTTTACTCTGTTAACCCACCATTTGTTTCTTTCCCATTTGCTGATACTGCCCTGTGAATTGTTACCATCAACAAAGCTGTATTACAGGAAACAGTATTCTGAGAGTGTCACAATATAGATTTCTTAATTAATGCACCTTCCTGCTGATAATTTCTGATTCATTGTGCAGAGGCCAATGAAGACATGGAGATGGACACCATATTACCTTAGGTGGAGTATTGTCCCAAGTGCAACTGCTGGAGCTGAGGACCAGCCTCAACAGGCCAAATCATGTTTCTCTTGTTCCTTTCACCCCAGCCGTGAATTGAAGATGTCAACTGGACATGCACACGTAAACAGGTTCCACAGAACAGAGCAATCCTATGGCCACTAGGCAACACCTAGATGGCCACAGGATTGCTTGGATTCCCAGCTACAAGGTTACAAATTTGCTCCAGTCACATAGTTAGGAATCTGTATTTCCAGGACTGCACCCAGCAGGAAGGAATCACACTGACTGCATATCCAAGCTTGGAGAGGGGCTTTGGGGGACATTCGAGGGGCACAGAGAAGGGAAGGGACTAGTGCTATCAGTCCCTGATGTATTATGATCCACCTCCTTCCCCACATTCTGGGGCAAAATCAGCCATCTCAGCACTTTGCAGGGTACTTCTATGCTCTTCCCACCCTGGATAAGATGCCTGTAATTCTCCGAGTTCAGATTGGATTGTACCATAAACACCCATCAATTCTTGTCCTAAAACTTTTCAGATCAAATGCCTGTGCTATATTTGGAGGAAAAAATAATATGGAATCCTTTTTAAGCTTGTTATTTACTAAATACAAGAAGAATAAGCATGCTAAATTAGATCACTTTCTTGAATATCAGAAACATTCAGCATAAATTCTGGGATGCTAATTATGACATGGATCAGAATTTTATTATCTGCATCTCAAATGAGTGTAGACTAGACTGAACTTTTGTATCTGCTCAAAATGCCATAATAAAATTATATTTTAAAAAAATCCAGTGCAATGCAAACTGAAAATCACTATATCTAAAGGTTTTTCCCAAATCAATCCCAGTTCAAAATTTTTCAGAAATGGTGGATGTGTCCAATTGCTATATACATATTAGCATGACAACAGAAATGCAAATCATAGATGGCTTCAAATATTACTGCAAAATCAGTTGTATAAGCTATACAATGGAGATTTTTTTCTGAAAGTGCCCATGATACAGAACAAAGGTAAAACAAAATGCATGCTTAATTCAATTTTTCTCCCACCTGAATTAGTATATTTGAACCCAGGAAGAAACTCTTGCATAGTTTTAAAAAGAAAACTAAGATGTCTATTTTACTACTGCGAAGTTAAAATCTATTCATATGGAAATATGGATAATGCATTTGATTTGCTATAGTAAGTATTTCAAGAGACAAAATGGGTGGGGGAAGTCCATTATTTTCTTTGTTTGAACAGACCCTGAAAGACCCCAATACCTCCTGAGTTGTTCTCTTCATTTGGCTAGTGGAAGAAATCTCTTCAAAACTCAACAGCTATATTAGTCTAAATCTTTCTAAATTATGTGAATAAACTAAGCTTGCAGCATGTGTGTGTGTGTGTGTGTGTGTGTGTGTGTGTGTGCGCGCGCGCGCGCGTGCGTGTCTGTCTAGGTGACTCCTGATCATCACTGCTCATTTCAGTACTCCATGTCTTCTTATCCAGGTCTTCTCTGCAAACAAAGCAGTTGGGGTCAGAGTAATTTGCCCTGGGTAGGAACGATAAATAGTATTTACTATATTGACAAGTTTACACAGCCACTGGTTTGATATCATACTCACTGGTTGCTATTCAGCATGCATGAGAGATGATTTACCTAGAAAAACTTTTCCACTAGCAAGTAAGCAGGCTGAAATGCAACATAAACCTTTATTCAGAACTGCAGCATCTGCTTTGTAAGTACAAAAAACATTTTTTCCAGTGAGTGTGGAAATCACTCATGTTTCTGCGTAGCACATTAGAACATCCTATGCACATTTACCTGAGACTATTAAACCAAGTGGGGCATTTCTAAGTTAGCTTGCAGAGTAAGCCATTGTGAAATCATTGAGACTTACAACTGTGTAAATGCATACAAGCCAGGACTGTCCATTTCTTACAGGAATGCCTGAAACAATGGCGTGGGCATTCACTGAGAAATGGGGAACAAGGCATTTTGATCTAGCATAATTTCTCCTTCCCTCCTAGACCAGACTTGGCACTGCCTGCACTGCTAATGGCAGTGCAAAAACTGCAGCGTTAGTTGAGGTTGCTGGGAAGGGGAAAGCCTCTCCGACTTCCCCTTCCCACTGCAAGTCCAGAAGCACCCAATATTAACAGCTTCCATGCTGTTAATGCCAGTGATGCAGGTTGAGGTTGGTGGGAAGGAGAGGAAGCGAAAGCAAATATGATGCCTTGTGGACCCTAAATGGGTCTGGTGATGAGGGAATATTCCACACTCTGTTCATATTTATGGCCCCAGTGAAACTCCTGGCACAAACTGGTCAGAGGCCTCTATCATTTAGAACCAATATTTCTTCAAGGGCAAGCAGGGAACATGGCCAATATTAAGGACTATAGTGAACATGGCCCTCCCCCTCCAAACAGCAGCAGCAGCAGCAGCAGCAACACTTCAGCTATTGAACATATTCCATTAATAGTCACTTATATAATTTGGGAAAAGTTAGTATGAACCTGGCGAGAAGCAGCCTAGCTGCAGTCAACTGCACCCCACTGGCATCCGTTCAAAGCATCTTTGTGCCTGTTTTGCCTGGGATGGAGGTGTTGGTTTGCCTACCACACAAATATGCATTCATATATTGCCCCTAGGGGGCAATATATCACCAGTGGTACTAGGCCCACAGGTGCTGTCCTGGCCAGAGCCATGCAGTCTCACTGAACCCTCAACACAAGATGAGGCTAGAAACTATGGCTACCATCACCATGAACGGTTGAAGGAGAGGCTGGGCTGATGGGCAGGATGAACATACTCTGTGACTTTGATGCATGGGGCTCAGAGTTTGGACCTGAATGGGAGATGAACCATTTATTTGCCTAAAACAATTTTGCTAGGATACCTAGGCGATTAGCTGAACACGAGTCGGTAGTGTGATGCACTTGCAAAAAGGGCCAATGTAAGTTAAAACCATATTAGTAGAATTACCATTTCTAAGTAATGGAAAGTAATAGTTCCACTTTATGCTGCACCCATCACCAGCCTTCATCTGGTGTATTGTGTCTGGAAAAATGTAGACAAATTGGAATGGTCTCAGAGGCGCACAAGAAAGGTGATCAGTAGTATGGAGGACAAGTTTTATGAATAAAGGTTGAAGGAACTGTGTATATTTAAGATGGAGAAGACAGAAGAGGAGGGAGACAAGATCGCACTCTGCACGTACCTGAAGGGCTGTCACAAAGAAAGGGGTAAAGATTTGTTATCTGCTGCCCCAAGAGGGCAAGACTAGGAAGCAGTCTCCATGTCTATTGCGTCTTTTGTATGATGTCTAGTGGAGCTTTTTAGGGCTGTCCTGGGCTTAGTCTATACCAGCCCTAAGAAAATCATGGAAGCATCAGATGCTCACTGTGACAGGTTTGCAGGATAACATCTCTTTCATCCATTGGGACTTGGACTCTTTCACTATAGCAGGTGAGTCAGATGATGCAGAGTGCAGCCTTGTCCCGATTTTTTTGGATGCATTTGACCTGACACTGCTTAAACACATTAACAAGGTGCTTGAAGAGGTTCATGCGACTGTTTACATATTGGATCCTTACCCCTCGTGTCTTATTAAATAATCTGGCAGGGAAGGAACAGACGGCTGGGCAGCAGACCTGCTTAATGCCTCCTTGTAGTAGGAAATGGTCCCAGATTGCCCAAAAGTGGTGAGTCCGCACCTGAAGAGCTCCTCCTGGAACCCAAAGTTCTGATCCTTAGGATAGTGGCACATATTCCCTTGCTGGGCAAAGTCATTGAATGGGTGGTTAAGGTCATCTACAGATGCTTTTGCATGCTGCCATGTGTGATGACCCATGTCAGAAAAAAGATGGGGCAGTGTCACCCAGATAATATTCCTTAATCACTTGGTGTCTTTCTATACAATTGACCATGGCATTCTTGTGAGGCAGCTGTCTGAACTGGGACTTTATGGGGCATTGCACTGAAGTGTTTCCATTTCTATTTGATTGGCTGGCTTCAGATGATGGTGCTGCCGGGAGTGGCGGCGGGGGGGGGGGGGATACTGCTTGGCCCCATGGATTTGCCAACATTGTGTTCTGTGGGAGTTGTTTTTGAACCCTCTGTTATTTAACAGTTGTATGAAAGTGTTGATGGCAGGAGCATTCAGAATGTTTTAGCCTGTTGCCATTGGTATGCTGGTGGCATACAGCTGTATCTCTCCTCCTCATCTCTATCAGGCAGGCTGCAGATGTACTAGACCAGTGCTGGCTGCAACAATGGACTGGATGAGGACTAATACACTGAAGCTCAACCCAAATGAGATTGAGATGCTGTTAGCTGGTAGTTCATCTAACCAGAGAGTGTTCATCCAGATCTGCATGAAGTTACACTTCCTCTGAATGAGTGGATTGACACCCAGGGGGTCCCCTGGAGCCATATTGTCCTCAGTGGCTCGCATGGCCCTTGATTTTGATACCTGGGGTTTGGCAACTGCAGATGGACAAACTGCAACCACCAGATTGAAAGTAGTGACCAGGAGGTCTGAGCAATTCTAGCCTGCCTGCACTGGTTGCCTGTACACTTACATGCCCAGTTCAGGAGCCAGTTTTAGTCTAAAGAGCCTTGCATGGCCTGATGGAACATGCCTCTTGATATGATCCTGCCCAGACAGTACTATCCATCTCTGAAGCTCTTCTCCAAGTGCCTCTGGTAAGGGAGTCAGAGGACGACAATGAGGGAGAGGGTATTTTCAACTGTGGTCCCCCCATTATGGAACGCTGCCCCCTTTGAGATCTGCCTGGTGCCAATATTGCCATCTTTTCCCTCCTCCCAGGCATTTGTCAGAGCATGAAGGGGCTGTTAATATCAGTTAAAGGTCACACTATCTAAATTGTAATTTTTAGCCATTTCTAATAGTTTACAATTTCATATTTTTATTTCATGTTTTATGAATTTATTAACAATTCAATTTTATGTTGAATTGTTAGCTTGTAATTGTTGTGAGCTGTCCAGAGAACTTTGGTTTCTGGGTGCTATAGCACTGAATGAAATTAACTAATGTAATGGGCTTAGGTTAAGGAAGAAGAGGTTTTGTTTGTACATTAGAAGTTTCTTGATGGTATATGGAGAGGGTGACCATGCAGCCGATTTCCTTGAGCTGGATGGCTCTCCCTCACTGCAGTTTTCAGGGTGAAGTGGAACAGCCACCCTCTAGTGTTGCTCTAGCCATGGACTTCTTGCATTCAGCAGGAGGTGGCCTTACCTGCCTAGAAGGCCTCCTCTAGCTGAAGCATCTGTTTAAAGGGAATTTAGAAGAATCTTTCCTGCAGGTACTTTGGGGTTCTTCACAAATTGCATACAAATACACAATAGCATAATGGACTACTGAAACTGTTCCCCTGATCAAAACTTTTCTGGTCTACATCTTCCTCCCCACAAGTTACTCCTCCCACACTGGGTTGAAAATGTAGCACGACAAATGAAGTTTGGAGCAGAAAAGCTGCAGGCAGACAAAAAATTAAGCCACAGGTATACTGGCTTTTTCCAGACACAGGCTCTCTAGCACTACTTATCAAATATATTGTGCACCCTAGGCCATCTTTTCTCACTAGAAAGATTTTTTAAAGAGAAACAAGATGAAAGAAATGGTGGTAAAACATGGAAAGGTTACAAGTGGGAGATGATGATGTCTAGATCCTCTTAAAGTTCTGTCAGTGGGGCAAGAAAATTGAACAATAAACATCTCACCTAGAAAAGCACACTCTTTCTGAGCACCAAATTATAACAGCCCAGAGCAGTTTCATCTGTTCTTAGTATCTCAAGCAAAATATTTAAACTAGCTGCTCATGACTGTCCTTTATATTTTAATCTCTTTCAAAGTATGTCTTTGTTTTAGTTTTACTCCTACAAATAAACACATTAAATACATGCAGTCACATTTGGAAGGACCACCATTACAAAATTTAAGAACCTTCAAGGCAAGACTCCTTTCCTGATAGTTATACACTGCACATTTTAGCAGTACACACAACAAAATTCAGAACCAAGCATTTCATGCAGACTAATCTTCAGGTGATAGTAATTTTTGATCCTGTCCAATAATCCATTTTTGATCCTACTCCATTCAGTAAAAAAGATCATGTTCCAAAATATAGAAAAGTATTCAAATAAGGCCCAGAATAGAAACTGATTTTTAAGCACACAACACTCAATGGTGACATGTTCTGTCTGCGAACAGAAGAGAAATGGGTCCATTCTGATAAAAGAACCCAGCATCCAGACAACCACAGAAATATTATATTTAGAAAAAGCAACAGATTTGGAAAACAGTGTAGAAGTTAAAAACACAGAAGAGTCTAGCTGGCCAGCTAGCACTCTCCTGATTTACTATTTATCTGACAATCTTATTCATTGTAAAAACTGTTATGAAAAGTTCATTTTCTGCTAAAAATCAATTTTTGCAATGTTCCCCAAATATGAGAAAACTGGCTTTAACAGCACTAAATGAAATTATATGGGACAAAATATTTCCTATTTTTGCACAGTATTGCCACAAATCAAAGCCAAGAAAAAGTCTAACAAAATTTGCAAGTTGAACCTACTGAGAATTAGACAGTTCTTTCATAAGATGCCAAGGGATGAAAAAAAATATAACCTTGGCAAAGAATTCTTCTACTTGTGCTAGGCATGGAAAGTGTTTTTAGCAGCGCTAAATAATAATGACTTTTACAAGCTACATAAAGTGGCCACCACATTTCCATTAATACAAATAAGGATTTCCTCTCGTCTTTTGGTTTTGCTTGTTCTTTGCAATTTCCGCGAAGACACAGGCTGAATGCCTTTCCTTGTAGAAAACCAGTGTGTGAGTGCACTTGTATTTCCTGTAAATTCAGCTGCAACATAAAGATCCATTTGGTCTGGCATTATGGTTGCTCTGTACTGCTAGTTTTAATTTTGAAACGGCATCTTGCTATGTAAGACAAAGTTCAGTTGTTTCCTTTCTCTGAAAGAGAGAAAGATAACATTATCAGGCATAAATATAATAATCAGTTTTAAACTCACAGGCAGAAATGTGGATTAAGGAGAAAACAATTTAATCTCAGGGCAATATTCTATGTTCTCATTTTGCAAAGAAAATTAATATTATTAATGTTAACTCAAATAATGTTAAAGTTGAGTTTAACATTGTGCTAGTGTATAATTGCTTACACAACTGTTTGCCCAAGTGTATGAACAAACAATTGCACAACACTTGCATAACCATCCTTGCACAAATATAACTTTCTCCCCAGATCTGAGCCTCCCTCTCCACTTGGAGAGCCCACTGTGGCCCTTCAACAATCTGTGAAAAGTGGAGCAGATCCAATTCCAGCAGGCACATAAATCATCCTGGAGTTGTTCACCATACAGAAAGCCCTTGAAGCAGCCCTGTGCTTCCTGGCCTGCTCAGTGACAATCCACTGGGTGACTTTCTCCCAGGCAGAAGAGGCTGGGCAAATGGCCATCCACTGGGGGCAGCTTGCTGTCACAGCAGAGACATTTTCTGAATGGGACTTTAAGCACCGCTGTAGGGTGGGAAGAAGTAGGGGAAAAGGAGCAGAGAGTTAAAGATTAGGAGGGTTGAGGTGAGGATCAAATGAGATAGCAGCGGGGGGGGTGGGGGTGGTTAATAGGGAAGGGATTTGGAAGTGAATTGAGAGAAAGGGAAAGAATGGGGAGAGAGAGGTATATCTTGGTAAAAGGGAGATAAAAATATCTATGGAAAAGTGGAGAAGAAACAACCTGTACTAGAAGTGAACTACCATAAAGCCTATTATTTTTAAAAAAAATTACTGCAGGAAACCACCACCACCATAGAGACAAAAGAAGTGAAAGGATAGAGATGGAGCCCTCCAAAGCATGCCTTCCTGGCCCATCCATCCGGAGAGGGAAAATCTCTCCAGCATTTCCTTTTTGCAAAGAGGCAGCCCTAGTAAGGTCTTTTTTTTTGGGGGGGGGGGGCGAGGAGAGATATTCAATTTTCCACTTTCATGGGTGTGCTGCACCCCTAACCCTTGAGAATGTGGAGCGCCAACTATATGTGATCCAACTTACATACAAATTCAACTTAAAGACAAATTTCCATTTTCTCAGGAACAGAACTCATTCGTAACCCAGGGACTGCCTCTATTTTGTTTTCTCTGTTTGGATTCCCCCTGAATTATTCCAGTCTATTCCCTGCTGATTCGTCTTTTTGGTACTGCAGTGTCACCTACATCTATGCTTGCCTGTTGAAAGACACTGCACTTTACAAAAAATCACAAGGAGAGCTTTGTTAAAGTTTCACAGTGCTGTTTGAATTACACTGTAACAAGAACATATGAAACACACTCAAAAGACCTGCAATTTGTCAGTAAATCCTCTAAAGTAAAGCATACCAACTTATTAAATTAGTTAAAAGTGTTAACAATTGCAGCAAGTTACTCGAAGGGAGTGTTGATTAGCACATGCTGTCCAGAGAATGATATAACACTGCCTATTTTAATTAAGCATTGTTTGTAGCTCAAAGTTTCAAATACAAATGAGTGGGAACATAGTCCTGGATAATCTCCAGCTTGAACCCCTTGCTGTGGGCATTTTTCATACATTACTTTTATTTCATTATGTGTTCCTACACTGCTGTCTTTTCAATTTATGGAAGTGATGTTCTTTTGTACTGGACTCCATACATTACACTGCCCCCCCACCCCTGATACCCATACTTTTTAGCTAGTACATTGTAATGTATCTGGGTTATTGATGTCACACAGTAATTTTAAAAGTAGAGTAAGACTTGGAAAGTCACAATCTCATAGTTTGAAATTATGGAAGAGATAATGTTTGGACAGAACTATTTTTCTTCCAAAGTTTATTGTGGAAAAAACCCCTACTTTCTGAGAATGTCGCTAGTAGTTCTTATGGGAATGTCAATATTATTCAGAATTGCATTTAAGTAATTTATGAGCTGTGCAGTAGGGGAGGATATGTGTGAGCAATTTTATTATTTGCCCAGGTCATCCCTTTAGCCCACCAAGTGATAAGAATGTTGACAAAATTGCCAGCCATGTCAAGTGGAAATTCTCCAAGGACTCTCAGAAATCTACCTCAATCCATCAGCCTTTGAGGGTACATCAACCTAACAGGCCCACCAACCTCACAAGAAGGAAGTAGCCACACTGAGTCTAAATCTTACCAGGCAATGGATCTGACCATGATAAGGGAGTACAATACAAATTCCTCATTCTCAAATCAGAGTGTACCACAAGAACGGACCGGCCACCTGTGCTGTCTGGTGATTCACCAATACAGCTCTATAATTATCCCAGTAGCCATGAGGGTTTGAGCAGCCTGACAACCAAGCCCATGTAAATGGTGAGCAAATTGGCCATTTGAAGCTACCAAAATCCTGCAAGTTCATTCTGATCACCCTCAAGCATCCCTGGTACCCTCTGGGCTCCGGCACATTACCAGGACAAAATAGCAGCCAAACACTACCCCCCCTTTTCTAAATAAACGTCCCATGCTCCATTACACATAGTTTAAGAGCCCCTCGATTCTTTAGAGAGGCTTTTTTGGGGGGTACAAGTAAATACAAGAGGCACACGTGTGTGTAGAGAAGGAGATTTGATGAACTTTTCTTTTGAGAGCTTCTTTAGGTTAATATCTTAAGATCCAAGCCAGTGGTTGTTGAGTCACTTTCCCTTCACTCACTCTCACACTGTTTTCATGCAGTTTTTCTAGGCAGAAATAATTCCTTGCACAGAAATGGTAACATTTGAAGTAGCCCATATAATCCACTCTAAGATCATCCAATTATGTATTTGCTGTTTCTTGAACCACTGAACAAATAGGTGAAATAGCCTCTGGTTAATGAACAGGTGCTATTGTTTAATGTCAGAAATGGTCCTGGCAGATTAAAATTCTTGGTGGAACTGCTGTTTGCCCAGATCTATAAATCCTATATAACTACTAAAAATGATCTAGAAATAGCCCCACCAGGATTTTGCAAGGGCATGAGTAACATTTGGTACTTTGTTGACTGGGTGTTCTTGGTATACTGAAATTAGACGACCAAGTTGTGCTTTTGTCACTAAGATGGTCCCTTTGATAAGCTATAAATGAGCTGGTTTAAAAACCAAGGGTTCCTTCCTTAAACTCACTGATTGTATTAAATGATGGGGTTTGTTTGGGGTTTTTTTTGCAGAATAGCAAACAATTCAACCTAATTATATCTTCAGAAGGATCCTGAGAACAAGTTTACTAAATTGAGGCACATGACATCTCAAAGCCTAAGTGTGTAGAATGTTTGCTCAAGATGCAGGAAGGTGGCTGGTTTTGCAGCCTCTCTGTTTACACCCAACAATTATTGCTGATAACCAAAGAGATAGACAAAACCCCCACTATGGGATAATGCTAACACCATCTGGCAGGTGCTGATAGCTTGCTGAGTAATGCTGTCATCAGCACTTGAGTGGTGATGGTAAGCTATTGCTTCACTAATCACAGCTGCTTCTATGTGCACTGTATAATTTGTTCCTGTCTCTACAGAATGACTGCTGCAAAGGATAACTCGTTTTTCTCTTGGGTTAATAACTTCCTTGCTACCTTTAGGTGCCACTGTTGTCTTATTGCTGAATGTCCTCTACTCCTTGCCATTTTTTAGTTACCTTCATAAGAGAATGAAGTGTAATACACCCATCATTTGGGTACTTACTCACACAGTCTGTGCATGTTGTGTATACCTGAGATGGAATTTGGGGACTGAATCCCAACTCAAGCATCCTCTTCCACTGATGTGGTGCGTATAAATGCAGGTGTCCACACACAGAAGCTCCTCTTACAGAATCTGTCCATTCCTTTTTCACAATGGATAAACTTCATAAATAGTATTTACAACTATAGACCCTATTTCATATTCAAGCTAGGGTGGAGAATGCTTCTAGCATTGGGGCCAGATTGCCTTTAGTTCATCCTGGGGAAAAACTTCATCCTTACCCCAAGATCCCACCCTTGATGTCGCTTGCCCCTGCATCCATCTGAATAAGGACAGCCCCTCTTGGCACTACAGAAAGACTTCTTTCTAGCAGTAAAGGAGGAAATACCTGTTCTTATTTTCAGTCAGAGATAAGAGCTGGAGTCCCTGGTGTTATCTTTTATCAGTGACTGGAGATAAAAGCAGGTTACTTCTCTAGCACTAGAGAAGGCTGGAGGATCAGGGAAGCAAACTTTTACTGGCTTGGGATCAGTACCTTTGCCTTAAAGCTTAAGTGCAGCTTGGGAGAGTGAAAGAGACTGAGAGAGACTCATGTACCTCCCCAGGATTTATAACACAGTCCATATGGAAATTGTTCAAAAACTAGTGAGATCATCATCAGATGGTGGAAATGTTTATGGAAACATATTTTAAGCTTGGGTGAAGTCTTACACAATGAACAGTAGTTTTCTCCTAAGTGTCAACCATTCTGGAGAATGGGTTCCTGCATAGACAAGTCCTTGACTCAGTTCTGTGTAGCTACTTCTTTTCTAGACAGCCATTACTCAGCATTCCTCAATATCCTTTTCCATGCTCCATCAGCGCCTGAGGCAGAAAATTCCAATAGCACTTCCAATAAAGTAATAAAGAAAATAATTGGCTTTTATTGATATGCCAAAATCTGTTGGCTGAGGTGGTGAGCTCTGCCTCTCCTTGCCTAATGCTGGTGTTGCCCGTCTTCTCCTCACAATAATTAGATTCATTACTGTGCCACACTTTCCTAATAGGAAATACAGAAAAAGAAAACATCACTGCTTGCTAAGCTCAAGATGGGGCAGCACAAATTGCTGCATATGCTACAGCAGGTAACCATCATCACAGGATCAGGATGTGCTGCAACGCTTCTAGAACCTGTGAATATTCCGATCTTCCTCGGGATACATAAATTGGATGTTTTCTTTTCATGTTGTGATTTATGTGCATTTCAGGCACTAGTTGCTTCCATGCCAGTCTTTTTTACTCTGGAATTAGCATAAATTCATACTTTGCAATCCTCATTCATGATGTTTTGAAAGAACTTTCCTAATGGATTGATACTCTAAAGACCAGGACATGAGAGACAAGAGTGCAGGGACATAGGGAAGAAGAATGTGTAATTATTTCAGTCACGTAAAGCTTTACTTAGCTTTAGTTACAGTAAGGTTATGACTGTGACTAAAAAGTAGGTTTGCGGAGGTATTCAAAAGCAAAAAGGTGGCATCAGTCCCTCCTACCCTTGAGAACAGAATGTGACATTAAAGGGGCAATTAAAATAGGCTATATAATTTGTTCCTAACTGGTAGAGTGGGCAGTGAAGTAGCAGTACCACCCCCTTCATAGCCCGTGATCTTAACCCATCTCAAAAAGCATATGGATACTCTAGAGCTGGAAAAAGGGCAGCAAAGAGAAAAGAAAATGATCACAGGTAGTATCAGATCATCTTATTTAAGATGAAAGGTTAAAATGTTTGGTGTGGCTTTATTTTAGTGCAGAAAAAATGGTGACAAAAAGGAGACATGGCAGCAGTTTGTCAAATTGGAGACTGTGTGGAGATAGTAGCTAGAGATAAGTCTCACTCATAATATGCTAACTCAGGATCATCCAGTGAAATTGATAAGGAGATTCCAGACAAGCAAGAACAAACACTTCACACAACATATAATTAATTTATGGAATTCACTGTCACAAGATACAGTGATCACCAATAGCACAGACTTTAAAAAAGGGTTAGAGAAATTCAGGGTAGACTGGTCTGAAAACAGTGATCTAGTTCAAAGCCAATATGCTTCTACAAGTTTTTCAGGGAAAAAAATGAAAGAGGCTCTTGTCTTCAAGCCTTCATCAATTTCCCAAAGGCTTCAGGTTGGAAACAAGATGCTGGACTGTCTAGATCATTGATTTGATCCAGCAGGGCTCTTCTGAGATTCTTATCAGTGATGGCAAGTATGGGGAAACTCTGGCACACAGGCTGCATACAGCCTATAGAAGTTCAGTATCCAGCTTACTAGCTTCTTCCCTAGGCTATACTGCCTCTCTTAAAGCAGGCAAACAACTTTATGTCCCCTCTCATCTGATCTGCATGATTTGTTGAGAAGAAGGAGCTGGGAAGGTTTATGTATTTGAATGATGCGTGTAAATGTTGTATGTATCTATATGATTGGTGTGAATAATATGTGTATCTCAATGCGAAGATGTGTTAATGGGAGGCAGCTATGCTCCCAAGCTGTCATGTGGCTCCCATGATGTGTGCTAGGTTGCAGTGCAGCCTTCTGGCCCCAGAACGTTTATCCCTAATCCCACTGTTATGCTCAGCAAGCAGCAATAAAAGGGTTAGAATCAGCAAGCAAGAAGCTTCCAATTAATGCAGGAAGGCAGTTTGCATCAGAAGGATCTTGGCCATAGCGAAGGCCACGGCTGGATGATATAATGCCATATGGAACGTCCCTTTTCATTCTACTTCTGGATGACCAATCTAGGAGCAAATTGGGAAGGACACATGGGAGCAACACTGTGTCACAGGAAAATAATGAGAAATAGCCCCAAACGTGATTGACAGTAAGAAGTAGTTTACAATGCCATGTAGCCTTTTAATTACATTAAAGATATCCTAATTAATGATATAAGAGTATCCTAATTAGGCAACATACACTTAAGAACAACAATAGGGCAATAGTGAATACAGCTGTTGTGTTAACACAGATTCAATGAACAATTGTTCCATCTCTGGCCATGTTTATAGAATGGAGTGATCTGACTCCTTGTCATAAATCTGACTGAGATCATGCAGTATCCCTAAGCCTACAAGGCTATAATACAGATCACTGCTGGGCCTGATAGTACATTTAGTAAGACTTACTTTTCTTTTGCAGGAGATTCTGTCTGGCTCTAATGAAAGCTAGAATGTCAGCATCAATTTGATGGTCTCCTGTGAATGGGATGGATGAACTTGCAACTGGAGAAATCCTGCAATAGCCAAGTAAAGTAAAGCTTTCAGGTAAGAAATCCATAGCTCCAATTCACATTCCTTTTTTGGGAGATAACTGTATATTTAGCTTCCCAACTCCAGGATATAGGCCTCATCAAAATCTACACAATGACCAGGGTTGCATGACCCTAAGGGGGGTGGCTTAGTGTGTCTTATGAACCCCCCCCCCCACTTTGGTGGTTTATAATCTGCCCTGAAGAGGCATATAAACCACCCTAAGTAGACTTGGATTATAGTAGAGTTTAGCTTCACTCCCATGATTTAGCATATTGTCTGCACTCAGATGACACCCTAACCATGGTGAGCCAGAAAGTCTACAAAGACCCTTGCCCAGAGCAGCAAAAAGGGGTTGCCACTCTGGCCAATGAGCTCTAGCTAATGAAATTTGGCAGAGTGGCCAAATAGTACTTTGGATGATGGGGAAGAATGGGATTGCATGCAAGCAGTTCTTCCTGGCATCAGCAGAAGTGCAGGGGAAACTGCAGGCTCAACTGCATGCAGCCTACCTCAAACCCCATTTGGGGCCTGGAGAGGAAGCATATCATGGGGGATCCAGCTGCTGCCACTGTAGCAGCAGCAGCAGCAGCAGCAGCAGCAAGGAATAAGCCAGAGTGGTTTAGCATGATCCACCCCATTTCCGTCTTCCTTAATGGGGAAAGGGGAGGATGGGCTGAGGGGTGTTTCTTGCTTTTCTATTGCCCCGTGGAACCAGTGCTCAAATGAGTGCCAGTTCTGCTGGGTGAAGAGCAGCACAAGCCACCCAGCAATAGCCTTGGAAGGCTAGCTCCAGGTGGCTTGTGCGCCCTCCTTGTCCGGACTGCAAGTGCCTCCTCTCCCCCATGCCAGCCAGTGTGATTTCCTTTTCGAGATTTCAAGGTTACTGCCAAATCCAATGTGAACAACAGCCAAAGAATAGCAAGGGAAGATGCAAGAAGCCAGCACATTAGAGAGAATGGATGTCTCCCGAAGGACCCCATCACCTTCATGTGATGGTCTATCTCCACAGCTTCACATAATGGGTGAAAAGACTGAAGGGGGAACCAGTGTATGTTCAGTTACTCATGTGTGTTTCACAATGTGTGTTCAGAGTTCTCACTGGCTCCTCCATGCCATGTGGGGTTCCAATTGCACAGGGTTTATGATAATGAATGAATACGGCTTCCACCCCTTTCAGATCTTCCTTCTGTCAGATGCCCAATGCTGGAGGTGGGGCTGCTCCCTTCTGCATGTGTCATTCGAATGCAGAGAACCTAACTGCAGAAGGGGGCTATGCTGTATTTGCAGGATTCTTGGAACAACTTGCAATTGCTGCCTACCTTGCTTTTGATGTTGAGTTCCCGAGTGTGCCAACACTATTATTTGTGGGAACCTCTTCATTGAAGCTGGCTCTGCTGTTATTTGGAACCCTGAGGAGAGAAAGAATATCTGAGACCGCTACAACAATGCTGTACATCATGGGTGACTTTTTACCCACAAAAGTGAATTAAAGAATGAAATATTTATCTAATTCAAGCAGTATATACAGAATATGATCACTAGTCATTCTTTTAAGACATAAAAGACCATTAGGTTAAAAGAATGTCCTTATCAGATACATTTCACTTTATCTAATTTTTGCTCTCTCTCTTGTCTCTTCTTTCTCCATCTCAATGTCTCTTTATCTTTCACTCTCCCTTTCATCTTCTCTTAACAAAATATGGCTGGTACAGCAGCCAAATGAAAACCAATGGATTAGGAAAACAACACACAGCACTATGTTCATAGCAGACTATCATGTGTACACACACTTGGAAGGGTTGTAGTAGTATTGCTTCTTTAATGCTGTTCCTAAACAGCTGCAGCGTTGCCTTTGCTCGAGACATATTTGGATAATAGATATTTCAGTGGGTGCAGTGCCTATTTATCAATCTATCAATGTGGTGCACTTGTTAAGAGTGTGGGACTGGGACTCAGGCAACCTGGGTTCCAGTCCCCGCTCAGCCATGGAGCCAACTGGGTGATTTTGGGCCAGTCACAGACTCTCAGCCCAACCTACGTCACATGGTTGTCACTGTGAGGATAAGACTGGGAGGAGGATTGCGTAAGCCGCCTTGAATTCCTTGGAAGGGAAAAAGGTGCAATATAAACATAATATAAATAAAGCATGTGGTTATTAAGCAGTAAGTTTTACAGTATGGGCATTCCTTGATATTATCATGTAACCAAACTGCTAGAGTAGGTGCAGACAACCTAATTTCTGTCATCTGTTGGGGACTGCATGCGGGCAGCAGGCAGGCCAAAGCCGGGGCTGGGCAGGGCCTGAACCGCAAGTGGGTGAGTTACCTGTCTTCCCTGAGTCCCACTCTTTTTTATCCCTCTTATTGGCATCTCTTTTTTTTCCTTTCAGTCCAGTGGCCTCCCAGGGAAAGGAAGGGTTGTTCTTGGACGGAATGTACCCAGAGGGTTTTTGCAATTAGGCTGAGGACCGCATGTATCCCCTCATCCAGAGACTGCCCACTTCTGCCCTTGGTAATGTATGCATTAAGAGATAATTTGTCTGCATGAGAATTTGTACTTCTTTAACTTATTTTTTTAAAAATACAGTAATTATGAGCCTAATCCACGTGGGTTTACTATGAGCATAGCTACTAACCATGCCCAACTTCTATTCAAATTCATGAGCAAATAAGACAGAGAAAACTTAAATTCTTTTATTTTGATACCTAAATTCGTATCAATCAGTCCCGGCACTTTCCATCAAGATTGCCAGTCATACAGTAAGGAATGTTTTAGAGTTGAAGATTTAGCTCCTTTAACTCTGTAATGACATTTGAATGCCACCCTGATCCAACAAAAGAGATTTATATGCACAAGTCCATATAACTATAATGTGCAGGATCAGCAGTACAGATCCAATAAAGCATTGAAATGCATATGGGAGTGTGGGATGCCATTTATTTTCATTGGCTTGCTTTCAGTGGGGCACATGTTTTATGTGAATATGACAGTTCATTCCCATCAGCATTCAACAAGTAATATGTACATAGGTTCTAAACATTGGACTACTAGACCAAAGATGGATTCAGACAAGTGTCCTTTGTGTCAGTACCCTTAATAATGAATAATCAGATAGATCATCATTATTACATTGCATTTATACCTTGCCTTGTTTCCTCTTGCAAGGAACCCAAGATGACTTATTCTCACAACAGTCCTGTGAGGTAGGTGAGGCTGAGTGACTGACTGGCCCAAAGTCACCCAGTGAGCTTCATGGCTAAGTGTGGACTAAAACCTGGACTTCCCCAGTCCAACACTCTAACCACCATACCACATGGTCTCTTAATGTAAGAATGGAAAAACTGTAACCTTTGGATGTTGTACTACAACACTTTCATTCCTGATCATTGCCTATGCTGGCTAGAGCTGATAGTCGCTGCAGTCTAACAGCATCTAGAGGACCACAGATTCCTATCTCTACCATAACAGCATGTCCAAAGAATCTGTATAGTGAATAATTAACATTAGGTCTTGCAGTTTCCTTGAAGGACTTTATATAACCAAAGTAGTCAAATAATTCCATTCAGGTGGGCCTTCTGCAGAAAATGTATTTGTCTCCTGAAAGACGACTTTCTAATACCCTTTACAGGAGTGCTATGGTTGACTGTAATTCCTTACCGTCTGGATATGCCGTGTCATTATTTCAAGCATTAACTTGAAATCTGAATGTATCTTGAGGCAAGAGTCAACCACTAGATGGCAAGCTTGGGGTGTTCTTATTTTTTCTGGGCTTACGTGGAGTCCACCCACTCTGACTTCCCAACTGATACCTCTAGCAAAACACATTTGAAGAGGAAATGGAAAATAGAATTTCTTAATAATGTCACAACAGCCAAGAAAGCATCTCTTTTTGGCTGTAAGACAGGGTCAAAGACTTTTGACTCCTCCATGGCAAAGGGCTTCCTGTCCAAGCAGCTGAGAAAGCAGGAATAAACCCATGTTCCTTAACCATGTATTGCCCATGAGTCAATTAATTGTGTATGGGGCATGTTTCATCAGTAGTCTACAAAATGTCTTTAAACCAGCAACACCTGTAAGATTTGAAGGAAAAAACCAGGTCTGTGATTTCATGGGAGTCCTCTACCAAAGAGATGCAGCCATTCTTAGCCTCTTGCCTTGTGTCATCTTTTTGTATATGAAATGATGAAAAAACTGCATGACAACAGTGAAAGTGGGGAGGGAAAGTAAAGTAAAGTAAAGTAAAGTAAAGTAAAGTAAGCTGTGTCCCTTCAACTATTAAGAGGTTTACTGGTATGTGGTAGGCAAATAGCACACTGCATGGACAAGAAGTTTTTGATCATTGTGGCAGGAAAAAAAAAAAACATGTGCTGATAGTAGCAGTTGGAAGGAAGTGAAAGACACTTTGCCTGACATTGCTAAGGAAAATACAAAGTACAATAGATAAATATAAGTGATTATTATTGTAATATACACATTTACTTTTTATTTTTTAAATTTAAAAAAATCTTTGCATTCAAATAGTACAAGTGCCTTTATCAGAAACATTTAATTGAAAGTTGTTTTTCTACTTTGATGAAGAAATAATTGACTCATTTCTCAAATATGAATATTTATACTCTACCTATCAAATGTAAGTATGTCATTTTCATAAACTGCCCTAGTTATCAACCATCCTTCAACCTGTCAGTCATGGACGTGAGTATAAGCAGAGTGAAACAGAAAGGTTCAACAATGGAAAGGATAAAACACTGACCAGGGTACAGGTGCTCTATTCCCATAATGTCACAGTCTGTCACAGCTGCTGGTCATAAGAAAATCCCACCCAGGTAAATTTGCAAAGCAAAGCAAACCAAGCAAAGCAGGCGAAATGTATTGAATGCAACAAAAAGATGCAAGGTGTGGTAGCAAGAATGAAACAACAGGGTAAACAATATTCTACTTCATTCAAAATGAATATAATTTTGAGGTCTTATTTCCCTACCATAATTCTATGGTCAATGCTTAGGAAATATATGAAGAAGTATCCATGGGAAATATAAGTAAGCCTATAAATATATTTCATGTGCCCTTATTTCCTGCTGATTTATATCATTAATTTAAATAGCTTTCATTTAAACAAAACCATATTGGGAAAAAGAAATACTACATGGAAATACATCTATAAAGAGTGTTCTAGCATGAAAATTACACAAAGATTCTGATCTTTTACATATAAATTGATGTGTATGTGATATATGACAGCTGATGGCCTGACCAAAATGGTGTCTTTGTGTGTGTGTGTAGGGCGGGGGGAACGGGACAGGACGGGGACGTAATCCTACACACACATACCTAGAAGTAAATTCTATTGAAAACATTAAGACTTACATCTGAATAAGCATGCCTAGGACTGAGCTCATCAAGGATTTCATTATTTTAAACATTTGTATCCTCTTTTCTGCCCAAAGATGGCTTCCAAAAGAGCCCAGGCTTTTTCATATCATACTTTTATGGAATCTGGTTGCTGAAATGGACTGCCTGAGAAAGCAGATATATATTTGCATTTTTGAAAAGGTTCATCAAAGAGGATGACTGTGTGGGTAAAGATGATGTTTTAATCAACTGAGTGACAGTAATGTAATATTCCCTTTCCTTCTTTAATTACAGAAAAAACATACAATCTTATTGTGAAAAGCAACTGCAAAAGTTTAATTGAAAAGACCAGCTTTTTATTACTATTATTATTATTATTATTATTATTATTATTATTATTATTATTACATTTCTATGCCGCCCCTTGCCGAAGCCTCAGGGCGGCTTACAACACAATAAAATACATTGAAATACAATAGAACATAATAAATTACCATTAAATACAAAAATACAAAAAATACACTGAGTTACAAACATAATAATATAAAATTAAAATTATCAGTATAAAATAAGTAAATAAATAATATAGGAGGAGAAAAGAGAAGGAAGAAGAAGTTGCCCTGGCCAGATCATATGTTTTAACAATTAAAATGATGTTTAAATAAAAAGGTCTTTACCTGGCGCCGAAAAACCAGTAACGACAGTGCCAGGCGGACCTCTTTGGGGAGTGAATTCCATAGGTTGGGCACCACCGCAGAGAAAGCCCTCCTCTGAGTACTTACTCTCCTAATTTCTTTCATGGAGGGTTCCCGGAGAAGGGACTCTCCCGCAGACCTCAAAGGGCAGTCGGGCATATACGGACGTAAGCGCTTGTTCAGGTAGCCAGGACCCAAGCCATTTAGGGCTTTATAGGTCATAATCAACACCTTGAATTGGGCCCGGGCTTCAATGGGAAGCCAGTGAAGCTGACGGAGGACTGGAGTCATGTGAGCATAATGCCCCGTCCCCGTCAGCAACCTGGCAGCTCTATTTTGCACCAATTGCAGTATTCGGACCGTCTTCAGGGGAAGCCCCACGTAAAGCGCGTTACAGAAGTCTAGGCGGGAAGTCACCAGAGTGTGTGTCACCGTCGCCAGGCAGTCGTACTCCAGGTAGGGGCGCAGCTGATTAATCAGCCGAAGCTGAAGGAAGGCGCTTCTCGCCACCGCTGTCACCTGAGCTTCCAAAGAAAGCTCCGGGTCGAGGAGTACTCCTAAGCTGCGGACCTTATCCCTAAGAGGGAGTGTTGCACCATTCAGGACCAGGTCAAATCCACCCTCTCCGAAGCCTGATCCGCCAACCAACAGGACCTCCGTCTTGTCTGGGTTGAGTTTCAGTTTATTGGCCCTCATCCATTCCATTACCTCGGCCAAGCACCGGTTCAGCACAGCCACTGCCTCACCTGGATTAGTGGAAAACGAGAGGTAAAGCTGGGTATCATCAGCGTACTGATGATTCCGCAGCCCACACCTCCTGATGACCTCTCCCAGTGGTTTCATGTAGATGTTAAATAGCAGAGGGGATAGAATGGAGCCCTGTGGTACTCCATGGCATAGCTGCCATGACG